>NC_085077.1:0-300000 GCF_963662255.1 Cinclus cinclus
TTGACTCCGAATGGAGGCACTTTTCCCCAAGAAGCCAAACTCAAGAGCCCACTTGGCAGGTGTCATTTTGTAGGGCGCGTTTGGGCCTCTGATGGCAGCCAGGTTTGGAGGAGGGGGCAGCTTTGGTCTGGGAGAAATCCTCGTCCTTATGGAATTTTTGTAGGCAAAAGCCCTGCATGGGCCGCAGGCAAGTTGACTCCGAAAGGAGGCACTTTTCCCCAAGAAGCCAAACTCAAGAGCCCACTTGGCAGATGTCATTTTGTAGGGCGCGTTTGGGCCTCCGATGGCAGCCAGGTTTGGAGGAAGGGGCAGCTTTGGTCTGGGAGAAATCCTCGTCCTTATGGAATTTTTGTAGGCAAAAGCCCAGGACGGGCTGCAGGCAAGTTGACTCCGAATGGAGGCACTTTTCCCCAAGAAGCCAAACTCAAGAGCCCACTTGGCAGATGTCATTTTGTAGGGCACGTTTGGGCCTCTGATGGCAGCCAGGTTAGGAGGAGGGGGCAGCTTTGGTCTGGGAGAAATCCTCGTCCTTATGGAATTTTTGTAGGCAAAAGCCCAGGACGGGCTGCAGGCAAGTTGACTCCGAATGGAGGCACTTTTCCCCAAGAAGCCAAACTCAAGAGCCCACTTGGCAGATGTCATTTTGTAGGGCGCGTTTGGGCCTCTGATGGCAGCCAGGTTAGGAGGAGGGGGCAGCTTTGGTCTGGGAGAAATCCTCGTCCTTATGGAATTTTTGTAGGCAAAAGCCCTGGACGGGCTGCAGGCAAGTTAGGCATGTTGGCTTTGAAAGGAGGCACTTTTCCCCAAGAAGCCAAACTCAAGAACCCACAATGCAGATGTCATTTTGTAGGGCGCGTTTGGGCCTCTGATGGCAGCCATGTTTGGAGGAGGGGGCAGCTTTGGTCTGGGAGAAATCCTCGTCCTTATGGAATTTTTGTAGGCAAAAGCCCAGGACGGGCCGCAGGCAAGTTGACTCCGAATGGAGGCACTTTTCCCCAAGAAGCCAAACTCAAGAGCCCACTTGGCAGGTGTCATTTTGTAGGGCGCGTTTGGGCCTCTGATGGCAGCCAGGTTTGGAGGAGGGGGCAGCTTTGGTCTGGGAGAAATCCTCGTCCTTATGGAATTTTTGTAGGCAAAAGCCCTGCATGGGCCGCAGGCAAGTTGACTCCGAAAGGAGGCACTTTTCCCCAAGAAGCCAAACTCAAGAGCCCACTTGGCATATGTCATTTTGTAGGGCGCGTTTGGGCCTCCGATGGCAGCCAGGTTTGGAGGAGGGGGCAGCTTTGGTCTGGGAGAAATCCTCGTCCTTATGGAATTTTTGTAGGCAAAAGCCCAGGACGGGCTGCAGGCAAGTTGACTCCGAAAGGAGGCACTTTTCCCCAAGAAGCCAAACTCAAGAGCCCACTTGGCATATGTCATTTTGTAGGGCGCGTTTGGGCCTCTGATGGCAACCAGGTTTGGAGGAGGGGGCAGCTTTGGTCTGGGAGAAATCCTCGTCCTTATGGAATTTTTGTAGGCAAAAGCCCTGCATGGGCCGCAGGCAAGTTGACTCCGAAAGGAGGCACTTCCACCCAAGAAGCCAAACTCAAGAGCCCACTTGGCATATGTCATTTTGTAGGGCGCGTTTGGGCCTCCGATGGCAGCCAGGTTTGGAGGAGGGGGCAGCTTTGGTCTGGGAGAAATCCTCGTCCTTATGGAATTTTTGTAGGCAAAAGCCCTGCATGGGCCGCAGGCAAGTTGACTCCGAAAGGAGGCACTTTTCCCCAAGAAGCCAAACTCAAGAGCCCACTTGGCATATGTCATTTTGTAGGGCGCGTTTGGGCCTCCGATGGCAGCCAGGTTTGGAGGAGGGGGCAGCTTTGGTCTGGGAGAAATCCTCGTCCTTATGGAATTTTTGTAGGCAAAAGCCCAGGACGGGCTGCAGGCAAGTTGACTCCGAATGGAGGCACTTTTCCCCAAGAAGCCAAACTCAAGAGCCCACTTGGCAGGTGTCATTTTGTAGGGCGCGTTTGGGCCTCTGATGGCAGCCAGGTTTGGAGGAGGGGGCAGCTTTGGTCTGGGAGAAATCCTCGTCCTTATGGAATTTTTGTAGGCAAAAGCCCTGCATGGGCCGCAGGCAAGTTGACTCCGAAAGGAGGCACTTTTCCCCAAGAAGCCAAACTCAAGAGCCCACTTGGCAGATGTCATTTTGTAGGGCGCGTTTGGGCCTCCGATGGCAGCCAGGTTTGGAGGAGGGGGCAGCTTTGGTCTGGGAGAAATCCTCGTCCTTATGGAATTTTTGTAGGCAAAAGCCCAGGACGGGCTGCAGGCAAGTTGACTCCGAATGGAGGCACTTTTCCCCAAGAAGCCAAACTCAAGAGCCCACTTGGCAGATGTCATTTTGTAGGGCGCGTTTGGGCCTCTGATGGCAGCCAGGTTAGGAGGAGGGGGCAGCTTTGGTCTGGGAGAAATCCTCGTCCTTATGGAATTTTTGTAGGCAAAAGCCCAGGACGGGCTGCAGGCAAGTTAGGCATGTTGGCTTTGAAAGGAGGCACTTTTCCCCAAGAAGCCAAACTCAAGAACCCACAATGCAGATGTCATTTTGTAGGGCGCGTTTGGGCCTCCGATGGCAGCCAGGTTTGGAGGAGGGGGCAGCTTTGGTCTGGGAGAAATCCTCGTCCTTATGGAATTTTTGTAGGCAAAAGCCCTGCATGGGCCGCAGGCAAGTTGACTCCGAAAGGAGGCACTTTTCCCCAAGAAGCCAAACTCAAGAGCCCACTTGGCAGATGTCATTTTGTAGGGCGCGATTGGGCCTCCGATGGCAGCCAGGTTTGGAGGAGGGGGCAGCTTTGGTCTGGGAGAAATCCTCGTCCTTATGGAATTTTTGTAGGCAAAAGCCCAGGACGGGCTGCAGGCAAGTTGACTCCGAATGGAGGCACTTTTCCCCAAGAAGCCAAACTCAAGAGCCCACTTGGCAGATGTCATTTTGTAGGGCGCGTTTGGGCCTCTGATGGCAGCCAGGTTAGGAGGAGGGGGCAGCTTTGGTCTGGGAGAAATCCTCGTCCTTATGGAATTTTTGTAGGCAAAAGCCCTGGACGGGCTGCAGGCAAGTTAGGCATGTTGGCTTTGAAAGGAGGCACTTTTCCCCAAGAAGCCAAACTCAAGAACCCACAATGCAGATGTCATTTTGTAGGGCGCGTTTGGGCCTCCGATGGCAGCCAGGTTTGGAGGAGGGGGCAGCTTTGGTCTGGGAGAAATCCTCGTCCTTATGGAATTTTTGTAGGCAAAAGCCCAGGACGGGCCGCAGGCAAGTTGACTCCGAATGGAGGCACTTTTCCACAAGAAGCCAAACTCAAGAGCCCACTTGGCAGGTGTCATTTTGTAGGGCGCGTTTGGGCCTCTGATGGCAGCCAGGTTAGGAGGAGGGGGCAGCTTTGGTCTGGGAGAAATCCTCGTCCTTATGGAATTTTTGTAGGCAAAAGCCCTGCATGGGCCGCAGGCAAGTTGACTCCGAAAGGAGGCACTTTTCCCCAAGAAGCCAAACTCAAGAGCCCACTTGGCATATGTCATTTTGTAGGGCGCGTTTGGGCCTCCGATGGCAGCCAGGTTTGGAGGAGGGGGCAGCTTTGGTCTGGGAGAAATCCTCGTCCTTATGGAATTTTTGTAGGCAAAAGCCCAGGACGGGCTGCAGGCAAGTTGACTCCGAAAGGAGGCACTTTTCCCCAAGAAGCCAAACTCAAGAGCCCACTTGGCAGGTGTCATTTTGTAGGGCGCGTTTGGGCCTCTGATGGCAGCCAGGTTAGGAGGAGGGGGCAGCTTTGGTCTGGGAGAAATCCTCGTCCTTATGGAATTTTTGTAGGCAAAAGCCCAGGACGGGCAGCAGGCAAGTTGACTCCGAAAGGAGGCACTTTTCCCCAAGAAGCCAAACTCAAGAACCCACTTGGCAGATGTCATTTTGTAGGGCGCGTTTGGGCCTCTGATGGCAGCCAGGTTTGGAGGAGGGGGCAGCTTTGGTCTGGGAGAAATCCTCGTCCTTATGGAATTTTTGTAGGCAAAAGCCCAGGACGGGCCGCAGGCAAGTTGACTCCGAATGGAGGCACTTTTCCCCAAGAAGCCAAACTCAAGAGCCCACTTGGCAGGTGTCATTTTGTAGGGCGCGTTTGGGCCTCCGATGGCAGCCAGGTTAGGAGGAGGGGGCAGCTTTGGTCTGGGAGAAATCCTCGTCCTTATGGAATTTTTGTAGGCAAAAGCCCTGCATGGGCCGCAGGCAAGTTGACTCCGAAAGGAGGCACTTTTCCCCAAGAAGCCAAACTCAAGAGCCCACTTGGCATATGTCATTTTGTAGGGCGCGTTTGGGCCTCCGATGGCAGCCAGGTTTGGAGGAGGGGGCAGCTTTGGTCTGGGAGAAATCCTCGTCCTTATGGAATTTTTGTAGGCAAAAGCCCAGGACGGGCTGCAGGCAAGTTGACTCCGAATGGAGGCACTTTTCCCCAAGAAGCCAAACTCAAGAGCCCACTTGGCAGATGTCATTTTGTAGGGCGCGTTTGGGCCTCTGATGGCAGCCAGGTTAGGAGGAGGGGGCAGCTTTGGTCTGGGAGAAATCCTCGTCCTTATGGAATTTTTGTAGGCAAAAGCCCTGCATGGGCCGCAGGCAAGTTGACTCCGAAAGGAGGCACTTTTCCCCAAGAAGCCAAACTCAAGAGCCCACTTGGCAGGTGTCATTTTGTAGGGCACGTTTGGGCCTCCGATGGCAGCCAGGTTTGGAGGAGTGGGCAGCTTTGGTCTGGGAGAAATCCTCGTCCTTATGGAATTTTTGTAGGCAAAAGCCCAGGATGGGCTGCAGGCAAGTTGACTCCGAATGGAGGCACTTTTCCCCAAGAAGCCAAACTCAAGAGCCCACTTGGCATATGTCATTTTGTAGGGCGCGTTTGAGCCTCCGATGGCAGCCAGGTTTGGAGGAGGGGGCAGCTTTGGTCTGGGAGAAATCCTCGTCCTTATGGAATTTTTGTAGGCAAAAGCCCTGCATGGGCCGCAGGCAAGTTGACTCCGAATGGAGGCACTTTTCCCCAAGAAGCCAAACTCAAGAGCCCACTTGGCATATGTCATTTTGTAGGGCGCGTTTGGGCCTCCGATGGCAGCCAGGTTTGGAGGAGGGGGCAGCTTTGGTCTGGGAGAAATCCTCATCCTTATGGAATTTTTGTAGGCAAAAGCCCAGGACGGGCTGCAGGCAAGTTGACTCCGAATGGAGGCACTTTTCCCCAAGAAGCCAAACTCAAGAGCCCACTTGGCAGATGTCATTTTGTAGGGCGCGTTTGGGCCTCCGATGGCAGCCAGGTTTGGAGGAGGGGGCAGCTTTGGTCTGGGAGAAATCCTCGTCCTTATGGAATTTTTGTAGGCAAAAGCCCTGGACGGGCTGCAGGCAAGTTAGGCATGTTGGATTTGAAAGGAGGCACTTTTCCCCAAGAAGCCAAACTCAAGAACCCACAATGCAGATGTCATTTTGTAGGGCGCGTTTGGGCCTCCAATGGCAGCCAGGTTTGGAGGAGGGGGCAGCTTTGGTCTGGGAGAAATCCTCGTCCTTATGGATTTTTTGTAGGCAAAAGCCCTGCATGGGCCGCAGGCAAGTTGACTCCGAAAGGAGGCACTTTTCCCCAAGAAGCCAAACTCAAGAGCCCACTTGGCATATGTCATTTTGTAGGGCGCGTTTGGGCCTCCGATGGCAGCCAGGTTTGGAGGAGGGGGCAGCTTTGGTCTGGGAGAAATCCTCGTCCTTATGGAATTTTTGTAGGCAAAAGCCCTGCATGGGCCGCAGGCAAGTTGACTCCGAAAGGAGGCACTTTTCCCCAAGAAGCCAAACTCAAGAGCCCACTTGGCATATGTTATTTTGTAGGGCGCGTTTGGGCCTCCGATGGCAGCCAGGTTTGGAGGAGGGGGCAGCTTTGGTCTGGGAGAAATCCTCGTCCTTATGGAATTTTTGTAGGCAAAAGCCCAGGACGGGCTGCAGGCAAGTTGACTCCGAATGGAGGCACTTTTCCCCAAGAAGCCAAACTCAAGAGCCCACTTGGCAGATGTCATTTTGTAGGGCGCGTTTGGGCCTCTGATGGCAGCCAGGTTAGGAGGAGGGGGCAGCTTTGGTCTGGGAGAAATCCTCGTCCTTATGGAATTTTTGTAGGCAAAAGCCCTGCATGGGCCGCAGGCAAGTTGACTCCGAAAGGAGGCACTTTTCCCCAAGAAGCCAAACTCAAGAGCCCACTTGGCAGGTGTCATTTTGTAGGGCACGTTTGGGCCTCCGATGGCAGCCAGGTTTGGAGGAGGGGGCAGCTTTGGTCTGGGAGAAATCCTCGTCCTTATGGAATTTTTGTAGGCAAAAGCCCAGGACGGGCTGCAGGCAAGTTGACTCCGAATGGAGGCACTTTTCCCCAAGAAGCCAAACTCAAGAGCCCACTTGGCATATGTCATTTTGTAGGGCGCGTTTGGGCCTCCGATGGCAGCCAGGTTTGGAGGAGGGGGCAGCTTTGGTCTGGGAGAAATCCTCGTCCTTATGGAATTTTTGTAGGCAAAAGCCCTGCATGGGCCGCAGGCAAGTTGACTCCGAATGGAGGCACTTTTCCCCAAGAAGCCAAACTCAAGAGCCCACTTGGCATATGTCATTTTGTAGGGCGCGTTTGGGCCTCCGATGGCAGCCAGGTTTGGAGGAGGGGGCAGCTTTGGTCTGGGAGAAATCCTCGTCCTTATGGAATTTTTGTAGGCAAAAGCCCAGGACGGGCTGCAGGCAAGTTGACTCCGAATGGAGGCACTTTTCCCCAAGAAGCCAAACTCAAGAGCCCACTTGGCAGATGTCATTTTGTAGGGCGCGTTTGGGCCTCCGATGGCAGCCAGGTTTGGAGGAGGGGGCAGCTTTGGTCTGGGAGAAATCCTCGTCCTTATGGAATTTTTGTAGGCAAAAGCCCTGGACCGGCTGCAGGCAAGTTAGGCATGTTGGATTTGAAAGGAGGCACTTTTCCCCAAGAAGCCAAACTCAAGAACCCACAATGCAGATGTCATTTTGTAGGGCGCGTTTGGGCCTCCAATGGCAGCCAGGTTTGGAGGAGGGGGCAGCTTTGGTCTGGGAGAAATCCTCGTCCTTATGGATTTTTTGTAGGCAAAAGCCCAGGACGGGCCGCAGGCAAGTTGACTCCGAATGGAGGCACTTTTCCCCAAGAAGCCAAACTCAAGAGCCCACTTGGCAGATGTCATTTTGTAGGGCGCGTTTGGGCCTCTGATGGCAGCCAGGTTAGGAGGAGGGGGCAGCTTTGGTCTGGGAGAAATCCTCGTCCTTATGGAATTTTTGTAGGCAAAAGCCCTGGACGGGCTGCAGGCAAGTTAGGCATGTTGACTCCGAATGGAGGCACTTTTCCCCAAGAAGCCAAACTCAAGAACCCACAATGCAGATGTCATTTTGTAGGGCGCGTTTGGGCCTCCGATGGCAGCCAGGTTTGGAGGAGGGGGCAGCTTTGGTCTGGGAGAAATCCTCGTCCTTATGGAATTTTTGTTGGCAAAAGCCCAGGACGGGCCGCAGGCAAGTTGACTCCGAATGGAGGCACTTTTCCCCAAGAAGCCAAACTCAAGAGCCCACTTGGCAGGTGTCATTTTGTAGGGCGCGTTTGGGCCTCTGATGGCAGCCAGGTTTGGAGGAGGGGGCAGCTTTGGTCTGGGAGAAATCCTCGTCCTTATGGAATTTTTGTAGGCAAAAGCCCTGCATGGGCTGCAGGCAAGTTGACTCCGAAAGGAGGCACTTTTCCCCAAGAAGCCAAACTCAAGAGCCCACTTGGCATATGTTATTTTGTAGGGCGCGTTTGGGCCTCCGATGGCAGCCAGGTTAGGAGGAGGGGGCAGCTTTGGTCTGGGAGAAATCCTCGTCCTTATGGAATTTTTGTAGGCAAAAGCCCTGGACGGGCTGCAGGCAAGTTAGGCATGTTGGCTTTGAAAGGAGGCACTTTTCCCCAAGAAGCCAAACTCAAGAACCCACAATGCAGATGTCATTTTGTAGGGCGCGTTTGGGCCTCCGATGGCAGCCAGGTTTGGAGGAGGGGGCAGCTTTGGTCTGGGAGAAATCCTCGTCCTTATGGAATTTTTGTAGGCAAAAGCCCAGGACGGGCCGCAGGCAAGTTGACTCCGAATGGAGGCACTTTTCCCCAAGAAGCCAAACTGAAGAGCCCACTTGGCAGATGTCATTTTGTAGGGCGCGTTTGGGCCTCTGATGGCAGCCAGGTTTGGAGGAGGGGGCAGCTTTGGTCTGGGAGAAATCCTCGTCCTTATGGAATTTTTGTAGGCAAAAGCCCTGCATGGGCCGCAGGCAAGTTGACTCCGAAAGGAGGCACTTTTCCCAAGAAGCCAAACTCAAGAGCCCACTTGGCATATGTCATTTTGTAGGGCGCGTTTGGGCCTCCGATGGCAGCCAGGTTTGGAGGAGGGGGCAGCTTTGGTCTGGGAGAAATCCTCGTCCTTATGGAATTTTTGTAGGCAAAAGCCCAGGACGGGCTGCAGGCAAGTTGACTCCGAATGGAGGCACTTTTCCCCAAGAAGCCAAACTCAAGAGCCCACTTGGCATATGTCATTTTGTAGGGCGCGTTTGGGCCTCCGATGGCAGCCAGGTTTGGAGGAGGGGGCAGCTTTGGTCTGGGAGAAATCCTCGTCCTTATGGAATTTTTGTAGGCAAAAGCCCAGGACGGGCTGCAGGCAAGTTGACTCCGAATGGAGGCACTTTTCCCCAAGAAGCCAAACTCAAGAGCCCACTTGGCAGGTGTCATTTTGTAGGGCGCGTTTGGGCCTCTGATGGCAGCCAGGTTTGGAGGAGGGGGCAGCTTTGGTCTGGGAGAAATCCTCGTCCTTATGGAATTTTTGTAGGCAAAAGCCCAGGACGGGCTGCAGGCAAGTTAGGCATGTTGGCTTTGAAAGCAGGCACTTTTCCCCAAGAAGCCAAACTCAAGGACCCACAATGCATATGTCATTTTGTAGGGCGCGTTTGGGCCTCCGATGGCAGCCAGGTTTGGAGGAGGGGGCAGCTTTGGTCTGGGAGAAATCCTCGTCCTTATGGAACTTTTGTAGGCAAAAGCCCAGGACGGGCCGCAGGCAAGTTGACTCCGAATGGAGGCACTTTTCCCCAAGAAGCCAAACTCAAGAGCCCACTTGGCAGGTGTCATTTTGTAGGGCGCGTTTGGGCCTCTGATGGCAGCCAGGTTTGGAGGAGGGGGCAGCTTTGGTCTGGGAGAAATCCTCGTCCTTATGGAATTTTTGTAGGCAAAAGCCCTGCATGGGCCGCAGGCAAGTTGACTCCGAAAGGAGGCACTTTTCCCCAAGAAGCCAAACTCAAGAGCCCACTTGGCATATGTCATTTTGTAGGGCGCGTTTGGGCCTCCGATGGCAGCCAGGTTTGGAGGAGGGGGCAGCTTTGGTCTGGGAGAAATCCTCGTCCTTATGGAATTTTTGTAGGCAAAAGCCCAGGACGGGCTGCAGGCAAGTTGACTCCGAAAGGAGGCACTTTTCCCCAAGAAGCCAAACTCAAGAGCCCACTTGGCAGATGTCATTTTGTAGGGCGCGTTTGGGCCTCTGATGGCAGCCAGGTTAGGAGGAGGGGGCAGCTTTGGTCTGGGAGAAATCCTCGTCCTTATGGAATTTTTGTAGGCAAAAGCCCAGGACGGGCTGCAGGCAAGTTGACTCCGAATGGAGGCACTTTTCCCCAAGAAGCCAAACTCAAGAGCCCACTTGGCAGATGTCATTTTGTAGGGCGCGTTTGGGCCTCTGATGGCAGCCAGGTTAGGAGGAGGGGGCAGCTTTGGTCTGGGAGAAATCCTCGTCCTTATGGAATTTTTGTAGGCAAAAGCCCTGGACGGGCTGCAGGCAAGTTAGGCATGTTGGCTTTGAAAGGAGGCACTTTTCCCCAAGAAGCCAAACTCAAGAACCCACAATGCAGATGTCATTTTGTAGGGCGCGTTTGGGCCTCCGATGGCAGCCAGGTTTGGAGGAGGGGGCAGCTTTGGTCTGGGAGAAATCCTCGTCCTTATGGAATTTTTGTAGGCAAAAGCCCAGGACGGGCCGCAGGCAAGTTGACTCCGAATGGAGGCACTTTTCCCCAAGAAGCCAAACTGAAGAGCCCACTTGGCAGGTGTCATTTTGTAGGGCGCGTTTGGGCCTCTGATGGCAGCCAGGTTTGGAGGAGGGGGCAGCTTTGGTCTGGGAGAAATCCTCGTCCTTATGGAATTTTTGTAGGCAAAAGCCCTGCATGGGCCGCAGGCAAGTTGACTCCGAAAGGAGGCACTTTTCCCCAAGAAGCCAAACTCAAGAGCCCACTTGGCATATGTCATTTTGTAGGGCGCGTTTGGGCCTCCGATGGCAGCCAGGTTTGGAGGAGGGGGCAGCTTTGGTCTGGGAGAAATCCTCGTCCTTATGGAATTTTTGTAGGCAAAAGCCCAGGACGGGCTGCAGGCAAGTTGACTCCGAATGGAGGCACTTTTCCCCAAGAAGCCAAACTCAAGAGCCCACTTGGCATATGTCATTTTGTAGGGCGCGTTTGGGCCTCCGATGGCAGCCAGGTTTGGAGGAGGGGGCAGCTTTGGTCTGGGAGAAATCCTCGTCCTTATGGAATTTTTGTAGGCAAAAGCCCAGGACGGGCTGCAGGCAAGTTGACTCCGAATGGAGGCACTTTTCCCCAAGAAGCCAAACTCAAGAGCCCACTTGGCAGGTGTCATTTTGTAGGGCGCGTTTGGGCCTCTGATGGCAGCCAGGTTAGGAGGAGGGGGCAGCTTTGGTCTGGGAGAAATCCTCGTCCTTATGGAATTTTTGTAGGCAAAAGCCCAGGACGGGCTGCAGGCAAGTTAGGCATGTTGGCTTTGAAAGGAGGCACTTTTCCCCAAGAAGCCAAACTCAAGGACCCACAATGCAGATGTCATTTTGTAGGGCGCGTTTGGGCCTCCGATGGCAGCCAGGTTTGGAGGAGGGGGCAGCTTTGGTCTGGGAGAAATCCTCGTCCTTATGGAACTTTTGTAGGCAAAAGCCCAGGACGGGCCGCTGGCAAGTTGACTCCGAATGGAGGCACTTTTCCCCAAGAAGCCAAACTCAAGAGCCCACTTGGCAGGTGTCATTTTGTAGGGCGCGTTTGGGCCTCTGATGGCAGCCAGGTTTGGAGGAGGGGGCAGCTTTGGTCTGGGAGAAATCCTCGTCCTTATGGAATTTTTGTAGGCAAAAGCCCTGCATGGGCCGCAGGCAAGTTGACTCCGAAAGGAGGCACTTTTCCCCAAGAAGCCAAACTCAAGAGCCCACTTGGCATATGTCATTTTGTAGGGCGCGTTTGGGCCTCCAATGGCAGCCAGGTTTGGAGGAGGGGGCAGCTTTGGTCTGGGAGAAATCCTCGTCCTTATGGAATTTTTGTAGGCAAAAGCCCAGGACGGGCTGCAGGCAAGTTGACTCCGAAAGGAGGCACTTTTCCCCAAGAAGCCAAACTCAAGAGCCCACTTGGCAGATGTCATTTTGTAGGGCGCGTTTGGGCCTCTGATGGCAGCCAGGTTAGGAGGAGGGGGCAGCTTTGGTCTGGGAGAAATCCTCGTCCTTATGGAATTTTTGTAGGCAAAAGCCCAGGACGGGCTGCAGGCAAGTTAGGCATGTTGGCTTTGAAAGGAGGCACTTTTCCCCAAGAAGCCAAACTCAAGAGCCCACTTGGCAGGTGTCATTTTGTAGGGCGCGTTTGGGCCTCTGATGGCAGCCAGGTTTGGAGGAGGGGGCAGCTTTGGTCTGGGAGAAATCCTCGTCCTTATGGAATTTTTGTAGGCAAAAGCCCTGCATGGGCCGCAGGCAAGTTGACTCCGAAAGGAGGCACTTTTCCCCAAGAAGCCAAACTCAAGAGCCCACTTGGCATATGTCATTTTGTAGGGCGCGTTTGGGCCTCTGATGGCAGCCAGGTTTGGAGGAGGGGGCAGCTTTGGTCTGGGAGAAATCCTCGTCCTTATGGAATTTTTGTAGGCAAAAGCCCTGCATGGGCCGCAGGCAAGTTGACTCCGAAAGGAGGCACTTTTCCCCAAGAAGCCAAACTCAAGAGCCCACTTGGCATATGTCATTTTGTAGGGCGCGTTTGGGCCTCCGATGGCAGCCAGGTTTGGAGGAGGGGGCAGTTTTGGTCTGGGAGAAATCCTCGTCCTTATGGAATTTTTGTAGGCAAAAGCCCAGGACGGGCTGCAGGCAAGTTGACTCCGAATGGAGGCACTTTTCCCCAAGAAGCCAAACTCAAGAGCCCACTTGGCAGATGTCATTTTGTAGGGCGCGTTTGGGCCTCTGATGGCAGCCAGGTTTGGAGGAGGGGGCAGCTTTGGTCTGGGAGAAATCCTCGTCCTTATGGAATTTTTGTAGGCAAAAGCCCAGGACGGGCTGCAGGCAAGTTAGGCATGTTGGCTTTGAAAGGAGGCACTTTTCCCCAAGAAGCCAAACTGAAGAGCCCACTTGGCAGATGTCATTTTGTAGGGCGCGTTTGGGCCTCCGATGGCAGCCAGGTTTGGAGGAGGGGGCAGCTTTGGTCTGGGAGAAATCCTCATCCTTATGGAATTTTTGTAGGCAAAAGCCCAGGACGGGCCGCAGGCAAGTTGACTCCGAATGGAGGCACTTTTCCCCAAGAAGCCAAACTCAAGAGCCCACTTGGCAGGTGTCATTTTGTAGGGCGCGTTTGGGCCTCTGATGGCAGCCAGGTTTGGAGGAGGGGGCAGCTTTGGTCTGGGAGAAATCCTCGTCCTTATGGAATTTTTGTAGGCAAAAGCCCTGCATGGGCCGCAGGCAAGTTGACTCCGAAAGGAGGCACTTTTCCCCAAGAAGCCAAACTCAAGAGCCCACTTGGCATATGTCATTTTGTAGGGCGCGTTTGGGCCTCCGATGGCAGCCAGGTTTGGAGGAGGGGGCAGCTTTGGTCTGGGAGAAATCCTCGTCCTTATGGAATTTTTGTAGGCAAAAGCCCAGGACGGGCTGCAGGCAAGTTGACTCCGAATGGAGGCACTTTTCCCCAAGAAGCCAAACTCAAGAGCCCACTTGGCAGATGTCATTTTGTAGGGCGCGTTTGGGCCTCTGATGGCAGCCAGGTTAGGAGGAGGGGGCAGCTTTGGTCTGGGAGAAATCCTCGTCCTTATGGAATTTTTGTAGGCAAAAGCCCTGCATGGGCCGCAGGCAAGTTGACTCCGAAAGGAGGCACTTTTCCCCAAGAAGCCAAACTCAAGAGCCCACTTGGCAGGTGTCATTTTGTAGGGCACGTTTGGGCCTCCGATGGCAGCCAGGTTTGGAGGAGGGGGCAGCTTTGGTCTGGGAGAAATCCTCGTCCTTATGGAATTTTTGTTGGCAAAAGCCCAGGACGGGCTGCAGGCAAGTTGACTCCGAATGGAGGCACTTTTCCCCAAGAAGCCAAACTCAAGAGCCCACTTGGCATATGTCATTTTGTAGGGCGCGTTTGGGCCTCCGATGGCAGCCAGGTTTGGAGGAGGGGGCAGCTTTGGTCTGGGAGAAATCCTCGTCCTTATGGAATTTTTGTAGGCAAAAGCCCTGGACGGGCTGCAGGCAAGTTAGGCATGTTGGATTTGAAAGGAGGCACTTTTCCCCAAGAAGCCAAACTCAAGAACCCACAATGCAGATGTCATTTTGTAGGGCGCGTTTGGGCCTCCAATGGCAGCCAGGTTTGGAGGAGGGGGCAGCTTTGGTCTGGGAGAAATCCTCGTCCTTATGGATTTTTTGTAGGCAAAAGCCCAGGACGGGCCGCAGGCAAGTTGACTCCGAATGGAGGCACTTTTCCCCAAGAAGCCAAACTCAAGAGCCCACAATGCAGATGTCATTTTGTAGGGCGCGTTTGGGCCTCTGATGGCAGCCAGGTTAGGAGGAGGGGGCAGCTTTGGTCTGGGAGAAATCCTCGTCCTTATGGAATTTTTGTAGGCAAAAGCCCTGGACGGGCTGCAGGCAAGTTAGGCATGTTGACTCCGAATGGAGGCACTTTTCCCCAAGAAGCCAAACTCAAGAACCCACAATGCAGATGTCATTTTGTAGGGCGCGTTTGGGCCTCCGATGGCAGCCAGGTTTGGAGGAGGGGGCAGCTTTGGTCTGGGAGAAATCCTCGTCCTTATGGAATTTTTGTAGGCAAAAGCCCTGCATGGGCCGCAGGCAAGTTGACTCCGAAAGGAGGCACTTTTCCCCAAGAAGCCAAACTCAAGAGCCCACTTGGCATATGTTATTTTGTAGGGCGCGTTTGGGCCTCCGATGGCAGCCAGGTTAGGAGGAGGGGGCAGCTTTGGTCTGGGAGAAATCCTCGTCCTTATGGAATTTTTGTAGGCAAAAGCCCAGGACGGGCTGCAGGCAAGTTGACTCCGAATGGAGGCACTTTTCCCCAAGAAGCCAAACTCAAGAGCCCACTTGGCAGATGTCATTTTGTAGGGCGCGTTTGGGCCTCTGATGGCAGCCAGGTTAGGAGGAGGGGGCAGCTTTGGTCTGGGAGAAATCCTCGTCCTTATGGAATTTTTGTAGGCAAAAGCCCTGGACGGGCTGCAGGCAAGTTAGGCATGTTGGCTTTGAAAGGAGGCACTTTTCCCCAAGAAGCCAAACTCAAGAACCCACAATGCAGATGTCATTTTGTAGGGCGCGTTTGGGCCTCCGATGGCAGCCAGGTTTGGAGGAGGGGGCAGCTTTGGTCTGGGAGAAATCCTCGTCCTTATGGAATTTTTGTAGGCAAAAGCCCAGGACGGGCCGCAGGCAAGTTGACTCCGAATGGAGGCACTTTTCCCCAAGAAGCCAAACTCAAGAGCCCACTTGGCAGGTGTCATTTTGTAGGGCGCGTTTGGGCCTCTGATGGCAGCCAGGTTTGGAGGAGGGGGCAGCTTTGGTCTGGGAGAAATCCTCGTCCTTATGGAATTTTTGTAGGCAAAAGCCCAGGACGGGCTGCAGGCAAGTTAGGCATGTTGGCTTTGAAAGGAGGCACTTTTCCCCAAGAAGCCAAACTCAAGAACCCACAATGCAGATGTCATTTTGTAGGGCGCGTTTGGGCCTCCGATGGCAGCCAGGTTTGGAGGAGGGGGCAGCTTTGGTCTGGGAGAAATCCTCATCCTTATGGAATTTTTGTAGGCAAAAGCCCAGGACGGGCCGCAGGCAAGTTGACTCCGAATGGAGGCACTTTTCCCCAAGAAGCCAAACTCAAGAGCCCACTTGGCAGATGTCATTTTGTAGGGCGCGTTTGGGCCTCTGATGGCAGCCAGGTTTGGAGGAGGGGGCAGCTTTGGTCTGGGAGAAATCCTCGTCCTTATGGAATTTTTGTAGGCAAAAGCCCTGCATGGGCCGCAGGCAAGTTGACTCCGAAAGGAGGCACTTTTCCCCAAGAAGCCAAACTCAAGAGCCCACTTGGCATATGTTATTTTGTAGGGCGCGTTTGGGCCTCCGATGGCAGCCAGGTTAGGAGGAGGGGGCAGCTTTGGTCTGGGAGAAATCCTCGTCCTTATGGAATTTTTGTAGGCAAAAGCCCAGGACGGGCTGCAGGCAAGTTGACTCCGAATGGAGGCACTTTTCCCCAAGAAGCCAAACTCAAGAGCCCACTTGGCAGATGTCATTTTGTAGGGCGCGTTTGGGCCTCTGATGGCAGCCAGGTTAGGAGGAGGGGGCAGCTTTGGTCTGGGAGAAATCCTCGTCCTTATGGAATTTTTGTAGGCAAAAGCCCAGGACGGGCTGCAGGCAAGTTAGGCATGTTGGCTTTGAAAGGAGGCACTTTTCCCAAGAAGCCAAACTCAAGAGCCCACTTGGCATATGTCATTTTGTAGGGCGTGTTTGGGCCTCCGATGGCAGCCAGGTTTGGAGGAGGGGGCAGCTTTGGTCTGGGAGAAATCCTCGTCCTTATGGAATTTTTGTAGGCAAAAGCCCAGGACGGGCTGCAGGCAAGTTGACTCCGAATGGAGGCACTTTTCCCCAAGAAGCCAAACTCAAGAGCCCACTTGGCAGGTGTCATTTTGTAGGGCGCGTTTGGGCCTCTGATGGCAGCCAGGTTTGGAGGAGGGGGCAGCTTTGGTCTGGGAGAAATCCTCGTCCTTATGGAATTTTTGTAGGCAAAAGCCCTGCATGGGCCGCAGGCAAGTTGACTCCGAAAGGAGGCACTTTTCCCCAAGAAGCCAAACTCAAGAGCCCACTTGGCATATGTTATTTTGTAGGGCGCGTTTGGGCCTCCGATGGCAGCCAGGTTTGGAGGAGGGGGCAGCTTTGGTCTGGGAGAAATCCTCGTCCTTATGGAATTTTTGTAGGCAAAAGCCCAGGACGGGCTGCAGGCAAGTTGACTCCGAATGGAGGCACTTTTCCCCAAGAAGCCAAACTCAAGAGCCCACTTGGCAGATGTCATTTTGTAGGGCGCGTTTGGGCCTCTGATGGCAGCCAGGTTAGGAGGAGGGGGCAGCTTTGGTCTGGGAGAAATCCTCGTCCTTATGGAATTTTTGTAGGCAAAAGCCCTGCATGGGCCGCAGGCAAGTTGACTCCGAAAGGAGGCACTTTTCCCCAAGAAGCCAAACTCAAGAGCCCACTTGGCAGGTGTCATTTTGTAGGGCACGTTTGGGCCTCCGATGGCAGCCAGGTTTGGAGGAGGGGGCAGCTTTGGTCTGGGAGAAATCCTCGTCCTTATGGAATTTTTGTAGGCAAAAGCCCAGGACGGGCTGCAGGCAAGTTGACTCCGAATGGAGGCACTTTTCCCCAAGAAGCCAAACTCAAGAGCCCACTTGGCATATGTCATTTTGTAGGGCGCGTTTGGGCCTCCGATGGCAGCCAGGTTTGGAGGAGGGGGCAGCTTTGGTCTGGGAGAAATCCTCGTCCTTATGGAATTTTTGTAGGCAAAAGCCCTGCATGGGCCGCAGGCAAGTTGACTCCGAATGGAGGCACTTTTCCCCAAGAAGCCAAACTCAAGAGCCCACTTGGCATATGTCATTTTGTAGGGCGCGTTTGGGCCTCCGATGGCAGCCAGGTTTGGAGGAGGGGGCAGCTTTGGTCTGGGAGAAATCCTCGTCCTTATGGAATTTTTGTAGGCAAAAGCCCAGGACGGGCTGCAGGCAAGTTGACTCCGAATGGAGGCACTTTTCCCCAAGAAGCCAAACTCAAGAGCCCACTTGGCATATGTCATTTTGTAGGGCGCGTTTGGGCCTCCGATGGCAGCCAGGTTTGGAGGAGGGGGCAGCTTTGGTCTGGGAGAAATCCTCGTCCTTATGGAATTTTTGTAGGCAAAAGCCCTGGACGGGCTGCAGGCAAGTTAGGCATGTTGGATTTGAAAGGAGGCACTTTTCCCCAAGAAGCCAAACTCAAGAACCCACAATGCAGATGTCATTTTGTAGGGCGCGTTTGGGCCTCCAATGGCAGCCAGGTTTGGAGGAGGGGGCAGCTTTGGTCTGGGAGAAATCCTCATCCTTATGGATTTTTTGTAGGCAAAAGCCCAGGACGGGCCGCAGGCAAGTTGACTCCGAATGGAGGCACTTTTCCCCAAGAAGCCAAACTCAAGAGCCCACTTGGCAGATGTCATTTTGTAGGGCGCGTTTGGGCCTCTGATGGCAGCCAGGTTAGGAGGAGGGGGCAGCTTTGGTCTGGGAGAAATCCTCGTCCTTATGGAATTTTTGTAGGCAAAAGCCCTGGACGGGCTGCAGGCAAGTTAGGCATGTTGACTCCGAATGGAGGCACTTTTCCCCAAGAAGCCAAACTCAAGAACCGACAATGCAGATGTCATTTTGTAGGGCGCGTTTGGGCCTCCGATGGCAGCCAGGTTTGGAGGAGGGGGCAGCTTTGGTCTGGGAGAAATCCTCGTCCTTATGGAATTTTTGTTGGCAAAAGCCCAGGACGGGCCGCAGGCAAGTTGACTCCGAATGGAGGCACTTTTCCCCAAGAAGCCAAACTCAAGAGCCCACTTGGCAGGTGTCATTTTGTAGGGCGCGTTTGGGCCTCTGATGGCAGCCAGGTTTGGAGGAGGGGGCAGCTTTGGTCTGGGAGAAATCCTCGTCCTTATGGAATTTTTGTAGGCAAAAGCCCTGCATGGGCCGCAGGCAAGTTGACTCCGAAAGGAGGCACTTTTCCCCAAGAAGCCAAACTCAAGAGCCCACTTGGCATATGTTATTTTGTAGGGCGCGTTTGGGCCTCCGATGGCAGCCAGGTTAGGAGGAGGGGGCAGCTTTGGTCTGGGAGAAATCCTCGTCCTTATGGAATTTTTGTAGGCAAAAGCCCAGGACGGGCTGCAGGCAAGTTGACTCCGAATGGAGGCACTTTTCCCCAAGAAGCCAAACTCAAGAGCCCACTTGGCAGATGTCATTTTGTAGGGCGCGTTTGGGCCTCTGATGGCAGCCAGGTTAGGAGGAGGGGGCAGCTTTGGTCTGGGAGAAATCCTCGTCCTTATGGAATTTTTGTAGGCAAAAGCCCTGGACGGGCTGCAGGCAAGTTAGGCATGTTGGCTTTGAAAGGAGGCACTTTTCCCCAAGAAGCCAAACTCAAGAACCCACAATGCAGATGTCATTTTGTAGGGCGCGTTTGGGCCTCCGATGGCAGCCAGGTTTGGAGGAGGGGGCAGCTTTGGTCTGGGAGAAATCCTCGTCCTTATGGAATTTTTGTAGGCAAAAGCCCAGGACGGGCCGCAGGCAAGTTGACTCCGAATGGAGGCACTTTTCCCCAAGAAGCCAAACTCAAGAGCCCACTTGGCAGGTGTCATTTTGTAGGGCGCGTTTGGGCCTCTGATGGCAGCCAGGTTTGGAGGAGGGGGCAGCTTTGGTCTGGGAGAAATCCTCGTCCTTATGGAATTTTTGTAGGCAAAAGCCCTGCATGGGCCGCAGGCAAGTTGACTCCGAAAGGAGGCACTTTTCCCCAAGAAGCCAAACTCAAGAGCCCACTTGGCAGATGTCATTTTGTAGGGCGCGTTTGGGCCTCCGATGGCAGCCAGGTTTGGAGGAGGGGGCAGCTTTGGTCTGGGAGAAATCCTCGTCCTTATGGAATTTTTGTAGGCAAAAGCCCAGGACGGGCTGCAGGCAAGTTGACTCCGAATGGAGGCACTTTTCCCCAAGAAGCCAAACTCAAGAGCCCACTTGGCATATGTCATTTTGTAGGGCGCGTTTGGGCCTCCGATGGCAGCCAGGTTAGGAGGAGAGGGCAGCTTTGGTCTGGGAGAAATCCTCGTCCTTATGGAATTTTTGTAGGCAAAAGCCCAGGACTGGCTGCAGGCAAGTTGACTCCGAATGGAGGCACTTTTCCCCAAGAAGCCAAACTCAAGAGCCCACTTGGCAGGTGTCATTTTGTAGGGCGCGTTTGGGCCTCTGATGGCAGCCAGGTTTGGAGGAGGGGGCAGCTTTGGTCTGGGAGAAATCCTCGTCCTTATGGAATTTTTGTAGGCAAAAGCCCAGGACGGGCTGCAGGCAAGTTAGGCATGTTGGCTTTGAAAGGAGGCACTTTTCCCCAAGAAGCCAAACTCAAGGACCCACAATGCATATGTCATTTTGTAGGGCGCGTTTGGGCCTCCGATGGCAGCCAGGTTTGGAGGAGGGGGCAGCTTTGGTCTGGGAGAAATCCTCGTCCTTATGGAATTTTTGTAGGCAAAAGCCCAGGACGGGCCGCAGGCAAGTTGACTCCGAATGGAGGCACTTTTCCCCAAGAAGCCAAACTCAAGAGCCCACTTGGCAGATGTCATTTTGTAGGGCGCGTTTGGGCCTCTGATGGCAGCCAGGTTTGGAGGAGGGGGCAGCTTTGGTCTGGGAGAAATCCTCGTCCTTATGGAATTTTTGTAGGCAAAAGCCCTGCATGGGCCGCAGGCAAGTTGACTCCGAAAGGAGGCACTTTTCCCCAAGAAGCCAAACTCAAGAGCCCACTTGGCATATGTCATTTTGTAGGGCGCGTTTGGGCCTCCGATGGCAGCCAGGTTTGGAGGAGGGGGCAGCTTTGGTCTGGGAGAAATCCTCGTCCTTATGGAATTTTTGTAGGCAAAAGCCCAGGACGGGCTGCAGGCAAGTTGACTCCGAATGGAGGCACTTTTCCCCAAGAAGCCAAACTCAAGAGCCCACTTGGCAGATGTCATTTTGTAGGGCGCGTTTGGGCCTCTGATGGCAGCCAGGTTAGGAGGAGGGGGCAGCTTTGGTCTGGGAGAAATCCTCGTCCTTATGGAATTTTTGTAGGCAAAAGCCCTGGACGGGCTGCAGGCAAGTTAGGCATGTTGGCTTTGAAAGGAGGCACTTTTCCCCAAGAAGCCAAACTCAAGAACCCACAATGCAGATGTCATTTTGTAGGGCGCGTTTGGGCCTCCGATGGCAGCCAGGTTTGGAGGAGGGGGCAGCTTTGGTCTGGGAGAAATCCTCGTCCTTATGGAATTTTTGTAGGCAAAAGCCCAGGACGGGCCGCAGGCAAGTTGACTCCGAATGGAGGCACTTTTCCCCAAGAAGCCAAACTCAAGAGCCCACTTGGCAGGTGTCATTTTGTAGGGCGCGTTTGGGCCTCTGATGGCAGCCAGGTTTGGAGGAGGGGGCAGCTTTGGTCTGGGAGAAATCCTCGTCCTTATGGAATTTTTGTAGGCAAAAGCCCAGGACGGGCTGCAGGCAAGTTAGGCATGTTGGCTTTGAAAGGAGGCACTTTTCCCCAAGAAGCCAAACTCAAGAACCCACAATGCAGATGTCATTTTGTAGGGCGCGTTTGGGCCTCCGATGGCAGCCAGGTTTGGAGGAGGGGGCAGCTTTGGTCTGGGAGAAATCCTCGTCCTTATGGAATTTTTGTAGGCAAAAGCCCAGGACGGGCCGCAGGCAAGTTGACTCCGAATGGAGGCACTTTTCCCCAAGAAGCCAAACTCAAGAGCCCACTTAGCAGGTGTCATTTTATAGGGCGCGTTTGGGCCTCTGATGGCAGCCAGGTTTGGAGGAGGGGGCAGCTTTGGTCTGGGAGAAATCCTCGTCCTTATGGAATTTTTGTAGGCAAAAGCCCTGCATGGGCCGCAGGCAAGTTGACTCCGAAAGGAGGCACTTTTCCCCAAGAAGCCAAACTCAAGAGCCCACTTGGCATATGTCATTTTGTAGGGCGTGTTTGGGCCTCCGATGGCAGCCAGGTTTGGAGGAGGGGGCAGCTTTGGTCTGGGAGAAATCCTCGTCCTTATGGAATTTTTGTAGGCAAAAGCCCAGGACGGGCTGCAGGCAAGTTGACTCCGAATGGAGGCACTTTTCCCCAAGAAGCCAAACTCAAGAGCCCACTTGGCAGGTGTCATTTTGTAGGGCGCGTTTGGGCCTCTGATGGCAGCCAGGTTAGGAGGAGGGGGCAGCTTTGGTCTGGGAGAAATCCTCGTCCTTATGGAATTTTTGTAGGCAAAAGCCCTGGACGGGCTGCAGGCAAGTTAGGCATGTTGGCTTTGAAAGGAGGCACTTTTCCCCAAGAAGCCAAAATCAAGAACCCACAATGCTGATGTCATTTTGTAGGGCGCGTTTGGGCCTCCGATGGCAGCCAGGTTTGGAGGAGGGGGCAGCTTTGGTCTGGGAGAAATCCTCGTCCTTATGGAATTTTTGTAGGCAAAAGCCCAGGACGGGCCGCAGGCAAGTTGACTCCGAATGGAGGCACTTTTCCCCAAGAAGCCAAACTCAAGAGCCCACTTGGCAGGTGTCATTTTGTAGGGCGCGTTTGGGCCTCTGATGGCAGCCAGGTTTGGAGGAGGGGGCAGCTTTGGTCTGGGAGAAATCCTCGTCCTTATGGAATTTTTGTAGGCAAAAGCCCTGCATGGGCCGCAGGCAAGTTGACTCCGAAAGGAGGCACTTTTCCCCAAGAAGCCAAACTCAAGAGCCCACTTGGCATATGTCATTTTGTAGGGCGCGTTTGGGCCTCCGATGGCAGCCAGGATAGGAGGAGGGGGCAGCTTTGGTCTGGGAGAAATCCTCGTCCTTATGGAATTTTTGTAGGCAAAAGCCCAGGACGGGCCGCAGGCAAGTTGACTCCGAAAGGAGGCACTTTTCCCCAAGAAGCCAAACTCAAGAGCCCACTTGGCAGGTGTCATTTTGTAGGGCGCGTTTGGGCCTCTGATGGCAGCCAGGTTTGGAGGAGGGGGCAGCTTTGGTCTGGGAGAAATCCTCGTCCTTATGGAATTTTTGTAGGCAAAAGCCCTGCATGGGCCGCAGGCAAGTTGACTCCGAAAGGAGGCACTTTTCCCCAAGAAGCCAAACTGAAGAGCCCACTTGGCAGGTGTCATTTTGTAGGGCGCGTTTGGGCCTCTGATGGCAGCCAGGTTTGGAGGAGGGGGCAGCTTTGGTCTGGGAGAAATCCTCGTCCTTATGGAATTTTTGTAGGCAAAAGCCCTGCATGGGCCGCAGGCAAGTTGACTCCGAAAGGAGGCACTTTTCCCCAAGAAGCCAAACTCAAGAGCCCACTTGGCATATGTCATTTTGTAGGGCGCGTTTGGGCCTCCGATGGCAGCCAGGTTTGGAGGAGGGGGCAGCTTTGGTCTGGGAGAAATCCTCGTCCTTATGGAATTTTTGTAGGCAAAAGCCCAGGACGGGCTGCAGGCAAGTTGACTCCGAATGGAGGCACTTTTCCCCAAGAAGCCAAACTCAAGAGCCCACTTGGCAGATGTCATTTTGTAGGGCGCGTTTGGGCCTCTGATGGCAGCCAGGTTAGGAGGAGGGGGCAGCTTTGGTCTGGGAGAAATCCTCGTCCTTATGGAATTTTTGTAGGCAAAAGCCCTGGACGGGCTGCAGGCAAGTTAGGCATGTTGGATTTGAAAGGAGGCACTTTTCCCCAAGAAGCCAAACTCAAGAACCCACAATGCAGATGTCATTTTGTAGGGCGCGTTTGGGCCTCTGATGGCATCCAGGTTTGGAGGAGGGGGCAGCTTTGGTCTGGGAGAAATACTCGTCCTTATGGAATTTTTGTAGGCAAAAGCCCAGGACGGGCTGCAGGCAAGTTGACTCCGAATGGAGGCACTTTTCCCCAAGAAGCCAAACTCAAGAGCCCACTTGGCAGGTGTCATTTTGTAGGGCGCGTTTGGGCCTCTGATGGCAGCCAGGTTTGGAGGAGGGGGCAGCTTTGGTCTGGGAGAAATCCTCGTCCTTATGGAATTTTTGTAGGCAAAAGCCCTGCATGGGCCGCAGGCAAGTTGACTCCGAAAGGAGGCACTTTTCCCCAAGAAGCCAAACTCAAGAGCCCACTTGGCATATGTCATTTTGTAGGGCGCGTTTGGGCCTCCGATGGCAGCCAGGTTTGGAGGAGGGGGCAGCTTTGGTCTGGGAGAAATCCTCGTCCTTATGGAATTTTTGTAGGCAAAAGCCCAGGACGGGCTGCAGGCAAGTTGACTCCGAAAGGAGGCACTTTTCCCCAAGAAGCCAAACTCAAGAGCCCACTTGGCAGGTGTCATTTTGTAGGGCGCGTTTGGGCCTCTGATGGCAGCCAGGTTTGGAGGAGGGGGCAGCTTTGGTCTGGGAGAAATCCTCGTCCTTATGGAATTTTTGTAGGCAAAAGCCCTGCATGGGCCGCAGGCAAGTTGACTCCGAAAGGAGACACTTTTCCCCAAGAAGCCAAACTCAAGAGCCCACTTGGCAAGTGTCATTTTGTAGGGCACGTTTGGGCCTCCGATGGAAGCCAGGTTTGGAGGAGGGGTCAGCTTTGGTCTGGGAGAAATCCTCGTCCTTATGGAATTTTTGTAGGCAAAAGCCCAGGACGGGCTGCAGGCAAGTTGACTCCGAATGGAGGCACTTTTCCCCAAGAAGCCAAACTCAAGAGCCCACTTGGCATATGTCATTTTGTAGGGCGCGTTTGGGCCTCCGATGGCAGCCAGGTTTGGAGGAGGGGGCAGCTTTGGTCTGGGAGAAATCCTCGTCCTTATGGAATTTTTGTAGTCAAAAGCCCTGCATGGGCCGCAGGCAAGTTGACTCCGAATGGAGGCACTTTTCCCCAAGAAGCCAAACTCAAGAGCCCACTTGGCATATGTCATTTTGTAGGGCGCGTTTGGGCCTCCGATGGCAGCCAGGTTTGGAGGAGGGGGCAGCTTTGGTCTGGGAGAAATCCTCGTCCTTATGGAATTTTTGTAGGCAAAAGCCCAGGACGGGCTGCAGGCAAGTTGACTCCGAATGGAGGCACTTTTCCCCAAGAAGCCAAACTCAAGAGCCCACTTGGCAGATGTCATTTTGTAGGGCGCGTTTGGGCCTCTGATGGCAGCCAGGTTTGGAGGAGGGGGCAGCTTTGGTCTGGGAGAAATCCTCGTCCTTATGGAATTTTTGTAGGCAAAAGCCCATGACGGGCTGCAGGCAAGTTAGGCATGTTGGCTTTGAAAGGAGGCACTTTTCCCCAAGAAGCCAAACTCAAGAACCCACAATGCAGATGTCATTTTGTCGGGCGCGTTTGGGCCTCCGATGGCAGCCAGGTTTGGAGGAGGGGGCAGCTTTGGTCTGGGAGAAATCCTCATCCTTATGGAATTTTTGTAGGCAAAAGCCCAGGACGGGCCGCAGGCAAGTTGACTCCGAATGGAGGCACTTTTCCCCAAGAAGCCAAACTCAAGAGCCCACTTGGCAGGTGTCATTTTATAGGGCGCGTTTGGGCCTCTGATGGCAGCCAGGTTTGGAGGAGGGGGCAGCTTTGGTCTGGGAGAAATCCTCGTCCTTATGGAATTTTTGTAGGCAAAAGCCCTGCATGGGCCGCAGGCAAGTTGACTCCGAATGGAGGCACTTTTCCCCAAGAAGCCAAACTCAAGAGCCCACTTGGCATATGTCATTTTGTAGGGCGTGTTTGGGCCTCCGATGGCAGCCAGGTTTGGAGGAGGGGGCAGCTTTGGTCTGGGAGAAATCCTCGTCCTTATGGAATTTTTGTAGGCAAAAGCCCAGGACGGGCTGCAGGCAAGTTGACTCCGAATGGAGGCACTTTTCCCCAAGAAGCCAAACTCAAGAGCCCACTTGGCAGATGTCATTTTGTAGGGCGCGTTTGGGCCTCTGATGGCAGCCAGGTTAGGAGGAGGGGGCAGCTTTGGTCTGGGAGAAATCCTCGTCCTTATGGAATTTTTGTAGGCAAAAGCCCAGGACGGGCTGCAGGCAAGTTAGGCATGTTGGCTTTGAAAGGAGGCACTTTTCCCCAAGAAGCCAAACTCAAGAACCCACAATGCAGATGTCATTTTGTAGGGCGCGTTTGGGCCTCCGATGGCAGCCAGGTTTGGAGGAGGGGGCAGCTTTGGTCTGGGAGAAATCCTCGTCCTTATGGAATTTTTGTAGGCAAAAGCCCAGGACGGGCCGCAGGCAAGTTGACTCCGAATGGAGGCACTTTTCCCCAAGAAGCCAAACTCAAGAGCCCACTTGGCAGGTGTCATTTTGTAGGGCGCGTTTGGGCCTCCGATGGCAGCCAGGTTTGGAGGAGGGGGCAGCTTTGGTCTGGGAGAAATCCTCGTCCTTATGGAATTTTTGTAGGCAAAAGCCCTGCATGGGCCGCAGGCAAGTTGACTCCGAAAGGAGGCACTTTTCCCCAAGAAGCCAAACTCAAGAGCCCACTTGGCATATGTCATTTTGTAGGGCGCGTTTGGGCCTCCGATGGCAGCCAGGTTAGGAGGAGGGGGCAGCTTTGGTCTGGGAGAAATCCTCGTCCTTATGGAATTTTTGTAGGCAAAAGCCCAGGACGGGCCGCAGGCAAGTTGACTCCGAAAGGAGGCACTTTTCCCCAAGAAGCCAAACTCAAGAGCCCACTTGGCAGGTGTCATTTTGTACGGCGCGTTTGGGCCTCTGATGGCAGCCAGGTTTGGAGGAGGGGGCAGCATTGGTCTGGGAGAAATCCTCGTCCTTATGGAATTTTTGTAGGCAAAAGCCCTGCATGGGCCGCAGGCAAGTTGACTCCGAAAGGAGGCACTTTTACCCAAGAAGCCAAACTCAAGAGCCCACTTGGCATATGTCATTTTGTAGGGCGCGTTTGGGCCTCTGATGGCAGCCAGGTTTGGAGGAGGGGGCAGCTTTGGTCTGGGAGAAATCCTCGTCCTTATGGAATTTTTGTAGGCAAAAGCCCTGCATGGGCCGCAGGCAAGTTGACTCCGAAAGGAGGCACTTTTCCCCAAGAAGCCAAACTCAAGAGCCCACTTGGCATATGTCATTTTGTAGGGCGCGTTTGGGCCTCCGATGGCAGCCAGGTTTGGAGGAGGGGGCAGCTTTGGTCTGGGAGAAATCCTCGTCCTTATGGAATTTTTGTAGGCAAAAGCCCAGGACGGGCTGCAGGCAAGTTGACTCCGAATGGAGGCACTTTTCCCCAAGAAGCCAAACTCAAGAGCCCACTTGGCAGATGTCATTTTGTAGGGCGCGTTTGGGCCTCTGATGGCAGGCAGGTTTGGAGGAGGGGGCAGCTTTGGTCTGGGAGAAATCCTCGTCCTTATGGAATTTTTGTAGGCAAAAGCCCAGGACGGGCTGCAGGCAAGTTGACTCCGAAAGGAGGCACTTTTCCCCAAGAAGCCAAACTCAAGAGCCCACTTGGCAGGTGTCATTTTGTAGGGCGCGTTTGGGCCTCTGATGGCAGCCAGGTTTGGAGGAGGGGGCAGCTTTGGTCTGGGAGAAATCCTCGTCCTTATGGAATTTTTGTAGGCAAAAGCCCTGCATGGGCCGCAGGCAAGTTGACTCCGAAAGGAGGCACTTTTCCCCAAGAAGCCAAACTCAAGAGCCCACTTGGCAGGTGTCATTTTGTAGGGCACGTTTGGGCCTCCGATGGAAGCCAGGTTTGGAGGAGGGGGCAGCTTTGGTCTGGGAGAAATCCTCGTCCTTATGGAATTTTTGTAGGCAAAAGCCCAGGACGGGCTGCAGGCAAGTTGACTCCGAATGGAGGCACTTTTCCCCAAGAAGCCAAACTCAAGAGCCCACTTGGCATATGTCATTTTGTAGGGCGCGTTTGGGCCTCCGATGGCAGCCAGGTTTGGAGGAGGGGGCAGCTTTGGTCTGGGAGAAATCCTCGTCCTTATGGAATTTTTGTAGGCAAAAGCCCTGCATGGGCCGCAGGCAAGTTGACTCCGAATGGAGGCACTTTTCCCCAAGAAGCCAAACTCAAGAGCCCACTTGGCATATGTCATTTTGTAGGGCGCGTTTGGGCCTCCGATGGCAGCCAGGTTTGGAGGAGGGGGCAGCTTTGGTCTGGGAGAAATCCTCGTCCTTATGGAATTTTTGTAGGCAAAAGCCCAGGACGGGCTGCAGGCAAGTTGACTCCGAATGGAGGCACTTTTCCCCAAGAAGCCAAACTCAAGAGCCCACTTGGCAGATGTCATTTTGTAGGGCGCGTTTGGGCCTCCGATGGCAGCCAGGTTTGGAGGAGGGGGCAGCTTTGGTCTGGGAGAAATCCTCGTCCTTATGGAATTTTTGTAGGCAAAAGCCCAGGACGGGCTGCAGGCAAGTTAGGCATGTTGGCTTTGAAAGGAGGCACTTTTCCCCAAGAAGCCAAACTCAAGAACCCACAATGCAGATGTCATTTTGTAGGGCGCGTTTGGGCCTCCGATGGCAGCCAGGTTTGGAGGAGGGGGCAGCTTTGGTCTGGGAGAAATCCTCGTCCTTATGGAATTTTTGTAGGCAAAAGCCCAGGACGGGCCGCAGGCAAGTTGACTCCGAATGGAGGCACTTTTCCCCAAGAAGCCAAACTCAAGAGCCCACTTGGCAGGTGTCATTTTGTAGGGCGCGTTTGGGCCTCCGATGGCAGCCAGGTTTGGAGGAGGGGGCAGCTTTGGTCTGGGAGAAATCCTCGTCCTTATGGAATTTTTGTAGGCAAAAGCCCTGCATGGGCCGCAGGCAAGTTGACTCCGAAAGGAGGCACTTTTCCCCAAGAAGCCAAACTCAAGAGCCCACTTGGCATATGTCATTTTGTAGGGCGCGTTTGGGCCTCCGATGGCAGCCAGGTTAGGAGGAGGGGGCAGCTTTGGTCTGGGAGAAATCCTCGTCCTTATGGAATTTTTGTAGGCAAAAGCCCAGGACGGGCCGCAGGCAAGTTGACTCCGAAAGGAGGCACTTTTCCCCAAGAAGCCAAACTCAAGAGCCCACTTGGCAGGTGTCATTTTGTACGGCGCGTTTGGGCCTCTGATGGCAGCCAGGTTTGGAGGAGGGGGCAGCATTGGTCTGGGAGAAATCCTCGTCCTTATGGAATTTTTGTAGGCAAAAGCCCTGCATGGGCCGCAGGCAAGTTGACTCCGAAAGGAGGCACTTTTACCCAAGAAGCCAAACTCAAGAGCCCACTTGGCATATGTCATTTTGTAGGGCGCGTTTGGGCCTCTGATGGCAGCCAGGTTTGGAGGAGGGGGCAGCTTTGGTCTGGGAGAAATCCTCGTCCTTATGGAATTTTTGTAGGCAAAAGCCCTGCATGGGCCGCAGGCAAGTTGACTCCGAAAGGAGGCACTTTTCCCCAAGAAGCCAAACTCAAGAGCCCACTTGGCATATGTCATTTTGTAGGGCGCGTTTGGGCCTCCGATGGCAGCCAGGTTTGGAGGAGGGGGCAGCTTTGGTCTGGGAGAAATCCTCGTCCTTATGGAATTTTTGTAGGCAAAAGCCCAGGACGGGCTGCAGGCAAGTTGACTCCGAATGGAGGCACTTTTCCCCAAGAAGCCAAACTCAAGAGCCCACTTGGCAGATGTCATTTTGTAGGGCGCGTTTGGGCCTCTGATGGCAGGCAGGTTTGGAGGAGGGGGCAGCTTTGGTCTGGGAGAAATCCTCGTCCTTATGGAATTTTTGTAGGCAAAAGCCCAGGACGGGCTGCAGGCAAGTTGACTCCGAAAGGAGGCACTTTTCCCCAAGAAGCCAAACTCAAGAGCCCACTTGGCAGGTGTCATTTTGTAGGGCGCGTTTGGGCCTCTGATGGCAGCCAGGTTTGGAGGAGGGGGCAGCTTTGGTCTGGGAGAAATCCTCGTCCTTATGGAATTTTTGTAGGCAAAAGCCCTGCATGGGCCGCAGGCAAGTTGACTCCGAAAGGAGGCACTTTTCCCCAAGAAGCCAAACTCAAGAGCCCACTTGGCAGGTGTCATTTTGTAGGGCACGTTTGGGCCTCCGATGGAAGCCAGGTTTGGAGGAGGGGGCAGCTTTGGTCTGGGAGAAATCCTCGTCCTTATGGAATTTTTGTAGGCAAAAGCCCAGGACGGGCTGCAGGCAAGTTGACTCCGAATGGAGGCACTTTTCCCCAAGAAGCCAAACTCAAGAGCCCACTTGGCATATGTCATTTTGTAGGGCGCGTTTGGGCCTCCGATGGCAGCCAGGTTTGGAGGAGGGGGCAGCTTTGGTCTGGGAGAAATCCTCGTCCTTATGGAATTTTTGTAGGCAAAAGCCCTGCATGGGCCGCAGGCAAGTTGACTCCGAATGGAGGCACTTTTCCCCAAGAAGCCAAACTCAAGAGCCCACTTGGCATATGTCATTTTGTAGGGCGCGTTTGGGCCTCCGATGGCAGCCAGGTTTGGAGGAGGGGGCAGCTTTGGTCTGGGAGAAATCCTCGTCCTTATGGAATTTTTGTAGGCAAAAGCCCAGGACGGGCTGCAGGCAAGTTGACTCCGAATGGAGGCACTTTTCCCCAAGAAGCCAAACTCAAGAGCCCACTTGGCAGATGTCATTTTGTAGGGCGCGTTTGGGCCTCCGATGGCAGCCAGGTTTGGAGGAGGGGGCAGCTTTGGTCTGGGAGAAATCCTCGTCCTTATGGAATTTTTGTAGGCAAAAGCCCTGGACGGGCTGCAGGCAAGTTAGGCATGTTGGATTTGAAAGGAGGCACTTTTCCCCAAGAAGCCAAACTCAAGAACCCACAATGCAGATGTCATTTTGTAGGGCGCGTTTGGGCCTCCAATGGCAGCCAGGTTTGGAGGAGGGGGCAGCTTTGGTCTGGGAGAAATCCTCGTCCTTATGGATTTTTTGTAGGCAAAAGCCCAGGACGGGCCGCAGGCAAGTTGACTCCGAATGGAGGCACTTTTCCCCAAGAAGCCAAACTCAAGAGCCCACTTGGCAGGTGTCATTTTGTAGGGCGCGTTTGGGCCTCTGATGGCAGCCAGGTTTGGAGGAGGGGGCAGCTTTGGTCTGGGAGAAATCCTCGTCCTTATGGAATTTTTGTAGGCAAAAGCCCTGCATGGGCCGCAGGCAAGTTGACTCCGAAAGGAGGCACTTTTCCCCAAGAAGCCAAACTCAAGAGCCCACTTGGCATATGTCATTTTGTAGGGCGCGTTTGGGCCTCCGATGGCAGCCAGGTTTGGAGGAGGGGGCAGCTTTGGTCTGGGAGAAATCCTCGTCCTTATGGAATTTTTGTAGGCAAAAGCCCAGGACGGGCTGCAGGCAAGTTGACTCCGAATGGAGGCACTTTTCCCCAAGAAGCCAAACTCAAGAGCCCACTTGGCAGGTGTCATTTTGTAGGGCGCGTTTGGGCCTCTGATGGCAGCCAGGTTAGGAGGAGGGGGCAGCTTTGGTCTGGGAGAAATCCTCGTCCTTATGGAATTTTTGTAGGCAAAAGCCCTGGACGGGCTGCAGGCAAGTTAGGCATGTTGACTCCGAATGGAGGCACTTTTCCCCAAGAAGCCAAACTCAAGAACCCACAATGCAGATGTCATTTTGTAGGGCGCGTTTGGGCCTCCGATGGCAGCCAGGTTTGGAGGAGGGGGCAGCTTTGGTCTGGGAGAAATCCTCGTCCTTATGGAATTTTTGTTGGCAAAAGCCCAGGACGGGCCGCAGGCAAGTTGACTCCGAATGGAGGCACTTTTCCCCAAGAAGCCAAACTCAAGAGCCCACTTGGCAGGTGTCATTTTGTAGGGCGCGTTTGGGCCTCTGATGGCAGCCAGGTTTGGAGGAGGGGGCAGCTTTGGTCTGGGAGAAATCCTCGTCCTTATGGAATTTTTGTAGGCAAAAGCCCTGCATGGGCCGCAGGCAAGTTGACTCCGAAAGGAGGCACTTTTCCCCAAGAAGCCAAACTCAAGAGCCCACTTGGCATATGTTATTTTGTAGGGCGCGTTTGGGCCTCCGATGGCAGCCAGGTTTGGAGGAGGGGGCAGCTTTGGTCTGGGAGAAATCCTCGTCCTTATGGAATTTTTGTAGGCAAAAGCCCAGGACGGGCTGCAGGCAAGTTGACTCCGAAAGGAGGCACTTTTCCCCAAGAAGCCAAACTCAAGAGCCCACTTGGCAGATGTCATTTTGTAGGGCGCGTTTGGGCCTCTGATGGCAGCCAGGTTAGGAGGAGGGGGCAGCTTTGGTCTGGGAGAAATCCTCGTCCTTATGGAATTTTTGTAGGCAAAAGCCCTGCATGGGCCGCAGGCAAGTTGACTCCGAATGGAGGCACTTTTCCCCAAGAAGCCAAATTCAAGAGCCCACTTGGCAGGTGTCATTTTGTAGGGCACGTTTGGGCCTCCGATGGCAGCCAGGTTTGGAGGAGGGGGCAGCTTTGGTCTGGGAGAAATCCTCGTCCTTATGGAATTTTTGTAGGCAAAAGCCCAGGACGGGCTGCAGGCAAGTTGACTCCGAATGGAGGCACTTTTCCCCAAGAAGCCAAACTCAAGAGCCCACTTGGCATATGTCATTTTGTAGGGCGCGTTTGGGCCTCCGATGGCAGCCAGGTTTGGAGGAGGGGGCAGCTTTGGTCTGGGAGAAATCCTCGTCCTTATGGAATTTTTGTAGGCAAAAGCCCTGCATGGGCCGCAGGCAAGTTGACTCCGAATGGAGGCACTTTTCCCCAAGAAGCCAAACTCAAGAGCCCACTTGACATATGTCATTTTGTAGGGCGCGTTTGGGCCTCCGATGGCAGCCAGGTTTGGAGGAGGGGGCAGCTTTGGTCTGGGAGAAATCCTCGTCCTTATGGAATTTTTGTAGGCAAAAGCCCTGGACGGGCTGCAGGCAAGTTAGGCATGTTGGATTTGAAAGGAGGCACTTTTCCCCAAGAAGCCAAACTCAAGAACCCACAATGCAGATGTCATTTTGTAGGGCGCGTTTGGGCCTCCAATGGCAGCCAGGTTTGGAGGAGGGGGCAGCTTTGGTCTGGGAGAAATCCTCGTCCTTATGGATTTTTTGTAGGCAAAAGCCCAGGACGGGCCGCAGGCAAGTTGACTCCGAATGGAGGCACTTTTCCCCAAGAAGCCAAACTCAAGAGCCCACTTGGCAGGTGTCATTTTGTAGGGCGCATTTGGGCCTCTGATGGCAGCCAGGTTTGGAGGAGGGGGCAGCTTTGGTCTGGGAGAAATCCTCGTCCTTATGGAATTTTTGTAGGCAAAAGCCCTGCATGGGCCGCAGGCAAGTTGACTCCGAAAGGAGGCACTTTTCCCCAAGAAGCCAAACTCAAGAGCCCACTTGGCATATGTCATTTTGTAGGGCGTGTTTGGGCCTCCGATGGCAGCCAGGTTTGGAGGAGGGGGCAGCTTTGGTCTGGGAGAAATCCTCGTCCTTATGGAATTTTTGTAGGCAAAAGCCCAGGACGGGCTGCAGGCAAGTTGACTCCGAATGGAGGCACTTTTCCCCAAGAAGCCAAACTCAAGAGCCCACTTGGCAGATGTCATTTTGTAGGGCGCGTTTGGGCCTCTGATGGCAGCCAGGTTTGGAGGAGGGGGCAGCTTTGGTCTGGGAGAAATCCTCGTCCTTATGGAATTTTTGTAGGCAAAAGCCCTGGACGGGCTGCAGGCAAGTTAGGCATGTTGGCTTTGAAAGGAGGCACTTTTCCCCAAGAAGCCAAACTCAAGAACCCACAATGCAGATGTCATTTTGTAGGGCGCGTTTGGGCCTCCGATGGCAGCCAGGTTTGGAGGAGGGGGCAGCTTTGGTCTGGGAGAAATCCTCGTCCTTATGGAATTTTTGTAGGCAAAAGCCCAGGACGGGCCGCAGGCAAGTTGACTCCGAATGGAGGCACTTTTCCCCAAGAAGCCAAACTCAAGAGCCCACTTGGCATATGTCATTTTGTAGGGCGCGTTTGGGCCTCTGATGGCAGCCAGGTTTGGAGGAGGGGGCAGCTTTGGTCTGGGAGAAATCCTCGTCCTTATGGAATTTTTGTAGGCAAAAGCCCTGCATGGGCCGCAGGCAAGTTGACTCCGAAAGGAGGCACTTTTCCCCAAGAAGCCAAACTCAAGAGCCCACTTGGCATATGTCATTTTGTAGGGCGCGTTTGGGCCTCCGATGGCAGCCAGGTTTGGAGGAGGGGGCAGCTTTGGTCTGGGAGAAATCCTCGTCCTTATGGAATTTTTGTAGGCAAAAGCCCAGGACGGGCTGCAGGCAAGTTGACTCCGAATGGAGGCACTTTTCCCCAAGAAGCCAAACTCAAGAGCCCACTTGGCAGATGTCATTTTGTAGGGCGCGTTTGGGCCTCTGATGGCAGCCAGGTTAGGAGGAGGGGGCAGCTTTGGTCTGGGAGAAATCCTCGTCCTTATGGAATTTTTGTAGGCAAAAGCCCTGGACGGGCTGCAGGCAAGTTAGGCATGTTGACTCCGAATGGAGGCACTTTTCCCCAAGAAGCCAAACTCAAGAACCCACAATGCAGATGTCATTTTGTAGGGCGCGTTTGGGCCTCCGATGGCAGCCAGGTTTGGAGGAGGGGGCAGCTTTGGTCTGGGAGAAATCCTCGTCCTTATGGAATTTTTGTTGGCAAAAGCCCAGGACGGGCCGCAGGCAAGTTGACTCCGAATGGAGGCACTTTTCCCCAAGAAGCCAAACTCAAGAGCCCACTTGGCAGGTGTCATTTTGTAGGGCGCGTTTGGGCCTCCGATGGCAGCCAGGTTTGGAGGAGGGGGCAGCTTTGGTCTGGGAGAAATCCTCGTCCTTATGGAATTTTTGTAGGCAAAAGCCCTGCATGGGCCGCAGGCAAGTTGACTCCGAAAGGAGGCACTTTTCCCCAAGAAGCCAAACTCAAGAGCCCACTTGGCATATGTCATTTTGTAGGGCGCGTTTGGGCCTCCGATGGCAGCCAGGTTTGGAGGAGGGGGAGCTTTGGTCTGGGAGAAATCCTCGTCCTTATGGAATTTTTGTAGGCAAAAGCCCAGGACGGGCTGCAGGCAAGTTGACTCCGAATGGAGGCACTTTTCCCCAAGAAGCCAAACTCAAGAGCCCACTTGGCAGATGTCATTTTGTAGGGCGCGTTTGGGCCTCTGATGGCAGCCAGGTTAGGAGGAGGGGGCAGCTTTGGTCTGGGAGAAATCCTCGTCCTTATGGAATTTTTGTAGGCAAAAGCCCTGGACGGGCTGCAGGCAAGTTAGGCATGTTGGCTTTGAAAGGAGGCACTTTTCCCCAAGAAGCCAAACTCAAGAACCCACAATGCAGATGTCATTTTGTAGGGCGCGTTTGGGCCTCCGATGGCAGCCAGGATTGGAGGAGGGGGCAGCTTTGGTCTGGGAGAAATCCTCGTCCTTATGGAATTTTTGTAGGCAAAAGCCCAGGACGGGCCGCAGGCAAGTTGACTCCGAATGGAGGCACTTTTCCCCAAGAAGCCAAACTCAAGAGCCCACTTGGCAGGTGTCATTTTGTAGGGCGTGTTTGGGCCTCTGATGGCAGCCAGGTTTGGAGGAGGGGGCAGCTTTGGTCTGGGAGAAATCCTCGTCCTTATGGAATTTTTGTAGGCAAAAGCCCTGCATGGGCCGCAGGCAAGTTGACTCCGAAAGGAGGCACTTTTCCCCAAGAAGCCAAACTCAAGAGCCCACTTGGCATATGTCATTTTGTAGGGCGCGTTTGGGCCTCCGATGGCAGCCAGGTTTGGAGGAGGGGGCAGCTTTGGTCTGGGAGAAATCCTCGTCCTTATGGAATTTTTGTAGGCAAAAGCCCAGGACGGGCTGCAGGCAAGTTGACTCCGAATGGAGGCACTTTTCCCCAAGAAGCCAAACTCAAGAATCCACAATGCAGATGTCATTTTGTAGGGCGCGTTTGGGCCTCTGATGGCAGCCAGGTTTGGAGGAGGGGGCAGCTTTGGTCTGGGAGAAATCCTCGTCCTTATGGAATTTTTGTAGGCAAAAGCCCAGGACGGGCTGCAGGCAAGTTGACTCCGAATGGAGGCACTTTTCCCCAAGAAGCCAAACTCAAGAGCCCACTTGGCAGGTGTCATTTTGTAGGGCGCGTTTGGGCCTCTGATGGCAGCCAGGTTTGGAGGAGGGGGCAGCTTTGGTCTGGGAGAAATCCTCGTCCTTATGGAATTTTTGTAGGCAAAAGCCCAGGACGGGCTGCAGGCAAGTTAGGCATGTTGGCTTTGAAAGGAGGCACTTTTCCCCAAGAAGCCAAACTCAAGGACCCACAATGCAGATGTCATTTTGTAGGGCGCGTTTGGGCCTCCGATGGCAGCCAGATTTGGAGGAGGGGGCAGCTTTGGTCTGGGAGAAATCCTCGTCCTTATGGATTTTTTGTAGGCAAAAGCCCAGGACGGGCCGCAGGCAAGTTGACTCCGAATGGAGGCACTTTTCCCCAAGAAGCCAAACTCAAGAGCCCACTTGGCAGGTGTCATTTTGTAGGGCGCGTTTGGGCCTCTGATGGCAGCCAGGTTTGGAGGAGGGGGCAGCTTTGGTCTGGGAGAAATCCTCGTCCTTATGGAATTTTTGTAGGCAAAAGCCCTGCATGGGCCGCAGGCAAGTTGACTCCGAAAGGAGGCACTTTTCCCCAAGAAGCCAAACTCAAGAGCCCACTTGGCATATGTCATTTTGTAGGGCGCGTTTGGGCCTCCGATGGCAGCCAGGTTTGGAGGAGGGGGCAGCTTTGGTCTGGGAGAAATCCTCGTCCTTATGGAATTTTTGTAGGCAAAAGCCCAGGACGGGCTGCAGGCAAGTTGACTCCGAATGGAGGCACTTTTCCCCAAGAAGCCAAACTCAAGAGCCCACTTGGCAGATGTCATTTTGTAGGGCGCGTTTGGGCCTCTGATGGCAGCCAGGTTAGGAGGAGGGGGCAGCTTTGGTCTGGGAGAAATCCTCGTCCTTATGGAATTTTTGTAGGCAAAAGCCCTGGACGGGCTGCAGGCAAGTTAGGCATGTTGGCTTTGAAAGGAGGCACTTTTCCCCAAGAAGCCAAACTCAAGAACCCACAATGCAGATGTCATTTTGTAGGGCGCGTTTGGGCCTCCGATGGCAGCCAGGTTTGGAGGAGGGGGCAGCTTTGGTCTGGGAGAAATCCTCGTCCTTATGGAATTTTTGTAGGCAAAAGCCCTGGACGGGCTGCAGGCAAGTTAGGCATGTTGGATTTGAAAGGAGGCACTTTTCCCCAAGAAGCCAAACTCAAGAACCCACAATGCAGATGTCATTTTGTAGGGCGCGTTTGGGCCTCCAATGGCAGCCAGGTTTGGAGGAGGGGGCAGCTTTGGTCTGGGAGAAATCCTCGTCCTTATGGATTTTTTGTAGGCAAAAGCCCAGGACGGGCCGCAGGCAAGTTGACTCCGAATGGAGGCACTTTTCCCCAAGAAGCCAAACTCAAGAGCCCACTTGGCAGGTGTCATTTTGTAGGGCGCGTTTGGGCCTCTGATGGCAGCCAGGTTTGGAGGAGGGGGCAGCTTTGGTCTGGGAGAAATCCTCGTCCTTATGGAATTTTTGTAGGCAAAAGCCCTGCATGGGCCGCAGGCAAGTTGACTCCGAAAGGAGGCACTTTTCCCCAAGAAGCCAAACTCAAGAGCCCACTTGGCATATGTCATTTTGTAGGGCGTGTTTGGGCCTCCGATGGCAGCCAGGTTTGGAGGAGGGGGCAGCTTTGGTCTGGGAGAAATCCTCGTCCTTATGGAATTTTTGTAGGCAAAAGCCCAGGACGGGCTGCAGGCAAGTTGACTCCGAATGGAGGCACTTTTCCCCAAGAAGCCAAACTCAAGAGCCCACTTGGCAGATGTCATTTTGTAGGGCGCGTTTGGGCCTCTGATGGCAGCCAGGTTTGGAGGAGGGGGCAGCTTTGGTCTGGGAGAAATCCTCGTCCTTATGGAATTTTTGTAGGCAAAAGCCCTGGACGGGCTGCAGGCAAGTTAGGCATGTTGGCTTTGAAAGGAGGCACTTTTCCCCAAGAAGCCAAACTCAAGAACCCACAATGCAGATGTCATTTTGTAGGGCGCGTTTGGGCCTCCGATGGCAGCCAGGTTTGGAGGAGGGGGCAGCTTTGGTCTGGGAGAAATCCTCGTCCTTATGGAATTTTTGTAGGCAAAAGCCCAGGACGGGCCGCAGGCAAGTTGACTCCGAATGGAGGCACTTTTCCCCAAGAAGCCAAACTCAAGAGCCCACTTGGCAGGTGTCATTTTGTAGGGCGCGTTTGGGCCTCTGATGGCAGCCAGGTTTGGAGGAGGGGGCAGCTTTGGTCTGGGAGAAATCCTCGTCCTTATGGAATTTTTGTAGGCAAAAGCCCTGCATGGGCCGCAGGCAAGTTGACTCCGAAAGGAGGCACTTTTCCCCAAGAAGCCAAACTCAAGAGCCCACTTGGCATATGTCATTTTGTAGGGCGCGTTTGGGCCTCCGATGGCAGCCAGGTTTGGAGGAGGGGGCAGCTTTGGTCTGGGAGAAATCCTCGTCCTTATGGAATTTTTGTAGGCAAAAGCCCAGGACGGGCTGCAGGCAAGTTGACTCCGAATGGAGGCACTTTTCCCCAAGAAGCCAAACTCAAGAGCCCACTTGGCAGATGTCATTTTGTAGGGCGCGTTTGGGCCTCTGATGGCAGCCAGGTTAGGAGGAGGGGGCAGCTTTGGTCTGGGAGAAATCCTCGTCCTTATGGAATTTTTGTAGGCAAAAGCCCTGGACGGGCTGCAGGCAAGTTAGGCATGTTGACTCCGAATGGAGGCACTTTTCCCCAAGAAGCCAAACTCAAGAACCCACAATGCAGATGTCATTTTGTAGGGCGCGTTTGGGCCTCCGATGGCAGCCAGGTTTGGAGGAGGGGGCAGCTTTGGTCTGGGAGAAATCCTCGTCCTTATGGAATTTTTGTTGGCAAAAGCCCAGGACGGGCCGCAGGCAAGTTGACTCAGAATGGAGGCACTTTTCCCCAAGAAGCCAAACTCAAGAGCCCACTTGGCAGGTGTCATTTTGTAGGGCGCGTTTGGGCCTCCGATGGCAGCCAGGTTTGGAGGAGGGGGCAGCTTTGGTCTGGGAGAAATCCTCGTCCTTATGGAATTTTTGTAGGCAAAAGCCCTGCATGGGCCGCAGGCAAGTTGACTCCGGAAGGAGGCACTTTTCCCCAAGAAGCCAAACTCAAGAGCCCACTTGGCATATGTCATTTTGTAGGGCGCGTTTGGGCCTCTGATGGCAGCCAGGTTTGGAGGAGGGGGCAGCTTTGGTCTGGGAGAAATCCTCGTCCTTATGGAATTTTTGTAGGCAAAAGCCCTGGACGGGCTGCAGGCAAGTTAGGCATGTTGGCTTTGAAAGGAGGCACTTTTCCCCAAGAAGCCAAACTCAAGAGCCCACTTGGCATATGTCATTTTGTAGGGCGCGTTTGGGCCTCCGATGGCAGCCAGGTTTGGAGGAGGGGGCAGCTTTGGTCTGGGAGAAATCCTCGTCCTTATGGAATTTTTGTAGGCAAAAGCCCAGGACGGGCCGCAGGCAAGTTGACTCCGAATGGAGGCACTTTTCCCCAAGAAGCCAAACTCAAGAGCCCACTTGGCAGGTGTCATTTTGTAGGGCGCGTTTGGGCCTCTGATGGCAGCCAGGTTTGGAGGAGGGGGCAGCTTTGGTCTGGGAGAAATCCTCGTCCTTATGGAATTTTTGTAGGCAAAAGCCCTGCATGGGCCGCAGGCAAGTTGACTCCGAAAGGAGGCACTTTTCCCCAAGAAGCCAAACTCAAGAGCCCACTTGGCATATGTCATTTTGTAGGGCGCGTTTGGGCCTCCGATGGCAGCCAGGTTTGGAGGAGGGGGCAGCTTTGGTCTGGGAGAAATCCTCGTCCTTATGGAATTTTTGTAGGCAAAAGCCCAGGACGGGCTGCAGGCAAGTTGACTCCGAATGGAGGCACTTTTCCCCAAGAAGCCAAACTCAAGAATCCACAATGCAGATGTCATTTTGTAGGGCGCGTTTGGGCCTCTGATGGCAGCCAGGTTTGGAGGAGGGGGCAGCTTTGGTCTGGGAGAAATCCTCGTCCTTATGGAATTTTTGTAGGCAAAAGCCCAGGACGGGCTGCAGGCAAGTTGACTCCGAATGGAGGCACTTTTCCCCAAGAAGCCAAACTCAAGAGCCCACTTGGCAGGTGTCATTTTGTAGGGCGCGTTTGGGCCTCTGATGGCAGCCAGGTTTGGAGGAGGGGGCAGCTTTGGTCTGGGAGAAATCCTCGTCCTTATGGAATTTTTGTAGGCAAAAGCCCAGGACGGGCTGCAGGCAAGTTAGGCATGTTGGCTTTGAAAGGAGGCACTTTTCCCCAAGAAGCCAAACTCAAGGACCCACAATGCAGATGTCATTTTGTAGGGCGCGTTTGGGCCTCCGATGGCAGCCAGATTTGGAGGAGGGGGCAGCTTTGGTCTGGCAGAAATCCTCGTCCTTATGGAATTTTTGTAGGCAAAAGCCCAGGACGGGCCGCAGGCAAGTTGACTCCGAATGGAGGCACTTTTCCCCAAGAAGCCAAACTCAAGAGCCCACTTGGCAGGTGTCATTTTGTAGGGCGCGTTTGGGCCTCTGATGGCAGCCAGGTTTGGAGGAGGGGGCAGCTTTGGTCTGGGAGAAATCCTCGTCCTTATGGAATTTTTGTAGGCAAAAGCCCTGCATGGGCCGCAGGCAAGTTGACTCCGAAAGGAGGCACTTTTCCCCAAGAAGCCAAACTCAAGAGCCCACTTGGCATATGTCATTTTGTAGGGCGCGTTTGGGCCTCCGATGGCAGCCAGGTTTGGAGGAGGGGGCAGCTTTGGTCTGGGAGAAATCCTCGTCCTTATGGAATTTTTGTAGGCAAAAGCCCAGGACGGGCTGCAGGCAAGTTGACTCCGAATGGAGGCACTTTTCCCCAAGAAGCCAAACTCAAGAGCCCACTTGGCAGATGTCATTTTGTAGGGCGCGTTTGGGCCTCTGATGGCAGCCAGGTTAGGAGGAGGGGGCAGCTTTGGTCTGGGAGAAATCCTCGTCCTTATGGAATTTTTGTAGGCAAAAGCCCTGGACGGGCTGCAGGCAAGTTAGGCATGTTGGCTTTGAAAGGAGGCACTTTTCCCCAAGAAGCCAAACTCAAGAACCCACAACGCAGATGTCATTTTGTAGGGCGCGTTTGGGCCTCCGATGGCAGCCAGGTTTGGAGGAGGGGGCAGCTTTGGTCTGGGAGAAATCCTCGTCCTTATGGAATTTTTGTAGGCAAAAGCCCAGGACGGGCCGCAGGCAAGTTGACTCCGAATGGAGGCACTTTTCCCCAAGAAGCCAAACTCAAGAGCCCACTTGGCAGGTGTCATTTTGTAGGGCGCGTTTGGGCCTCTGATGGCAGCCAGGTTTGGAGGAGGGGGCAGCTTTGGTCTGGGAGAAATCCTCGTCCTTATGGAATTTTTGTAGGCAAAAGCCCTGCATGGGCCGCAGGCAAGTTGACTCCGAAAGGAGGCACTTTTCCCCAAGAAGCCAAACTCAAGAGCCCACTTGGCAGATGTCATTTTGTAGGGCGCGTTTGGGCCTCCGATGGCAGCCAGGTTTGGAGGAGGGGGCAGTTTTGGTCTGGGAGAAATCCTCGTCCTTATGGAATTTTTGTAGGCAAAAGCCCAGGACGGGCTGCAGGCAAGTTGACTCCGAATGGAGGCACTTTTCCCCAAGAAGCCAAACTCAAGAGCCCACTTGGCAGATGTCATTTTGTAGGGCGCGTTTGGGCCTCTGATGGCAGCCAGGTTTGGAGGAGGGGGCAGCTTTGGTCTGGGAGAAATCCTCGTCCTTATGGAATTTTTGTAGGCAAAAGCCCAGGACGGGCTGCAGGCAAGTTAGGCATGTTGGCTTTGAAAGGAGGCACTTTTCCCCAAGAAGCCAAACTCAAGAACCCACAATGCAGATGTCATTTTGTAGGGCGCGTTTGGGCCTCCGATGGCAGCCAGGTTTGGAGGAGGGGGCAGCTTTGGTCTGGGAGAAATCCTCATCCTTATGGAATTTTTGTAGGCAAAAGCCCAGGACGGGCCGCAGGCAAGTTGACTCCGAATGGAGGCACTTTTCCCCAAGAAGCCAAACTCAAGAGCCCACTTGGCAGGTGTCATTTTATAGGGCGCGTTTGGGCCTCTGATGGCAGCCAGGTTGGGAGGAGGGGGCAGCTTTGGTCTGGGAGAAATCCTCGTCCTTATGGAATTTTTGTAGGCAAAAGCCCTGCATGGGCCGCAGGCAAGTTGACTCCGAAAGGAGGCACTTTTCCCCAAGAAGCCAAACTCAAGAGCCCACTTGGCATATGTCATTTTGTAGGGCGTGTTTGGGCCTCCGATGGCAGCCAGGTTTGGAGGAGGGGGCAGCTTTGGTCTGGGAGAAATCCTCGTCCTTATGGAATTTTTGTAGGCAAAAGCCCAGGACGGGCTGCAGGCAAGTTGACTCCGAATGGAGGCACTTTTCCCCAAGAAGCCAAACTCAAGAGCCCACTTGGCAGATGTCATTTTGTAGGGCGCGTTTGGGCCTCTGATGGCAGCCAGGTTAGGAGGAGGGGGCAGCTTTGGTCTGGGAGAAATCCTCGTCCTTATGGAATTTTTGTAGGCAAAAGCCCTGGACGGGCTGCAGGCAAGTTAAGCATGTTGGCTTTGAAAGGAGGCACTTTTCCCCAAGAAGCCAAACTCAAGAACCCACAATGCAGATGTCATTTTGTAGGGCGCGTTTGGGCCTCCGATGGCAGCCAGGTTTGGAGGAGGGGGCAGCTTTGGTCTGGGAGAAATCCTCGTCCTTATGGAATTTTTGTAGGTAAAAGCCCAGGACAGGCCGCAGGCAAGTTGACTCCGAATGGAGGCACTTTTCCCCAAGAAGCCAAACTCAAGAGCCCACTTGGCAGGTGTCATTTTGTAGGGCGCGTTTGGGCCTCTGATGGCAGCCAGGTTTGGAGGAGGGGGCAGCTTTGGTCTGGGAGAAATCCTCGTCCTTATGGAATTTTTGTAGGCAAAAGCCCTGCATGGGCCGCAGGCAAGTTGACTCCGAAAGGAGGCACTTTTCCCCAAGAAGCCAAACTCAAGAGCCCACTTGGCATATGTCATTTTGTAGGGCGCGTTTGGGCCTCCGATGGCAGCCAGGTTAGGAGGAGGGGGCAGCTTTGGTCTGGGAGAAATCCTCGTCCTTATGGAATTTTTGTAGGCAAAAGCCCAGGACGGGCCGCAGGCAAGTTGACTCCGAAAGGAGGCACTTTTCCCCAAGAAGCCAAACTCAAGAGCCCACTTGGCAGGTGTCATTTTGTACGGCGTGTTTGGGCCTCTGATGGCAGCCAGGTTTGGAGGAGGGGGCAGCTTTGGTCTGGGAGAAATCCTCGTCCTTATGGAATTTTTGTAGGCAAAAGCCCTGCATGGGCCGCAGGCAAGTTGACTCCGAAAGGAGGCACTTTTCCCCAAGAAGCCAAACTCAAGAGCCCACTTGGCATATGTCATTTTGTAGGGCGCGTTTGGGCCTCTGATGGCAGCCAGGTTTGGAGGAGGGGGCAGCTTTGGTCTGGGAGAAATCCTCGTCCTTATGGAATTTTTGTAGGCAAAAGCCCTGCATGGGCCGCAGGCAAGTTGACTCCGAAAGGAGGCACTTTTCCCCAAGAAGCCAAACTCAAGAGCCCACTTGGCATATGTCATTTTGTAGGGCGCGTTTGGGTCTCCGATGGCAGCCAGGTTTGGAGGAGGGGGCAGCTTTGGTCTGGGAGAAATCCTCGTCCTTATGGAATTTTTGTAGGCAAAAGCCCAGGACGGGCTGCAGGCAAGTTGACTCCGAATGGAGGCACTTTTCCCCAAGAAGCCAAACTCAAGAGCCCACTTGGCATATGTCATTTTGTAGGGCGCGTTTGGGCCTCTGATGGCAGCCAGGTTTGGAGGAGGGGGCAGCTTTGGTCTGGGAGAAATCCTCGTCCTTATGGAATTTTTGTAGGCAAAAGCCCTGGACGGGCTGCAGGCAAGTTAGGCATGTTGGATTTGAAAGGAGGCACTTTTCCCCAAGAAGCCAAACTCAAGAACCCACAATGCAGATGTCATTTTGTAGGGCGCGTTTGGGCCTCCGATGGCAGCCAGGTTTGGAGGAGGGGGCAGCTTTGGTCTGGGAGAAATCCTCGTCCTTATGGAATTTTTGTAGGCAAAAGCCCAGGACGGGCCGCAGGCAAGTTGACTCCGAATGGAGGCACTTTTCCCCAAGAAGCCAAACTCAAGAGCCCACTTGGCAGGTGTCATTTTGTAGGGCGCGTTTGGGCCTCTGATGGCAGCCAGGTTTGGAGGAGGGGGCAGCTTTGGTCTGGGAGAAATCCTCGTCCTTATGGAATTTTTGTAGGCAAAAGCCCTGCATGGGCCGCAGGCAAGTTGACTCCGAAAGGAGGCACTTTTCCCCAAGAAGCCAAACTCAAGAGCCCACTTGGCATATGTCATTTTGTAGGGCGCGTTTGGGCCTCCGATGGCAGCCAGGTTTGGAGGAGGGGGCAGCTTTGGTCTGGGAGAAATCCTCGTCCTTATGGAATTTTTGTAGGCAAAAGCCCAGGACGGGCTGCAGGCAAGTTGACTCCGAATGGAGGCACTTTTCCCCAAGAAGCCAAACTCAAGAGCCCACTTGGCAGATGTCATTTTGTAGGGCGCGTTTGGGCCTCTGATGGCAGCCAGGTTAGGAGGAGGGGGCAGCTTTGGTCTGGGAGAAATCCTCGTCCTTATGGAATTTTTGTAGGCAAAAGCCCAGGACGGGCTGCAGGCAAGTTAGGCATGTTGGCTTTGAAAGGAGGCACTTTTCCCCAAGAAGCCAAACTCAAGAACCCACAATGCAGATGTCATTTTGTAGGGCGCGTTTGGGCCTCCGATGGCAGCCAGGTTTGGAGGAGGGGGCAGCTTTGGTCTGGGAGAAATCCTCGTCCTTATGGAATTTTTGTAGGCAAAAGCCCAGGACGGGCTGCAGGCAAGTTGACTCCGAATGGAGGCACTTTTCCCCAAGAAGCCAAACTCAAGAGCCCACTTGGCAGGTGTCATTTTGTAGGGCGCGTTTGGGCCTCTGATGGCAGCCAGGTTTGGAGGAGGGGGCAGCTTTGGTCTGGGAGAAATCCTCGTCCTTATGGAATTTTTGTAGGCAAAAGCCCTGCATGGGCCGCAGGCAAGTTGACTCCGAAAGGAGGCACTTTTCCCCAAGAAGCCAAACTCAAGAGCCCACTTGGCATATGTCATTTTGTAGGGCGCGTTTGGGCCTCCGATGGCAGCCAGGTTAGGAGGAGGGGGCAGCTTTGGTCTGGGAGAAATCCTCGTCCTTATGGAATTTTTGTAGGCAAAAGCCCAGGACGGGCCGCAGGCAAGTTGACTCCGAAAGGAGGCACTTTTCCCCAAGAAGCCAAACTCAAGAGCCCACTTGGCAGGTGTCATTTTGTAGGGCGCGTTTGGGCCTCTGATGGCAGCCAGGTTTGGAGGAGGGGGCAGCTTTGGTCTGGGAGAAATCCTCGTCCTTATGGAATTTTTGTAGGCAAAAGCCCTGCATGGGCCGCAGGCAAGTTGACTCCGAAAGGAGGCACTTTTCCCCAAGAAGCCAAACTCAAGAGCCCACTTGGCATATGTCATTTTGTAGGGCGCGTTTGGGCCTCTGATGGCAGCCAGGTTTGGAGGAGGGGGCAGCTTTGGTCTGGGAGAAATCCTCGTCCTTATGGAATTTTTGTAGGCAAAAGCCCTGCATGGGCCGCAGGCAAGTTGACTCCGAAAGGAGGCACTTTTCCCCAAGAAGCCAAACTCAAGAGCCCACTTGGCATATGTCATTTTGTAGGGCGCGTTTGGGCCTCCGATGGCAGCCAGGTTTGGAGGAGGGGGCAGCTTTGGTCTGGGAGAAATCCTCGTCCTTATGGAATTTTTGTAGGCAAAAGCCCAGGACGGGCTGCAGGCAAGTTGACTCCGAATGGAGGCACTTTTCCCCAAGAAGCCAAACTCAAGAGCCCACTTGGCATATGTCATTTTGTAGGGCGCGTTTGGGCCTCTGATGGCAGCCAGGTTAGGAGGAGGGGGCAGCTTTGGTCTGGGAGAAATCCTCGTCCTTATGGAATTTTTGTAGGCAAAAGCCCTGGACGGGCTGCAGGCAAGTTAGGCATGTTGGATTTGAAAGGAGGCACTTTTCCCCAAGAAGCCAAACTCAAGAGCCCACTTGGCATATGTCATTTTGTAGGGCGCGTTTGGGCCTCCGATGGCAGCCAGGTTTGGAGGAGGGGGCAGCTTTGGTCTGGGAGAAATCCTCGTCCTTATGGAATTTTTGTAGGCAAAAGCCCAGGACGGGCTGCAGGCAAGTTGACTCCGAATGGAGGCACTTTTCCCCAAGAAGCCAAACTCAAGAGCCCACTTGGCAGGTGTCATTTTGTAGGGCGCGTTTGGGCCTCTGATGGCAGCCAGGTTTGGAGGAGGGGGCAGCTTTGGTCTGGGAGAAATCCTCGTCCTTATGGAATTTTTGTAGGCAAAAGCCCTGCATGGGCCGCAGGCAAGTTGACTCCGAAAGGAGGCACTTTTCCCCAAGAAGCCAAACTCAAGAGCCCACTTGGCATATGTCATTTTGTAGGGCGCGTTTGGGCCTCCGATGGCAGCCAGGTTTGGAGGAGGGGGCAGCTTTGGTCTGGGAGAAATCCTCGTCCTTATGGAATTTTTGTAGGCAAAAGCCCAGGACGGGCCGCAGGCAAGTTGACTCCGAATGGAGGCACTTTTCCCCAAGAAGCCAAACTCAAGAGCCCACTTGGCAGATGTCATTTTGTAGGGCGCGTTTGGGCCTCTGATGGCAGCCAGGTTAGGAGGAGGGGGCAGCTTTGGTCTGGGAGAAATCCTCGTCCTTATGGAATTTTTGTAGGCAAAAGCCCTGGACGGGCTGCAGGCAAGTTAGGCATGTTGACTCCGAATGGAGGCACTTTTCCCCAAGAAGCCAAACTCAAGAACCCACAATGCAGATGTCATTTTGTAGGGCGCGTTTGGGCCTCCGATGGCAGCCAGGTTTGGAGGAGGGGGCAGCTTTGGTCTGGGAGAAATCCTCGTCCTTATGGAATTTTTGTTGGCAAAAGCCCAGGACGGGCCGCAGGCAAGTTGACTCAGAATGGAGGCACTTTTCCCCAAGAAGCCAAACTCAAGAGCCCACTTGGCAGGTGTCATTTTGTAGGGCGCGTTTGGGCCTCCGATGGCAGCCAGGTTTGGAGGAGGGGGCAGCTTTGGTCTGGGAGAAATCCTCGTCCTTATGGAATTTTTGTAGGCAAAAGCCCTGCATGGGCCGCAGGCAAGTTGACTCCGGAAGGAGGCACTTTTCCCCAAGAAGCCAAACTCAAGAGCCCACTTGGCATATGTCATTTTGTAGGGCGCGTTTGGGCCTCTGATGGCAGCCAGGTTTGGAGGAGGGGGCAGCTTTGGTCTGGGAGAAATCCTCGTCCTTATGGAATTTTTGTAGGCAAAAGCCCTGGACGGGCTGCAGGCAAGTTAGGCATGTTGGCTTTGAAAGGAGGCACTTTTCCCCAAGAAGCCAAACTCAAGAGCCCACTTGGCATATGTCATTTTGTAGGGCGCGTTTGGGCCTCCGATGGCAGCCAGGTTTGGAGGAGGGGGCAGCTTTGGTCTGGGAGAAATCCTCGTCCTTATGGAATTTTTGTAGGCAAAAGCCCAGGACGGGCCGCAGGCAAGTTGACTCCGAATGGAGGCACTTTTCCCCAAGAAGCCAAACTCAAGAGCCCACTTGGCAGGTGTCATTTTGTAGGGCGCGTTTGGGCCTCTGATGGCAGCCAGGTTTGGAGGAGGGGGCAGCTTTGGTCTGGGAGAAATCCTCGTCCTTATGGAATTTTTGTAGGCAAAAGCCCTGCATGGGCCGCAGGCAAGTTGACTCCGAAAGGAGGCACTTTTCCCCAAGAAGCCAAACTCAAGAGCCCACTTGGCATATGTCATTTTGTAGGGCGCGTTTGGGCCTCCGATGGCAGCCAGGTTTGGAGGAGGGGGCAGCTTTGGTCTGGGAGAAATCCTCGTCCTTATGGAATTTTTGTAGGCAAAAGCCCAGGACGGGCTGCAGGCAAGTTGACTCCGAATGGAGGCACTTTTCCCCAAGAAGCCAAACTCAAGAATCCACAATGCAGATGTCATTTTGTAGGGCGCGTTTGGGCCTCTGATGGCAGCCAGGTTTGGAGGAGGGGGCAGCTTTGGTCTGGGAGAAATCCTCGTCCTTATGGAATTTTTGTAGGCAAAAGCCCAGGACGGGCTGCAGGCAAGTTGACTCCGAATGGAGGCACTTTTCCCCAAGAAGCCAAACTCAAGAGCCCACTTGGCAGGTGTCATTTTGTAGGGCGCGTTTGGGCCTCTGATGGCAGCCAGGTTTGGAGGAGGGGGCAGCTTTGGTCTGGGAGAAATCCTCGTCCTTATGGAATTTTTGTAGGCAAAAGCCCAGGACGGGCTGCAGGCAAGTTAGGCATGTTGGCTTTGAAAGGAGGCACTTTTCCCCAAGAAGCCAAACTCAAGGACCCACAATGCAGATGTCATTTTGTAGGGCGCGTTTGGGCCTCCGATGGCAGCCAGATTTGGAGGAGGGGGCAGCTTTGGTCTGGCAGAAATCCTCGTCCTTATGGAATTTTTGTAGGCAAAAGCCCAGGACGGGCCGCAGGCAAGTTGACTCCGAATGGAGGCACTTTTCCCCAAGAAGCCAAACTCAAGAGCCCACTTGGCAGGTGTCATTTTGTAGGGCGCGTTTGGGCCTCTGATGGCAGCCAGGTTTGGAGGAGGGGGCAGCTTTGGTCTGGGAGAAATCCTCGTCCTTATGGAATTTTTGTAGGCAAAAGCCCTGCATGGGCCGCAGGCAAGTTGACTCCGAAAGGAGGCACTTTTCCCCAAGAAGCCAAACTCAAGAGCCCACTTGGCATATGTCATTTTGTAGGGCGCGTTTGGGCCTCCGATGGCAGCCAGGTTTGGAGGAGGGGGCAGCTTTGGTCTGGGAGAAATCCTCGTCCTTATGGAATTTTTGTAGGCAAAAGCCCAGGACGGGCTGCAGGCAAGTTGACTCCGAATGGAGGCACTTTTCCCCAAGAAGCCAAACTCAAGAGCCCACTTGGCAGATGTCATTTTGTAGGGCGCGTTTGGGCCTCTGATGGCAGCCAGGTTAGGAGGAGGGGGCAGCTTTGGTCTGGGAGAAATCCTCGTCCTTATGGAATTTTTGTAGGCAAAAGCCCTGGACGGGCTGCAGGCAAGTTAGGCATGTTGGCTTTGAAAGGAGGCACTTTTCCCCAAGAAGCCAAACTCAAGAACCCACAACGCAGATGTCATTTTGTAGGGCGCGTTTGGGCCTCCGATGGCAGCCAGGTTTGGAGGAGGGGGCAGCTTTGGTCTGGGAGAAATCCTCGTCCTTATGGAATTTTTGTAGGCAAAAGCCCAGGACGGGCCGCAGGCAAGTTGACTCCGAATGGAGGCACTTTTCCCCAAGAAGCCAAACTCAAGAGCCCACTTGGCAGGTGTCATTTTGTAGGGCGCGTTTGGGCCTCTGATGGCAGCCAGGTTTGGAGGAGGGGGCAGCTTTGGTCTGGGAGAAATCCTCGTCCTTATGGAATTTTTGTAGGCAAAAGCCCTGCATGGGCCGCAGGCAAGTTGACTCCGAAAGGAGGCACTTTTCCCCAAGAAGCCAAACTCAAGAGCCCACTTGGCAGATGTCATTTTGTAGGGCGCGTTTGGGCCTCCGATGGCAGCCAGGTTTGGAGGAGGGGGCAGTTTTGGTCTGGGAGAAATCCTCGTCCTTATGGAATTTTTGTAGGCAAAAGCCCAGGACGGGCTGCAGGCAAGTTGACTCCGAATGGAGGCACTTTTCCCCAAGAAGCCAAACTCAAGAGCCCACTTGGCAGATGTCATTTTGTAGGGCGCGTTTGGGCCTCTGATGGCAGCCAGGTTTGGAGGAGGGGGCAGCTTTGGTCTGGGAGAAATCCTCGTCCTTATGGAATTTTTGTAGGCAAAAGCCCAGGACGGGCTGCAGGCAAGTTAGGCATGTTGGCTTTGAAAGGAGGCACTTTTCCCCAAGAAGCCAAACTCAAGAACCCACAATGCAGATGTCATTTTGTAGGGCGCGTTTGGGCCTCCGATGGCAGCCAGGTTTGGAGGAGGGGGCAGCTTTGGTCTGGGAGAAATCCTCATCCTTATGGAATTTTTGTAGGCAAAAGCCCAGGACGGGCCGCAGGCAAGTTGACTCCGAATGGAGGCACTTTTCCCCAAGAAGCCAAACTCAAGAGCCCACTTGGCAGGTGTCATTTTATAGGGCGCGTTTGGGCCTCTGATGGCAGCCAGGTTGGGAGGAGGGGGCAGCTTTGGTCTGGGAGAAATCCTCGTCCTTATGGAATTTTTGTAGGCAAAAGCCCTGCATGGGCCGCAGGCAAGTTGACTCCGAAAGGAGGCACTTTTCCCCAAGAAGCCAAACTCAAGAGCCCACTTGGCATATGTCATTTTGTAGGGCGTGTTTGGGCCTCCGATGGCAGCCAGGTTTGGAGGAGGGGGCAGCTTTGGTCTGGGAGAAATCCTCGTCCTTATGGAATTTTTGTAGGCAAAAGCCCAGGACGGGCTGCAGGCAAGTTGACTCCGAATGGAGGCACTTTTCCCCAAGAAGCCAAACTCAAGAGCCCACTTGGCAGATGTCATTTTGTAGGGCGCGTTTGGGCCTCTGATGGCAGCCAGGTTAGGAGGAGGGGGCAGCTTTGGTCTGGGAGAAATCCTCGTCCTTATGGAATTTTTGTAGGCAAAAGCCCTGGACGGGCTGCAGGCAAGTTAAGCATGTTGGCTTTGAAAGGAGGCACTTTTCCCCAAGAAGCCAAACTCAAGAACCCACAATGCAGATGTCATTTTGTAGGGCGCGTTTGGGCCTCCGATGGCAGCCAGGTTTGGAGGAGGGGGCAGCTTTGGTCTGGGAGAAATCCTCGTCCTTATGGAATTTTTGTAGGTAAAAGCCCAGGACAGGCCGCAGGCAAGTTGACTCCGAATGGAGGCACTTTTCCCCAAGAAGCCAAACTCAAGAGCCCACTTGGCAGGTGTCATTTTGTAGGGCGCGTTTGGGCCTCTGATGGCAGCCAGGTTTGGAGGAGGGGGCAGCTTTGGTCTGGGAGAAATCCTCGTCCTTATGGAATTTTTGTAGGCAAAAGCCCTGCATGGGCCGCAGGCAAGTTGACTCCGAAAGGAGGCACTTTTCCCCAAGAAGCCAAACTCAAGAGCCCACTTGGCATATGTCATTTTGTAGGGCGCGTTTGGGCCTCCGATGGCAGCCAGGTTAGGAGGAGGGGGCAGCTTTGGTCTGGGAGAAATCCTCGTCCTTATGGAATTTTTGTAGGCAAAAGCCCAGGACGGGCCGCAGGCAAGTTGACTCCGAAAGGAGGCACTTTTCCCCAAGAAGCCAAACTCAAGAGCCCACTTGGCAGGTGTCATTTTGTACGGCGTGTTTGGGCCTCTGATGGCAGCCAGGTTTGGAGGAGGGGGCAGCTTTGGTCTGGGAGAAATCCTCGTCCTTATGGAATTTTTGTAGGCAAAAGCCCTGCATGGGCCGCAGGCAAGTTGACTCCGAAAGGAGGCACTTTTCCCCAAGAAGCCAAACTCAAGAGCCCACTTGGCATATGTCATTTTGTAGGGCGCGTTTGGGCCTCTGATGGCAGCCAGGTTTGGAGGAGGGGGCAGCTTTGGTCTGGGAGAAATCCTCGTCCTTATGGAATTTTTGTAGGCAAAAGCCCTGCATGGGCCGCAGGCAAGTTGACTCCGAAAGGAGGCACTTTTCCCCAAGAAGCCAAACTCAAGAGCCCACTTGGCATATGTCATTTTGTAGGGCGCGTTTGGGTCTCCGATGGCAGCCAGGTTTGGAGGAGGGGGCAGCTTTGGTCTGGGAGAAATCCTCGTCCTTATGGAATTTTTGTAGGCAAAAGCCCAGGACGGGCTGCAGGCAAGTTGACTCCGAATGGAGGCACTTTTCCCCAAGAAGCCAAACTCAAGAGCCCACTTGGCATATGTCATTTTGTAGGGCGCGTTTGGGCCTCTGATGGCAGCCAGGTTTGGAGGAGGGGGCAGCTTTGGTCTGGGAGAAATCCTCGTCCTTATGGAATTTTTGTAGGCAAAAGCCCTGGACGGGCTGCAGGCAAGTTAGGCATGTTGGATTTGAAAGGAGGCACTTTTCCCCAAGAAGCCAAACTCAAGAACCCACAATGCAGATGTCATTTTGTAGGGCGCGTTTGGGCCTCCGATGGCAGCCAGGTTTGGAGGAGGGGGCAGCTTTGGTCTGGGAGAAATCCTCGTCCTTATGGAATTTTTGTAGGCAAAAGCCCAGGACGGGCCGCAGGCAAGTTGACTCCGAATGGAGGCACTTTTCCCCAAGAAGCCAAACTCAAGAGCCCACTTGGCAGGTGTCATTTTGTAGGGCGCGTTTGGGCCTCTGATGGCAGCCAGGTTTGGAGGAGGGGGCAGCTTTGGTCTGGGAGAAATCCTCGTCCTTATGGAATTTTTGTAGGCAAAAGCCCTGCATGGGCCGCAGGCAAGTTGACTCCGAAAGGAGGCACTTTTCCCCAAGAAGCCAAACTCAAGAGCCCACTTGGCATATGTCATTTTGTAGGGCGCGTTTGGGCCTCCGATGGCAGCCAGGTTTGGAGGAGGGGGCAGCTTTGGTCTGGGAGAAATCCTCGTCCTTATGGAATTTTTGTAGGCAAAAGCCCAGGACGGGCTGCAGGCAAGTTGACTCCGAATGGAGGCACTTTTCCCCAAGAAGCCAAACTCAAGAGCCCACTTGGCAGATGTCATTTTGTAGGGCGCGTTTGGGCCTCTGATGGCAGCCAGGTTAGGAGGAGGGGGCAGCTTTGGTCTGGGAGAAATCCTCGTCCTTATGGAATTTTTGTAGGCAAAAGCCCAGGACGGGCTGCAGGCAAGTTAGGCATGTTGGCTTTGAAAGGAGGCACTTTTCCCCAAGAAGCCAAACTCAAGAACCCACAATGCAGATGTCATTTTGTAGGGCGCGTTTGGGCCTCCGATGGCAGCCAGGTTTGGAGGAGGGGGCAGCTTTGGTCTGGGAGAAATCCTCGTCCTTATGGAATTTTTGTAGGCAAAAGCCCAGGACGGGCTGCAGGCAAGTTGACTCCGAATGGAGGCACTTTTCCCCAAGAAGCCAAACTCAAGAGCCCACTTGGCAGGTGTCATTTTGTAGGGCGCGTTTGGGCCTCTGATGGCAGCCAGGTTTGGAGGAGGGGGCAGCTTTGGTCTGGGAGAAATCCTCGTCCTTATGGAATTTTTGTAGGCAAAAGCCCTGCATGGGCCGCAGGCAAGTTGACTCCGAAAGGAGGCACTTTTCCCCAAGAAGCCAAACTCAAGAGCCCACTTGGCATATGTCATTTTGTAGGGCGCGTTTGGGCCTCCGATGGCAGCCAGGTTAGGAGGAGGGGGCAGCTTTGGTCTGGGAGAAATCCTCGTCCTTATGGAATTTTTGTAGGCAAAAGCCCAGGACGGGCCGCAGGCAAGTTGACTCCGAAAGGAGGCACTTTTCCCCAAGAAGCCAAACTCAAGAGCCCACTTGGCAGGTGTCATTTTGTAGGGCGCGTTTGGGCCTCTGATGGCAGCCAGGTTTGGAGGAGGGGGCAGCTTTGGTCTGGGAGAAATCCTCGTCCTTATGGAATTTTTGTAGGCAAAAGCCCTGCATGGGCCGCAGGCAAGTTGACTCCGAAAGGAGGCACTTTTCCCCAAGAAGCCAAACTCAAGAGCCCACTTGGCATATGTCATTTTGTAGGGCGCGTTTGGGCCTCTGATGGCAGCCAGGTTTGGAGGAGGGGGCAGCTTTGGTCTGGGAGAAATCCTCGTCCTTATGGAATTTTTGTAGGCAAAAGCCCTGCATGGGCCGCAGGCAAGTTGACTCCGAAAGGAGGCACTTTTCCCCAAGAAGCCAAACTCAAGAGCCCACTTGGCATATGTCATTTTGTAGGGCGCGTTTGGGCCTCCGATGGCAGCCAGGTTTGGAGGAGGGGGCAGCTTTGGTCTGGGAGAAATCCTCGTCCTTATGGAATTTTTGTAGGCAAAAGCCCAGGACGGGCTGCAGGCAAGTTGACTCCGAATGGAGGCACTTTTCCCCAAGAAGCCAAACTCAAGAGCCCACTTGGCATATGTCATTTTGTAGGGCGCGTTTGGGCCTCTGATGGCAGCCAGGTTAGGAGGAGGGGGCAGCTTTGGTCTGGGAGAAATCCTCGTCCTTATGGAATTTTTGTAGGCAAAAGCCCTGGACGGGCTGCAGGCAAGTTAGGCATGTTGGATTTGAAAGGAGGCACTTTTCCCCAAGAAGCCAAACTCAAGAACCCACAATGCAGATGTCATTTTGTAGGGCGCGTTTGGGCCTCCGATGGCAGCCAGGTTTGGAGGAGGGGGCAGCTTTGGTCTGGGAGAAATCCTCGTCCTTATGGAATTTTTGTAGGCAAAAGCCCAGGACGGGCTGCAGGCAAGTTGACTCCGAATGGAGGCACTTTTCCCCAAGAAGCCAAACTCAAGAGCCCACTTGGCAGGTGTCATTTTGTAGGGCGCGTTTGGGCCTCTGATGGCAGCCAGGTTTGGAGGAGGGGGCAGCTTTGGTCTGGGAGAAATCCTCGTCCTTATGGAATTTTTGTAGGCAAAAGCCCTGCATGGGCCGCAGGCAAGTTGACTCCGAAAGGAGGCACTTTTCCCCAAGAAGCCAAACTCAAGAGCCCACTTGGCATATGTCATTTTGTAGGGCGCGTTTGGGCCTCCGATGGCAGCCAGGTTTGGAGGAGGGGGCAGCTTTGGTCTGGGAGAAATCCTCGTCCTTATGGAATTTTTGTAGGCAAAAGCCCAGGACGGGCCGCAGGCAAGTTGACTCCGAATGGAGGCACTTTTCCCCAAGAAGCCAAACTCAAGAGCCCACTTGGCAGATGTCATTTTGTAGGGCGCGTTTGGGCCTCTGATGGCAGCCAGGTTAGGAGGAGGGGGCAGCTTTGGTCTGGGAGAAATCCTCGTCCTTATGGAATTTTTGTAGGCAAAAGCCCTGGACGGGCTGCAGGCAAGTTAGGCATGTTGGCTTTGAAAGGAGGCACTTTTCCCCAAGAAGCCAAACTCAAGAACCCACAATGCAGATGTCATTTTGTAGGGCGCGTTTGGGCCTCCGATGGCAGCCAGGTTTGGAGGAGGGGGCAGCTTTGGTCTGGGAGAAATCCTCGTCCTTATGGAATTTTTGTAGGCAAAAGCCCAGGACGGGCCGCAGGCAAGTTGACTCCGAATGGAGGCACTTTTCCCCAAGAAGCCAAACTCAAGAGCCCACTTGGCAGGTGTCATTTTGTAGGGCGCGTTTGGGCCTCTGATGGCAGCCAGGTTTGGAGGAGGGGGCAGCTTTGGTCTGGGAGAAATCCTCGTCCTTATGGAATTTTTGTAGGCAAAAGCCCTGCATGGGCCGCAGGCAAGTTGACTCCGAAAGGAGGCACTTTTCCCCAAGAAGCCAAACTCAAGAGCCCACTTGGCATATGTCATTTTGTTCGGCGCGTTTGGGCCTCCGATGGCAGCCAGGTTAGGAGGAGGGGGCAGCTTTGGTCTGGGAGAAATCCTCGTCCTTATGGAATTTTTGTAGGCAAAAGCCCAGGACGGGCCGCAGGCAAGTTGACTCCGAAAGGAGGCACTTTTCCCCAAGAAGCCAAACTCAAGAGCCCACTTGGCAGGTGTCATTTTGTACGGCGCGTTTGGGCCTCTGATGGCAGCCAGGTTTGGAGGAGGGGGCAGCTTTGGTCTGGGAGAAATCCTCGTCCTTATGGAATTTTTGTAGGCAAAAGCCCTGCATGGGCCGCAGGCAAGTTGACTCCGAAAGGAGGCACTTTTCCCCAAGAAGCCAAACTCAAGAGCCCACTTGGCATATGTCATTTTGTAGGGCGCGTTTGGGCCTCTGATGGCAGCCAGGTTTGGAGGAGGGGGCAGCTTTGGTCTGGGAGAAATCCTCGTCCTTATGGAATTTTTGTAGGCAAAAGCCCTGCATGGGCCGCAGGCAAGTTGACTCCGAAAGGAGGCACTTTTCCCCAAGAAGCCAAACTCAAGAGCCCACTTGGCATATGTCATTTTGTAGGGCGCGTTTGGGCCTCCGATGGCAGCCAGGTTTGGAGGAGGGGGCAGCTTTGGTCTGGGAGAAATCCTCGTCCTTATGGAATTTTTGTAGGCAAAAGCCCAGGACGGGCTGCAGGCAAGTTGACTCCGAATGGAGGCACTTTTCCCCAAGAAGCCAAACTCAAGAGCCCACTTGGCATATGTCATTTTGTAGGGCGCGTTTGGGCCTCTGATGGCAGCCAGGTTAGGAGGAGGGGGCAGCTTTGGTCTGGGAGAAATCCTCGTCCTTATGGAATTTTTGTAGGCAAAAGCCCTGGACGGGCTGCAGGCAAGTTAGGCATGTTGGATTTGAAAGGAGGCACTTTTCCCCAAGAAGCCAAACTCAAGAATCCACAATGCAGATGTCATTTTGTAGGGCGCGTTTGGGCCTCCGATGGCAGTCAGGTTTGGAGGAGGGGGCAGCTTTGGTCTGGGAGAAATCCTCGTCCTTATGGAATTTTTGTAGGCAAAAGCCCAGGACGGGCTGCAGGCAAGTTGACTCCGAATGGAGGCACTTTTCCCCAAGAAGCCAAACTCAAGAGCCCACTTGGCAGGTGTCATTTTGTAGGGCGCGTTTGGGCCTCTGATGGCAGCCAGGTTTGGAGGAGGGGGCAGCTTTGGTCTGGGAGAAATCCTCGTCCTTATGGAATTTTTGTAGGCAAAAGCCCTGCATGGGCCGCAGGCAAGTTGACTCCGAAAGGAGGCACTTTTCCCCAAGAAGCCAAACTCAAGAGCCCACTTGGCATATGTCATTTTGTAGGGCGCGTTTGGGCCTCCGATGGCAGCCAGGTTTGGAGGAGGGGGCAGCTTTGGTCTGGGAGAAATCCTCGTCCTTATGGAATTTTTGTAGGCAAAAGCCCTGCATGGGCCGCAGGCAAGTTGACTCCGAATGGAGGCACTTTTCCCCAAGAAGCCAAACTCAAGAGCCCACTTGGCAGATGTCATTTTGTAGGGCGCGTTTGGGCCTCTGATGGCAGCCAGGTTAGGAGGAGGGGGCAGCTTTGGTCTGGGAGAAATCCTCGTCCTTATGGAATTTTTGTAGGCAAAAGCCCAGGACGGGCTGCAGGCAAGTTAGGCATGTTGGCTTTGAAAGGAGGCACTTTTCCCCAAGAAGCCAAACTCAAGAACCCACAATGCAGATGTCATTTTGTAGGGCGCGTTTGGGCCTCCGATGGCAGCCAGGTTTGGAGGAGGGGGCAGCTTTGGTCTGGGAGAAATCCTCGTCCTTATGGAATTTTTGTAGGCAAAAGCCCAGGACGGGCTGCAGGCAAGTTGACTCCGAATGGAGGCACTTTTCCCCAAGAAGCCAAACTCAAGAGCCCACTTGGCAGGTGTCATTTTGTAGGGCGCGTTTGGGCCTCTGATGGCAGCCAGGTTAGGAGGAGGGGGCAGCTTTGGTCTGGGAGAAATCCTCGTCCTTATGGAATTTTTGTAGGCAAAAGCCCAGGACGGGCTGCAGGCAAGTTGACTCCGAATGGAGGCACTTTTCCCCAAGAAGCCAAACTCAAGAGCCCACTTGGCAGATGTCATTTTGTAGGGCGCGTTTGGGCCTCTGATGGCAGCCAGGTTAGGAGGAGGGGGCAGCTTTGGTCTGGGAGAAATCCTCGTCCTTATGGAATTTTTGTAGGCAAAAGCCCAGGACGGGCTGCAGGCAAGTTAGGCATGTTGGCTTTGAAAGGAGGCACTTTTCCCCAAGAAGCCAAACTCAAGAGCCCACTTGGCAGATGTCATTTTGTAGGGCGCGTTTGGGCCTCCGATGGCAGCCAGGTTTGGAGGAGGGGGCAGCTTTGGTCTGGGAGAAATCCTCGTCCTTATGGAATTTTTGTAGGCAAAAGCCCTGGACGGGCTGCAGGCAAGTTAGGCATGTTGGCTTTGAAAGGAGGCACTTTTCCCCAAGAAGCCAAACTCAAGAACCCACAATGCAGATGTCCTTTTGTAGGGCGCGTTTGGGCCTCCGATGGCAGCCAGGTTTGGAGGAGGGGGCAGCTTTGGTCTGGGAGAAATCCTCGTCCTTATGGAATTTTTGTATGCAAAAGCCCAGGACGGGCCGCAGGCAAGTTGACTCCGAATGGAGGCACTTTTCCCCAAGAAGCCAAACTCAAGAGCCCACTTGGCAGGTGTCATTTTGTAGGGCGCGTTTGGGCCTCTGATGGCAGCCAGGTTAGGAGGAGGGGGCAGCTTTGGTCTGGGAGAAATCCTCGTCCTTATGGAATTTTTGTAGGCAAAAGCCCTGCATGGGCCGCAGGCAAGTTGACTCCGAAAGGAGGCACTTTTCCCCAAGAAGCCAAACTCAAGAGCCCACTTGGCAGGTGTCATTTTGTAGGGCGCGTTTGGGCCTCCGATGGCAGCCAGGTTTGGAGGAGGGGGCAGCTTTGGTCTGGGATAAATCCTCGTCCTTATGGAATTTTTGTAGGCAAAAGCCCAGGACGGGCTGCAGGCAAGTTGACTCCGAATGGAGGCACTTTTCCCCAAGAAGCCAAACTCAAGAGCCCACTTGGCATATGTCATTTTGTAGGGCGCGTTTAGGCCTCCGATGGCAGCCAGGTTTGGAGGAGGGGGCAGCTTTGGTCTGGGAGAAATCCTCGTCCTTATGGAATTTTTGTAGGCAAAAGCCCAGGACGGGCTGCAGGCAAGTTGACTCCGAATGGAGGCACTTTTCCCCAAGAAGCCAAACTCAAGAGCCCACTTGGCAGATGTCATTTTGTAGGGCGCGTTTGGGCCTCTGATGGCAGCCAGGTTAGGAGGAGGGGGCAGCTTTGGTCTGGGAGAAATCCTCGTCCTTATGGAATTTTTGTAGGCAAAAGCCCTGGACGGGCTGCAGGCAAGTTAGGCATGTTGGCTTTGAAAGGAGGCACTTTTCCCCAAGAAGCCAAACTCAAGAACCCACAATGCAGATGTCATTTTGTAGGGCGCGTTTGGGCCTCTGATGGCAGCCAGGTTTGGAGGAGGGGGCAGCTTTGGTCTGGGAGAAATCCTCGTCCTTATGGAATTTTTGTAGGCAAAAGCCCAGGACGGGCCGCAGGCAAGTTGACTCCGAATGGAGGCACTTTTCCCCAAGAAGCCAAACTCAAGAGCCCACTTGGCAGGTGTCATTTTGTAGGGCGCGTTTGGGCCTCCGATGGCAGCCAGGTTTGGAGGAGGGGGCAGCTTTGGTCTGGGAGAAATCCTCGTCCTTATGGAATTTTTGTAGGCAAAAGCCCAGGACGGGCTGCAGGCAAGTTGACTCCGAATGGAGGTATTTTTCCCCAAGAAGCCAAACTCAAGAGCCCACTTGGCAGGTGTCATTTTGTAGGGCGCGTTTGGGCCTCTGATGGCAGCCAGGTTTGGAGGAGGGGGCAGCTTTGGTCTGGGAGAAATCCTCGTCCTTATGGAATTTTTGTAGGCAAAAGCCCTGGACGGGCCGCAGGCAAGTTGACTCCGAAAGGAGGCACTTTTCCCCAAGAAGCCAAACTCAAGAGCCCACTTGGCATATGTCATTTTGTAGGGCGCGTTTGGGCCTCCGATGGCAGCCGGGTTTGGAGGAGGGGGCAGCTTTGGTCTGCGAGAAATCCTCATCCTTATGGAATTTTTGTAGGCAAAAGCCCAGGACGGGCTGCAGGCAAGTTGACTCCGAATGGAGGCACTTTTCCCCAAGAAGCCAAACTCAAGAGCCCACTTGGCAGATGTTATTTTGTAGGGCGCGTTTGGGCCTCTGATGGCAGCCAGGTTAGGAGGAGGGGGCAGCTTTGGTCTGGGAGAAATCCTCGTCCTTATGGAATTTTTGTAGGCAAAAGCCCTGGACGGGCTGCAGGCAAGTTAGGCATGTTGGCTTTGAAAGGAGGCACTTTTCCCCAAGAAGCCAAACTCAAGAGCCCACTTGGCAGATGTCATTTTGTAGGGCGCGTTTGGGCCTCCGATGGCAGCCAGGTTTGGAGGAGGGGGCAGCTTTGGTCTGGGAGAAATCCTCGTCCTTATGGAATTTTTGTAGGCAAAAGCCCTGCATGGGCCGCAGGCAAGTTGACTCCGAAAGGAGGCACTTTTCCCCAAGAAGCCAAACTCAAGAGCCCACTTGGCAGATGTCATTTTGTAGGGCGCGTTTGGGCCTCTGATGGCAGCCAGGTTAGGAGGAGGGGGCAGCTTTGGTCTGGGAGAAATCCTCGTCCTTATGGAATTTTTGTAGGCAAAAGCCCTGCATGGGCCGCAGGCAAATTGACTCCAAAAGGAGGCACTTTTCCCCAAGAAGCCAAACTCAAGAGCCCACTTGGCAGATGTCATTTTGTAGGGCGCGTTTGGGCCTCCGATGGCAGCCAGGTTTGGAGGAGGGGGCAGCTTTGGTCTGGGAGAAATCCTCGTCCTTATGGAATTTTTGTAGGCAAAAGCCCAGGACGGGCTGCAGGCAAGTTGACTCCGAATGGAGGCACTTTTCCCCAAGAAGCCAAACTCAAGAGCCCACTTGGCAGATGTCATTTTGTAGGGCGCGTTTGGGCCTCTGATGGCAGCCAGGTTAGGAGGAGGGGGCAGCTTTGGTCTGGGAGAAATCCTCGTCCTTATGGAATTTTTGTAGGCAAAAGCCCAGGACGGGCTGCAGGCAAGTTAGGCATGTTGGCTTTGAAAGGAGGCACTTTTCCCCAAGAATCCAAACTCAAGAACCCACAATGCAGATGTCATTTTGTAGGGCGCGTTTGGGCCTCCGATGGCAGCCAGGTTTGGAGGAGGGGGCAGCTTTGGTCTGGGAGAAATCCTCGTCCTTATGGAATTTTTGTAGGCAAAAGCCCAGGACGGGCCGCAAGCAAGTTGACTCCGAATGGAGGCACTTTTCCACAAGAAGCCAAACTCAAGAGCCCACTTGGTAGGTGTCATTTTGTAGGGCGCGTTTGGGCCTCTGATGGCAGCCAGGTTTGGAGGAGGGGGCAGCTTTGGTCTGGGAGAAATCCTCGTCCTTATGGAATTTTTGTAGGCAAAAGCCCTGCATGGGCCGCAGGCAAGTTGACTCCGAAAGGAGGCACTTTTCCCCAAGAAGCCAAACTCAAGAGCCCACTTGGCAGGTGTCATTTTGTAGGGCGCGTTTGGGCCTCCGATGGCAGCCAGGTTTGGAGGAGGGGGCAGCTTTGGTCTGGGAGAAATCCTCGTCCTTATGGAATTTTTGTAGGCAAAAGCCCAGGACGGGCTGCAGGCAAGTTGACTCCGAATGGAGGCACTTTTCCCCAAGAAGCCAAACTCAAGAGCCCACTTGGCAGATGTCATTTTGTAGGGCGCGTTTGGGCCTCTGATGGCAGCCAGGTTAGGAGGAGGGGGCAGCTTTGGTCTGGGAGAAATCCTCGTCCTTATGGAATTTTTGTAGGCAAAAGCCCTGGACGGGCTGCAGGCAAGTTAGGCATGTTGGCTTTGAAAGGAGGCACTTTTCCCCAAGAAGCCAAACTCAAGAACCCACAATGCAGATGTCATTTTGTAGGGCGCGTTTGGGCCTCCGATGGCAGCCAGGTTTGGAGGAGGGGGCAGCTTTGGTCTGGGAGAAATCCTCGTCCTTATGGAATTTTTGTAGACAAAAGCCCAGGACGGGCCGCAGGCAAGTTGACTCCGAATGGAGGCACTTTTCCCCAAGAAGCCAAACTCAAGAGCCCACTTGGCAGGTGTCATTTTGTAGGGCGCGTTTGGGCCTCTGATGGCAGCCAGGTTTGGAGGAGGGGGCAGCTTTGGTCTGGGAGAAATCCTCGTCCTTATGGAATTTTTGTAGGCAAAAGCCCTGCATGGGCCGCAGGCAAGTTGACTCCGAAAGGAGGCACTTTTCCCCAAGAAGCCAAACTCAAGAGACCACTTGGCATATGTCATTTTGTAGGGCGCGTTTGGGCCTCCGATGGCAGCCAGGTTTGGAGGAGGGGGCAGCTTTGGTCTGGGAGAAATCCTCGTCCTTATGGAATTTTTGTAGGCAAAAGCCCAGGACGGGCTGCAGGCAAGTTGACTCCGAATGGAGGCACTTTTCCCCAAGAAGCCAAACTCAAGAGCCCACTTGGCAGATGTCATTTTGTAGGGCGCGTTTGGGCCTCTGATGGCAGCCAGGTTAGGAGGAGGGGGCAGCTTTGGTCTGGGAGAAATCCTCGTCCTTATGGAATTTTTGTAGGCAAAAGCCCTGGACGGGCTGCAGGCAAGTTAGGCATGTTGGCTTTGAAAGGAGGCACTTTTCCCCAAGAAGCCAAACTCAAGAACCCACAATGCAGATGTCATTTTGTAGGGCGCGTTTGGGCCTCCGATGGCAGCCAGGTTTGGAGGAGGGGGCAGCTTTGGTCTGGGAGAAATCCTCGTCCTTATGGAATTTTTGTTGGCAAAAGCCCAGGACGGGCCGCAGGCAAGTTGACTCCGAATGGAGGCACTTTTCCCCAAGAAGCCAAACTCAAGAGCCCACTTGGCAGGTGTCATTTTGTAGGGCGCGTTTGGGCCTCTGATGGCAGCCAGGTTTGGAGGAGGGGGCAGCTTTGGTCTGGGAGAAATCCTCGTCCTTATGGAATTTTTGTAGGCAAAAGCCCTGCATGGGCCGCAGGCAAGTTGACTCCGAAAGGAGGCACTTTTCCCCAAGAAGCCAAACTCAAGAGCCCACTTGGCATATGTCATTTTGTAGGGCGCGTTTGGGCCTCCGATGGCAGCCAGGTTTGGAGGAGGGGGCAGCTTTGGTCTGGGAGAAATCCTCGTCCTTATGGAATTTTTGTAGGCAAAAGCCCAGGACGGGCTGCAGGCAAGTTGACTCCGAATGGAGGCACTTTTCCCCAAGAAGCCAAACTCAAGAGCCCACTTGGCAGATGTCATTTTGTAGGGCGCGTTTGGGCCTCTGATGGCAGCCAGGTTAGGAGGAGGGGGCAGCTTTGGTCTGGGAGAAATCCTCGTCCTTATGGAATTTTTGTAGGCAAAAGCCCTGGACGGGCTGCAGGCAAGTTAGGCATGTTGGCTTTGAAAGGAGGCACTTTTCCCCAAGAAGCCAAACTCAAGAACCCACAATGCAGATGTCATTTTGTAGGGCGCGTTTGGGCCTCTGATGGCAGCCAGGTTTGGAGGAGGGGGCAGCTTTGGTCTGGGAGAAATCCTCGTCCTTATGGAATTTTTGTAGGCAAAAGCCCAGGACGGGCCGCAGGCAAGTTGACTCCGAATGGAGGCACTTTTCCCCAAGAAGCCAAACTCAAGAGCCCACTTGGCAGATGTCATTTTGTAGGGCGCGTTTGGGCCTCTGATGGCAGCCAGGTTTGGAGGAGGGGGCAGCTTTGGTCTGGGAGAAATCCTCGTCCTTATGGAATTTTTGTAGGCAAAAGCCCTGCATGGGCCGCAGGCAAGTTGACTCCGAAAGGAGGCACTTTTCCCCAAGAAGCCAAACTCAAGAGCCCACTTGGCATATGTCATTTTGTAGGGCGCGTTTGGGCCTCCGATGGCAGCCAGGTTTGGAGGAGGGGGCAGCTTTGGTCTGGGAGAAATCCTCGTCCTTATGGAATTTTTGTAGGCAAAAGCCCAGGACGGGCTGCAGGCAAGTTGACTCCGAATGGAGGCACTTTTCCCCATGAAGCCAAACTCAAGAGCCCACTTGGCAGATGTCATTTTGTAGGGCGCGTTTGGGCCTCCGATGGCAGCCAGGTTTGGAGGAGGGGGCAGCTTTGGTCTGGGAGAAATCTTCGTCCTTATGGAATTTTTGTAGGCAAAAGCCCAGGACGGGCTGCAGGCAAGTTGACTCCGAATGGAGGCACTTTTCCCCAAGAAGCCAAACTCAAGAGCCCACTTGGCAGATGTCATTTTGTAGGGCGCGTTTGGGCCTCTGATGGCAGCCAGGTTAGGAGGAGGGGGCAGCTTTGGTCTGGGAGAAATCCTCGTCCTTATGGAATTTTTGTAGGCAAAAGCCCTGGACGGGCTGCAGGCAAGTTAGGCATGTTGGCTTTGAAAGGAGGCACTTTTTCCCAAGAAGCCAAACTCAAGAACCCACAATGCAGATGTCATTTTGTAGGGCGCGTTTGGGCCTCCGATGGCAGCCAGGTTTGGAGGAGGGGGCAGCTTTGGTCTGGGAGAAATCCTCGTCCTTATGGAATTTTTGTAGGCAAAAGCCCAGGACGGGCCGCAGGCAAGTTGACTCCGAATGGAGGCACTTTTCCCCAAGAAGCCAAACTCAAGAGCCCACTTGGCAGATGTCATTTTGTAGGGCGCGTTTGGGCCTCTGATGGCAGCCAGGTTTGGAGGAGGGGGCAGCTTTGGTCTGGGAGAAATCCTCGTCCTTATGGAATTTTTGTAGGCAAAAGCCCAGGACGGGCCGCAGGCAAGTTGACTCCGAATGGAGGCACTTTTCCCCAAGAAGCCAAACTCAAGAGCCCACTTGGCAGGTGTCATTTTGTAGGGCGCGTTTGGGCCTCTGATGGCAGCCAGGTTTGGAGGAGGGGGCAGCTTTGGTCTGGTTGAAATCCTCGTCCTTATGGAATTTTTGTAGGCAAAAGCCCTGCATGGGCCGCAGGCAAGTTGACTCCGAAAGGAGGCACTTTTCCCCAAGAAGCCAAACTCAAGAGCCCACTTGGCAGATGTCATTTTGTAGGGCGCGTTTGGGCCTCCAATGGCAGCCAGGTTTGGAGGAGGGGGCAGCTTTGGTCTGGGAGAAATCCTCGTCCTTATGGAATTTTTGGAGGCAAAAGCCCAGGACGGGCTGCAGGCAAGTTGACTCCGAATGGAGGCACTTTTCCCCAAGAAGCCAAACTCAAGAGCCCACTTGGCAGATGTCATTTTGTAGGGCGCGTTTGGGCTTCTGATGGCAGCCAGGTTAGGAGGAGGGGGCAGCTTTGGTCTGGGAGAAATCCTCGTCCTTATGGAACTTTTGTAGGCAAAAGCCCTGGACGGGCTGCAGGCAAGTTAGGCATGTTGGCTTTGAAAGGAGGCACTTTTCCCCAAGAAGCCAAACTCAAGAGCCCACTTGGCATATGTCATTTTGTAGGGCGCGTTTGGGCCTCCGATGGCAGCCAGGTTTGGAGGAGGGGGCAGCTTTGGTCTGGGAGAAATCCTCGTCCTTATGGAATTTTTGTAGGCAAAAGCCCAGGACGGGCCGCAGGCAAGTTGACTCCGAATGGAGGCACTTTTCCCCAAGAAGCCAAACTCAAGAGCCCACTTGGCAGGTGTCATTTTGTAGGGCGCGTTTGGGCCTCTGATGGCAGCCAGGTTTGGAGGAGGGGGCAGCTTTGGTCTGGGAGAAATCCTCGTCCTTATGGAATTTTTGTAGGCAAAAGCCCTGCATGGGCCGCAGGCAAGTTGACTCCGAAAGGAGGCACTTTTCCCCAAGAAGCCAAACTCAAGAGCCCACTTGGCATATGTCATTTTGTAGGGCGCGTTTGGGCCTCCGATGGCAGCCAGGTTTGGAGGAGGGGGCAGCTTTGGTCTGGGAGAAATCCTCGTCCTTATGGAATTTTTGTAGGCAAAAGCCCAGGACGGGCTGCAGGCAAGTTGACTCCGAAAGGAGGCACTTTTCCCCAAGAAGCCAAACTCAAGAGCCCACTTGGCAGGTGTCATTTTGTAGGGCGCGTTTGGGCCTCTGATGGCAGCCAGGTTAGGAGGAGGGGGCAGCTTTGGTCTGGGAGAAATCCTCGTCCTTATGGAATTTTTGTAGGCAAAAGCCCTGGACGGGCTGCAGGCAAGTTAGGCATGTTGGCTTTGAAAGGAGGCACTTTTCCCCAAGAAGCCAAACTCAAGAACCCACAATGCAGATGTCATTTTGTAGGGCGCGTTTGGGCCTCCGATGGCAGCCAGGTTTGGAGGAGGGGGCAGCTTTGGTCTGGGAGAAATCCTCGTCCTTATGGAATTTTTGTAGGCAAAAGCCCAGGACGGGCCGCAGGCAAGTTGACTCCGAATGGAGGCACTTTTCCCCAAGAAGCCAAACTCAAGAGCCCACTTGGCAGGTGTCATTTTGTAGGGCGCGTTTGGGCCTCTGATGGCAGCCAGGTTTGGAGGAGGGGGCAGCTTTGGTCTGGGAGAAATCCTCGTCCTTATGGAATTTTTGTAGGCAAAAGCCCTGCATGGGCCGCAGGCAAGTTGACTCCGAAAGGAGGCACTTTTCCCCAAGAAGCCAAACTCAAGAGCCCACTTGGCATATGTCATTTTGTTCGGCGCGTTTGGGCCTCCGATGGCAGCCAGGTTAGGAGGAGGGGGCAGCTTTGGTCTGGGAGAAATCCTCGTCCTTATGGAATTTTTGTAGGCAAAAGCCCAGGACGGGCCGCAGGCAAGTTGACTCCGAAAGGAGGCACTTTTCCCCAAGAAGCCAAACTCAAGAGCCCACTTGGCAGGTGTCATTTTGTACGGCGCGTTTGGGCCTCTGATGGCAGCCAGGTTTGGAGGAGGGGGCAGCTTTGGTCTGGGAGAAATCCTCGTCCTTATGGAATTTTTGTAGGCAAAAGCCCAGGACGGGCTGCAGGCAAGTTGACTCCGAATGGAGGCACTTTTCCCCAAGAAGCCAAACTCAAGAGCCCACTTGGCAGGTGTCATTTTGTAGGGCGCGTTTGGGCCTCTGATGGCAGCCAGGTTAGGAGGAGGGGGCAGCTTTGGTCTGGGAGAAATCCTCGTCCTTATGGAATTTTTGTAGGCAAAAGCCCTGCATGGGCCGCAGGCAAGTTGACTCCGAAAGGAGGCACTTTTCCCCAAGAAGCCAAACTCAAGAGCCCACTTGGCATATGTCATTTTGTAGGGCGCGTTTGGGCCTCCGATGGCAGCCAGGTTTGGAGGAGGGGGCAGCTTTGGTCTGGGAGAAATCCTCGTCCTTATGGAATTTTTGTAGGCAAAAGCCCAGGACGGGCCGCAGGCAAGTTGACTCCGAATGGAGGCACTTTTCCCCAAGAAGCCAAACTCAAGAGCCCACTTGGCATATGTCATTTTGTAGGGCGCGTTTGGGCCTCTGATGGCAGCCAGGTTAGGAGGAGGGGGCAGCTTTGGTCTGGGAGAAATCCTCGTCCTTATGGAATTTTTGTAGGCAAAAGCCCAGAATGGGCTGCAGCCTAGTTAGGAAGTTGGCTCCGAAAGGAGGCACTTTTCCCCAAGAAGCCAAACTCAAGAACCCTCAATGCAGATGTCATTTTGTGGGGCGCGTTTGGGCCTCCGATGGCAGCCAGGTTTGGAGGAGGGGGCAGCTTTGGTCTGGGAGAAATCCTCGTCCTTATGGAATTTTTGTAGGCAAAAGCCCAGGACGGGCCGCAGGCAAGTTGACTCCGAATGGAGGCACTTTTCCCCAAGAAGCCAAACTCAAGAGCCCACTTGGCAGGTGTCATTTTGTAGGGCGCGTTTGGGCCTCTGATGGCAGCCAGGTTAGGAGGAGGGGGCAGCTTTGGTCTGGGCGAAATCCTCGTCCTTATGGAATTTTTGTAGGCAAAAGCCCTGCATGGGCCGCAGGCAAGTTGACTCCGAAAGGAGGCACTTTTCCCCAAGAAGCCAAACTCAAGAGCCCACTTGGCATATGTCATTTTGTAGGGCGCGTTTGGGCCTCCGATGGCAGCCAGGTTTGGAGGAGGGGGCAGCTTTGGTCTGGGAGAAATCCTCATCCTTATGGAATTTTTGTAGGCAAAAGCCCAGGACGGGCTGCAGGCAAGTTGACTCCGAATGGAGGCACTTTTCCCCAAGAAGCCAAACTCAAGAGCCCACTTGGCAGATGTCATTTTGTAGGGCGCGTTTGGGCCTCTGATGGCAGCCAGGTTAGGAGGAGGGGGCAGCTTTGGTCTGGGAGAAATCCTCGTCCTTATGGAATTTTTGTAGGCAAAAGCCCTGGACGGGCTGCAGGCAAGTTAGGCATGTTGGCTTTGAAAGGAGGCACTTTTCCCCAAGAAGCCAAACTCAAGAGCCCACTTGGCAGATGTCATTTTGTAGGGCGCGTTTGGGCCTCCGATGGCAGCCAGGTTTGGAGGAGGGGGCAGCTTTGGTCTGGGAGAAATCCTCGTCCTTATGGAATTTTTGTAGGCAAAAGCCCTGGACGGGCTGCAGGCAAGTTTGGCATGTTGGCTTTGAAAGGAGGCACTTTTCCCCAAGAAGCCAAACTCAAGAACCCACAATGCAGATGTCCTTTTGTAGGGCGCGTTTGGGCCTCCGATGGCAGCCAGGTTTGGAGGAGGGGGCAGCTTTGGTCTGGGAGAAATCCTCGTCCTTATGGAATTTTTGTATGCAAAAGCCCAGGACGGGCCGCAGGCAAGTTGACTCCGAATGGAGGCACTTTTCCCCAAGAAGCCAAACTCAAGAGCCCACTTGGCAGGTGTCATTTTGTAGGGCGCGTTTGGGCCTCTGATGGCAGCCAGGTTAGGAGGAGGGGGCAGCTTTGGTCTGGGAGAAATCCTCGTCCTTATGGAATTTTTGTAGGCAAAAGCCCTGCATGGGCCGCAGGCAAGTTGACTCCGAAAGGAGGCACTTTTCCCCAAGAAGCCAAACTCAAGAGCCCACTTGGCAGGTGTCATTTTGTAGGGCGCGTTTGGGCCTCCGATGGCAGCCAGGTTTGGAGGAGGGGGCAGCTTTGGTCTGGGAGAAATCCTCGTCCTTATGGAATTTTTGTAGGCAAAAGCCCTGCATGGGCCGCAGGCAAGTTGACTCCGAAAGGAGGCACTTTTCCCCAAGAAGCCAAACTCAAGAGCCCACTTGGCATATGTCATTTTGTAGGGCGCGTTTGGGCCTCCGATGGCAGCCAGGTTTGGAGGAGGGGGCAGCTTTGGTCTGGGAGAAATCCTCGTCCTTATGGAATTTTTGTAGGCAAAAGCCCAGGACGGGCCGCAGGCAAGTTGACTCCGAATGGAGGCACTTTTCCCCAAGAAGCCAAACTCAAGAGCCCACTTGGCATATGTCATTTTGTAGGGCGCGTTTGGGCCTCTGATGGCAGCCAGGTTAGGAGGAGGGGGCAGCTTTGGTCTGGGAGAAATCCTCGTCCTTATGGAATTTTTGTAGGCAAAAGCCCAGGACGGGCTGCAGGCAAGTTAGGCATGTTGGCTTTGAAAGGAGGCACTTTTCCCCAAGAAGCCAAACTCAAGAACCCACAATGCAGATGTCATTTTGTAGGGCGCGTTTGGGCCTCCGATGGCAGCCAGGTTTGGAGGAGGGGGCAGCTTTGGTCTGGGAGAAATCCTCGTCCTTATGGAATTTTTGTAGGCAAAAGCCCAGGACGGGCTGCAGGCAAGTTGACTCCGAATGGAGGCACTTTTCCCCAAGAAGCCAAACTCAAGAGCCCACTTGGCAGGTGTCATTTTGTAGGGCGTGTTTGGGCCTCTGATGGCAGCCAGGTTAGGAGGAGGGGGCAGCTTTGGTCTGGGCGAAATCCTCGTCCTTATGGAATTTTTGTAGGCAAAAGCCCTGCATGGGCCGCAGGCAAGTTGACTCCGAAAGGAGGCACTTTTCCCCAAGAAGCCAAACTCAAGAGCCCACTTGGCATATGTCATTTTGTAGGGCGCGTTTGGGCCTCCGATGGCAGCCAGGTTTGGAGGAGGGGGCAGCTTTGGTCTGGGAGAAATCCTCATCCTTATGGAATTTTTGTAGGCAAAAGCCCAGGACGGGCTGCAGGCAAGTTGACTCCGAATGGAGGCACTTTTCCCCAAGAAGCCAAACTCAAGAGCCCACTTGGCAGATGTCATTTTGTAGGGCGCGTTTGGGCCTCTGATGGCAGCCAGGTTAGGAGGAGGGGGCAGCTTTGGTCTGGGAGAAATCCTCGTCCTTATGGAATTTTTGTAGGCAAAAGCCCTGGACGGGCTGCAGGCAAGTTAGGCATGTTGGCTTTGAAAGGAGGCACTTTTCCCCAAGAAGCCAAACTCAAGAGCCCACTTGGCAGATGTCATTTTGTAGGGCGCGTTTGGGCCTCCGATGGCAGCCAGGTTTGGAGGAGGGGGCAGCTTTGGTCTGGGAGAAATCCTCGTCCTTATGGAATTTTTGTAGGCAAAAGCCCTGGACGGGCTGCAGGCAAGTTTGGCATGTTGGCTTTGAAAGGAGGCACTTTTCCCCAAGAAGCCAAACTCAAGAACCCACAATGCAGATGTCCTTTTGTAGGGCGCGTTTGGGCCTCCGATGGCAGCCAGGTTTGGAGGAGGGGGCAGCTTTGGTCTGGGAGAAATCCTCGTCCTTATGGAATTTTTGTATGCAAAAGCCCAGGACGGGCCGCAGGCAAGTTGACTCCGAATGGAGGCACTTTTCCCCAAGAAGCCAAACTCAAGAGCCCACTTGGCAGGTGTCATTTTGTAGGGCGCGTTTGGGCCTCTGATGGCAGCCAGGTTAGGAGGAGGGGGCAGCTTTGGTCTGGGAGAAATCCTCGTCCTTATGGAATTTTTGTAGGCAAAAGCCCTGCATGGGCCGCAGGCAAGTTGACTCCGAAAGGAGGCACTTTTCCCCAAGAAGCCAAACTCAAGAGCCCACTTGGCAGGTGTCATTTTGTAGGGCGCGTTTGGGCCTCCGATGGCAGCCAGGTTTGGAGGAGGGGGCAGCTTTGGTCTGGGATAAATCCTCGTCCTTATGGAATTTTTGTAGGCAAAAGCCCTGGACGGGCTGCAGGCAAGTTGACTCCGAATGGAGGCACTTTTCCCCAAGAAGCCAAACTCAAGAGCCCACTTGGCATATGTCATTTTGTAGGGCGCGTTTAGGCCTCCGATGGCAGCCAGGTTTGGAGGAGGGGGCAGCTTTGGTCTGGGAGAAATCCTCGTCCTTATGGAATTTTTGTAGGCAAAAGCCCAGGACGGGCTGCAGGCAAGTTGACTCCGAATGGAGGCACTTTTCCCCAAGAAGCCAAACTCAAGAGCCCACTTGGCAGATGTCATTTTGTAGGGCGCGTTTGGGCCTCTGATGGCAGCCAGGTTAGGAGGAGGGGGCAGCTTTGGTCTGGGAGAAATCCTCGTCCTTATGGAATTTTTGTAGGCAAAAGCCCTGGACGGGCTGCAGGCAAGTTAGGCATGTTGGCTTTGAAAGGAGGCACTTTTCCCCAAGAAGCCAAACTCAAGAGCCCACTTGGCATATGTCATTTTGTAGGGCGCGTTTGGGCCTCCGATGGCAGCCAGGTTTGGAGGAGGGGGCAGCTTTGGTCTGGGAGAAATCCTCGTCCTTATGGAATTTTTGTAGGCAAAAGCCCAGGACGGGCTGCAGGCAAGTTGACTCCGAATGGAGGCACTTTTCCCCAAGAAGCCAAACTCAAGAGCCCACTTGGCAGGTGTCATTTTGTAGGGCGCGTTTGGGCCTCCGATGGCAGCCAGGTTTGGAGGAGGGGGCAGCTTTGGTCTGGGAGAAATCCTCGTCCTTATGGAATTTTTGTAGGCAAAAGCCCAGGACGGGCTGCAGGCAAGTTGACTCCGAATGGAGGCACTTTTCCCCAAGAAGCCAAACTCAAGAGCCCACTTGGCAGGTGTCATTTTGTAGGGCGCGTTTGGGCCTCTGATGGCAGCCAGGTTTGGAGGAGGGGGCAGCTTTGGTCTGGGAGAAATCCTCGTCCTTATGGAATTTTTGTAGGCAAAAGCCCTGGACGGGCCGCAGGCAAGTTGACTCCGAAAGGAGGCACTTTTCCCCAAGAAGCCAAACTCAAGAGCCCACTTGGCATATGTCATTTTGTAGGGCGCGTTTGGGCCTCCGATGGCAGCCGGGTTTGGAGGAGGGGGCAGCTTTGGTCTGGGAGAAATCCTCGTCCTTATGGAATTTTTGTAGGCAAAAGCCCAGGACGGGCTGCAGGCAAGTTGACTCCGAATGGAGGCACTTTTCCCCAAGAAGCCAAACTCAAGAGCCCACTTGGCAGATGTCATTTTGTAGGGCGCGTTTGGGCCTCTGATGGCAGCCAGGTTAGGAGGAGGGGGCAGCTTTGGTCTGGGAGAAATCCTCGTCCTTATGGAATTTTTGTAGGCAAAAGCCCTGGACGGGCTGCAGGCAAGTTAGGCATGTTGGCTTTGAAAGGAGGCACTTTTCCCCAAGAAGCCAAACTCAAGAGCCCACTTGGCAGATGTCATTTTGTAGGGCGCGTTTGGGCCTCCGATGGCAGCCAGGTTTGGAGGAGGGGGCAGCTTTGGTCTGGTTGAAATCCTCGTCCTTATGGAATTTTTGTAGGCAAAAGCCCTGCATGGGCCGCAGGCAAGTTGACTCCGAAAGGAGGCACTTTTCCCCAAGAAGCCAAACTCAAGAGCCCACTTGGCAGGTGTCATTTTGTAGGGCGCGTTTGGGCCTCTGATGGCAGCCAGGTTTGGAGGAGGGGGCAGCTTTGGTCTGGGAGAAATCCTCGTCCTTATGGAATTTTTGTAGGCAAAAGCCCTGCATGGGCCGCAGGCAAATTGACTCCAAAAGGAGGCACTTTTCCCCAAGAAGCCAAACTCAAGAGCCCACTTGGCAGATGTCATTTTGTAGGGCGCGTTTGGGCCTCCGATGGCAGCCAGGTTTGGAGGAGGGGGCAGCTTTGGTCTGGGAGAAATCCTCGTCCTTATGGAATTTTTGTAGGCAAAAGCCCAGGACGGGCTGCAGGCAAGTTGACTCCGAATGGAGGCACTTTTCCCCAAGAAGCCAAACTCAAGAGCCCACTTGGCAGATGTCATTTTGTAGGGCGCGTTTGGGCCTCTGATGGCAGCCAGGTTAGGAGGAGGGGGCAGCTTTGGTCTGGGAGAAATCCTCGTCCTTATGGAATTTTTGTAGGCAAAAGCCCAGGACGGGCTGCAGGCAAGTTAGGCATGTTGGCTTTGAAAGGAGGCACTTTTCCCCAAGAATCCAAACTCAAGAACCCACAATGCAGATGTCATTTTGTAGGGCGCGTTTGGGCCTCCGATGGCAGCCAGGTTTGGAGGAGGGGGCAGCTTTGGTCTGGGAGAAATCCTCGTCCTTATGGAATTTTTGTAGGCAAAAGCCCAGGACGGGCCGCAAGCAAGTTGACTCCGAATGGAGGCACTTTTCCACAAGAAGCCAAACTCAAGAGCCCACTTGGTAGGTGTCATTTTGTAGGGCGCGTTTGGGCCTCTGATGGCAGCCAGGTTTGGAGGAGGGGGCAGCTTTGGTCTGGGAGAAATCCTCGTCCTTATGGAATTTTTGTAGGCAAAAGCCCTGCATGGGCCGCAGGCAAGTTGACTCCGAAAGGAGGCACTTTTCCCCAAGAAGCCAAACTCAAGAGCCCACTTGGCAGGTGTCATTTTGTAGGGCGCGTTTGGGCCTCCGATGGCAGCCAGGTTTGGAGGAGGGGGCAGCTTTGGTCTGGGAGAAATCCTCGTCCTTATGGAATTTTTGTAGGCAAAAGCCCAGGACGGGCTGCAGGCAAGTTGACTCCGAATGGAGGCACTTTTCCCCAAGAAGCCAAACTCAAGAGCCCACTTGGCAGATGTCATTTTGTAGGGCGCGTTTGGGCCTCTGATGGCAGCCAGGTTAGGAGGAGGGGGCAGCTTTGGTCTGGGAGAAATCCTCGTCCTTATGGAATTTTTGTAGGCAAAAGCCCTGGACGGGCTGCAGGCAAGTTAGGCATGTTGGCTTTGAAAGGAGGCACTTTTCCCCAAGAAGCCAAACTCAAGAACCCACAATGCAGATGTCATTTTGTAGGGCGCGTTTGGGCCTCCGATGGCAGCCAGGTTTGGAGGAGGGGGCAGCTTTGGTCTGGGAGAAATCCTCGTCCTTATGGAATTTTTGTAGGCAAAAGCCCAGGACGGGCCGCAGGCAAGTTGACTCCGAATGGAGGCACTTTTCCCCAAGAAGCCAAACTCAAGAGCCCACTTGGCAGGTGTCATTTTGTAGGGCGCGTTTGGGCCTCCGATGGCAGCCAGGTTTGGAGGAGGGGGCAGCTTTGGTCTGGGAGAAATCCTCGTCCTTATGGAATTTTTGTAGGCAAAAGCCCAGGACGGGCTGCAGGCAAGTTGACTCCGAATGGAGGCACTTTTCCCCAAGAAGCCAAACTCAAGAGCCCACTTGGCAGGTGTCATTTTGTAGGGCGCGTTTGGGCCTCTGATGGCAGCCAGGTTTGGAGGAGGGGGCAGCTTTGGTCTGGGAGAAATCCTCGTCCTTATGGAATTTTTGTAGGCAAAAGCCCTGGACGGGCCGCAGGCAAGTTGACTCCGAAAGGAGGCACTTTTCCCCAAGAAGCCAAACTCAAGAGCCCACTTGGCATATGTCATTTTGTAGGGCGCGTTTGGGCCTCCGATGGCAGCCGGGTTTGGAGGAGGGGGCAGCTTTGGTCTGGGAGAAATCCTCATCCTTATGGAATTTTTGTAGGCAAAAGCCCAGGACGGGCTGCAGGCAAGTTGACTCCGAATGGAGGCACTTTTCCCCAAGAAGCCAAACTCAAGAGCCCACTTGGCAGATGTCATTTTGTAGGGCGCGTTTGGGCCTCTGATGGCAGCCAGGTTAGGAGGAGGGGGCAGCTTTGGTCTGGGAGAAATCCTCGTCCTTATGGAATTTTTGTAGGCAAAAGCCCTGGACGGGCTGCAGGCAAGTTAGGCATGTTGGCTTTGAAAGGAGGCACTTTTCCCCAAGAAGCCAAACTCAAGAGCCCACTTGGCAGATGTCATTTTGTAGGGCGCGTTTGGGCCTCCGATGGCAGCCAGGTTTGGAGGAGGGGGCAGCTTTGGTCTGGGAGAAATCCTCGTCCTTATGGAATTTTTGTAGGCAAAAGCCCTGCATGGGCCGCAGGCAAGTTGACTCCGAAAGGAGGCACTTTTCCCCAAGAAGCCAAACTCAAGAGCCCACTTGGCAGGTGTCATTTTGTAGGGCGCGTTTGGGCCTCTGATGGCAGCCAGGTTTGGAGGAGGGGGCAGCTTTGGTCTGGGAGAAATCCTCGTCCTTATGGAATTTTTGTAGGCAAAAGCCCTGCATGGGCCGCAGGCAAATTGACTCCAAAAGGAGGCACTTTTCCCCAAGAAGCCAAACTCAAGAGCCCACTTGGCAGATGTCATTTTGTAGGGCGCGTTTGGGCCTCCGATGGCAGCCAGGTTTGGAGGAGGGGGCAGCTTTGGTCTGGGAGAAATCCTCGTCCTTATGGAATTTTTGTAGGCAAAAGCCCAGGACGGGCTGCAGGCAAGTTGACTCCGAATGGAGGCACTTTTCCCCAAGAAGCCAAACTCAAGAGCCCACTTGGCAGATGTCATTTTGTAGGGCGCGTTTGGGCCTCTGATGGCAGCCAGGTTAGGAGGAGGGGGCAGCTTTGGTCTGGGAGAAATCCTCGTCCTTATGGAATTTTTGTAGGCAAAAGCCCTGGACGGGCTGCAGGCAAGTTAGGCATGTTGGCTTTGAAAGGAGGCACTTTTCCCCAAGAATCCAAACTCAAGAACCCACAATGCAGATGTCATTTTGTAGGGCGCGTTTGGGCCTCCGATGGCAGCCAGGTTTGGAGGAGGGGGCAGCTTTGGTCTGGGAGAAATCCTCGTCCTTATGGAATTTTTGTAGGCAAAAGCCCAGGACGGGCCGCAAGCAAGTTGACTCCGAATGGAGGCACTTTTCCACAAGAAGCCAAACTCAAGAGCCCACTTGGTAGGTGTCATTTTGTAGGGCGCGTTTGGGCCTCTGATGGCAGCCAGGTTTGGAGGAGGGGGCAGCTTTGGTCTGGGAGAAATCCTCGTCCTTATGGAATTTTTGTAGGCAAAAGCCCTGCATGGGCCGCAGGCAAGTTGACTCCGAAAGGAGGCACTTTTCCCCAAGAAGCCAAACTCAAGAGCCCACTTGGCAGGTGTCATTTTGTAGGGCGCGTTTGGGCCTCCGATGGCAGCCAGGTTTGGAGGAGGGGGCAGCTTTGGTCTGGGAGAAATCCTCGTCCTTATGGAATTTTTGTAGGCAAAAGCCCAGGACGGGCTGCAGGCAAGTTGACTCCGAATGGAGGCACTTTTCCCCAAGAAGCCAAACTCAAGAGCCCACTTGGCAGATGTCATTTTGTAGGGCGCGTTTGGGCCTCTGATGGCAGCCAGGTTAGGAGGAGGGGGCAGCTTTGGTCTGGGAGAAATCCTCGTCCTTATGGAATTTTTGTAGGCAAAAGCCCTGGACGGGCTGCAGGCAAGTTAGGCATGTTGGCTTTGAAAGGAGGCACTTTTCCCCAAGAAGCCAAACTCAAGAACCCACAATGCAGATGTCATTTTGTAGGGCGCGTTTGGGCCTCCGATGGCAGCCAGGTTTGGAGGAGGGGGCAGCTTTGGTCTGGGAGAAATCCTCGTCCTTATGGAATTTTTTTAGACAAAAGCCCAGGACGGGCCGCAGGCAAGTTGACTCCGAATGGAGGCACTTTTCCCCAAGAAGCCAAACTCAAGAGCCCACTTGGCAGGTGTCATTTTGTAGGGCGCGTTTGGGCCTCTGATGGCAGCCAGGTTTGGAGGAGGGGGCAGCTTTGGTCTGGGAGAAATCCTCGTCCTTATGGAATTTTTGTAGGCAAAAGCCCTGCATGGGCCGCAGGCAAGTTGACTCCGAAAGGAGGCACTTTTCCCCAAGAAGCCAAACTCAAGAGCCCACTTGGCATATGTCATTTTGTAGGGCGCGTTTGGGCCTCCGATGGCAGCCAGGTTTGGAGGAGGGGGCAGCTTTGGTCTGGGAGAAATCCTCGTCCTTATGGAATTTTTGTAGGCAAAAGCCCAGGACGGGCTGCAGGCAAGTTGACTCCGAATGGAGGCACTTTTCCCCAAGAAGCCAAACTCAAGAGCCCACTTGGCAGATGTCATTTTGTAGGGCGCGTTTGGGCCTCTGATGGCAGCCAGGTTAGGAGGAGGGGGCAGCTTTGGTCTGGGAGAAATCCTCGTCCTTATGGAATTTTTGTAGGCAAAAGCCCTGGACGGGCTGCAGGCAAGTTAGGCATGTTGGCTTTGAAAGGAGGCACTTTTCCCCAAGAAGCCAAACTCAAGAACCCACAATGCAGATGTCATTTTGTAGGGCGCGTTTGGGCCTCCGATGGCAGCCAGGTTTGGAGGAGGGGGCAGCTTTGGTCTGGGAGAAATCCTCGTCCTTATGGAATTTTTGTTGGCAAAAGCCCAGGACGGGCCGCAGGCAAGTTGACTCCGAATGGAGGCACTTTTCCCCAAGAAGCCAAACTCAAGAGCCCACTTGGCAGGTGTCATTTTGTAGGGCGCGTTTGGGCCTCTGATGGCAGCCAGGTTAGGAGGAGGGGGCAGCTTTGGTCTGGGAGAAATCCTCGTCCTTATGGAATTTTTGTAGGCAAAAGCCCTGCATGGGCCGCAGGCAAGTTGACTCCGAAAGGAGGCACTTTTCCCCAAGAAGCCAAACTCAAGAGCCCACTTGGCAGGTGTCATTTTGTAGGGCGCGTTTGGGCCTCCGATGGCAGCCAGGTTTGGAGGAGGGGGCAGCTTTGGTCTGGGATAAATCCTCGTCCTTATGGAATTTTTGTAGGCAAAAGCCCAGGACGGGCTGCAGGCAAGTTGACTCCGAATGGAGGCACTTTTCCCCAAGAAGCCAAACTCAAGAGCCCACTTGGCAGATGTCATTTTGTAGGGCGCGTTTGGGCCTCTGATGGCAGCCAGGTTAGGAGGAGGGGGCAGCTTTGGTCTGGGAGAAATCCTCGTCCTTATGGAATTTTTGTAGGCAAAAGCCCTGGACGGGCTGCAGGCAAGTTAGGCATGTTGGCTTTGAAAGGAGGCACTTTTCCCCAAGAAGCCAAACTCAAGAACCCACAATGCAGATGTCATTTTGTAGGGCGCGTTTGGGCCTCTGATGGCAGCCAGGTTTGGAGGAGGGGGCAGCTTTGGTCTGGGAGAAATCCTCGTCCTTATGGAATTTTTGTAGGCAAAAGCCCAGGACGGGCCGCAGGCAAGTTGACTCCGAATGGAGGCACTTTTCCCCAAGAAGCCAAACTCAAGAGCCCACTTGGCAGATGTCATTTTGTAGGGCGCGTTTGGGCCTCTGATGGCAGCCAGGTTTGGAGGAGGGGGCAGCTTTGGTCTGGGAGAAATCCTCGTCCTTATGGAATTTTTGTAGGCAAAAGCCCTGCATGGGCCGCAGGCAAGTTGACTCCGAAAGGAGGCACTTTTCCCCAAGAAGCCAAACTCAAGAGCCCACTTGGCATATGTCATTTTGTAGGGCGCGTTTGGGCCTCCGATGGCAGCCAGGTTTGGAGGAGGGGGCAGCTTTGGTCTGGGAGAAATCCTCGTCCTTATGGAATTTTTGTAGGCAAAAGCCCAGGACGGGCTGCAGGCAAGTTGACTCCGAATGGAGGCACTTTTCCCCATGAAGCCAAACTCAAGAGCCCACTTGGCAGATGTCATTTTGTAGGGCGCGTTTGGGCCTCCGATGGCAGCCAGGTTTGGAGGAGGGGGCAGCTTTGGTCTGGGAGAAATCTTCGTCCTTATGGAATTTTTGTAGGCAAAAGCCCAGGACGGGCTGCAGGCAAGTTGACTCCGAATGGAGGCACTTTTCCCCAAGAAGCCAAACTCAAGAGCCCACTTGGCAGGTGTCATTTTGTAGGGCGCGTTTGGGCCTCTGATGGCAGCCAGGTTAGGAGGAGGGGGCAGCTTTGGTCTGGGAGAAATCCTCGTCCTTATGGAATTTTTGTAGGCAAAAGCCCTGGACGGGCTGCAGGCAAGTTAGGCATGTTGGCTTTGAAAGGAGGCACTTTTCCCCAAGAAGCCAAACTCAAGAACCCACAATGCAGATGTCATTTTGTAGGGCGCGTTTGGGCCTCCGATGGCAGCCAGGTTTGGAGGAGGGGGCAGCTTTGGTCTGGGAGAAATCCTCGTCCTTATGGAATTTTTGTAGGCAAAAGCCCAGGACGGGCCGCAGGCAAGTTGACTCCGAATGGAGGCACTTTTCCCCAAGAAGCCAAACTCAAGAGCCCACTTGGCAGATGTCATTTTGTAGGGCGCGTTTGGGCCTCTGATGGCAGCCAGGTTTGGAGGAGGGGGCAGCTTTGGTCTGGGAGAAATCCTCGTCCTTATGGAATTTTTGTAGGCAAAAGCCCTGCATGGGCCGCAGGCAAGTTGACTCCGAAAGGAGGCACTTTTCCCCAAGAAGCCAAACTCAAGAGCCCACTTGGCATATGTCATTTTGTAGGGCGCGTTTGGGCCTCCGATGGCAGCCAGGTTTGGAGGAGGGGGCAGCTTTGGTCTGGGAGAAATCCTCGTCCTTATGGAATTTTTGTAGGCAAAAGCCCAGGACGGGCCGCAGGCAAGTTGACTCCGAATGGAGGCACTTTTCCCCAAGAAGCCAAACTCAAGAGCCCACTTGGCAGGTGTCATTTTGTAGGGCGCGTTTGGGCCTCTGATGGCAGCCAGGTTTGGAGGAGGGGGCAGCTTTGGTCTGGGAGAAATCCTCGTCCTTATGGAATTTTTGTAGGCAAAAGCCCTGCATGGGCCGCAGGCAAGTTGACTCCGAAAGGAGGCACTTTTCCCCAAGAAGCCAAACTCAAGAGCCCACTTGGCATATGTCATTTTGTAGGGCGCGTTTGGGCCTCCGATGGCAGCCAGGTTTGGAGTAGGGGGCAGCTTTGGTCTGGGAGAAATCCTCGTCCTTATGGAATTTTTGTAGGCAAAAGCCCAGGACGGGCTGCAGGCAAGTTGACTCCGAAAGGAGGCACTTTTCCCCAAGAAGCCAAACTCAAGAGCCCACTTGGCAGGTGTCATTTTGTAGGGCGCGTTTGGGCCTCTGATGGCAGCCAGGTTTGGAGGAGGGGGCAGCTTTGGTCTGGGAGAAATCCTCGTCCTTATGGAATTTTTGTAGGCAAAAGCCCTGCATGGGCCGCAGGCAAGTTGACTCCGAAAGGAGGCACTTTTCCCCAAGAAGCCAAACTCAAGAGCCCACTTGGCATATGTCATTTTGTAGGGCGCGTTTGGGCCTCCGATGGCAGCCAGGTTTGGAGGAGGGGGCAGCTTTGGTCTGGGAGAAATCCTCGTCCTTATGGAATTTTTGTAGGCAAAAGCCCAGGACGGGCTGCAGGCAAGTTGACTCCGAATGGAGGCACTTTTCCCCAAGAAGCCAAACTCAAGAGCCCACTTGGCAGATGTCATTTTGTAGGGCGCGTTTGGGCCTCCGATGGCAGCCAGGTTTGGAGGAGGGGGCAGCTTTGGTCTGGGAGAAATCCTCGTCCTTATGGAATTTTTGTAGGCAAAAGCCCAGGACTGGCTGCAGGCAAGTTGACTCCGAATGGAGGCACTTTTCCCCAAGAAGCCAAACTCAAGAGCCCACTTGGCAGATGTCATTTTGTAGGGCGCGTTTGGGCCTCTGATGGCAGCCAGGTTAGGAGGAGGGGGCAGCTTTGGTCTGGGAGAAATCCTCGTCCTTATGGAATTTTTGTAGGCAAAAGCCCTGGACGGGCTGCAGGCAAGTTAGGCATGTTGGCTTTGAAAGGAGGCACTTTTCCCCAAGAAGCCAAACTCAAGAACCCACAATGCAGATGTCATTTTGTAGGGCGCGTTTGGGCCTCCGATGGCAGCCAGGTTTGGAGGAGGGGGCAGCTTTGGTCTGGGAGAAATCCTCGTCCTTATGGAATTTTTGTAGGCAAAAGCCCTGCATGGGCCGCAGGCAAGTTGACTCCGAATGGAGGCACTTTTCCCCAAGAAGCCAAACTCAAGAGCCCACTTGGCAGATGTCATTTTGTAGGGCGCGTTTGGGCCTCTGATGGCAGCCAGGTTAGGAGGAGGGGGCAGCTTTGGTCTGGGAGAAATCCTCGTCCTTATGGAATTTTTGTAGGCAAAAGCCCAGGACGGGCTGCAGGCAAGTTAGGCATGTTGGCTTTGAAAGGAGGCACTTTTCCCCAAGAAGCCAAACTCAAGAACCCACAATGCAGATGTCATTTTGTAGGGCGCGTTTGGGCCTCCGATGGCAGCCAGGTTTGGAGGAGGGGGCAGCTTTGGTCTGGGAGAAATCCTCGTCCTTATGGAATTTTTGTAGGCAAAAGCCCAGGACGGGCCGCAGGCAAGTTGACTCCGAATGGAGGCACTTTTCCCCAAGAAGCCAAACTCAAGAGCCCACTTGGCAGGTGTCATTTTGTAGGGCGCGTTTGGGCCTCTGATGGCAGCCAGGTTTGGAGGAGGGGGCAGCTTTGGTCTGGTTGAAATCCTCGTCCTTATGGAATTTTTGTAGGCAAAAGCCCTGCATGGGCCGCAGGCAAGTTGACTCCGAAAGGAGGCACTTTTCCCCAAGAAGCCAAACTCAAGAGCCCACTTGGCAGATGTCATTTTGTAGGGCGCGTTTGGGCCTCCAATGGCAGCCAGGTTTGGAGGAGGGGGCAGCTTTGGTCTGGGAGAAATCCTCGTCCTTATGGAATTTTTGGAGGCAAAAGCCCAGGACGGGCTGCAGGCAAGTTGACTCCGAATGGAGGCACTTTTCCCCAAGAAGCCAAACTCAAGAGCCCACTTGGCAGATGTCATTTTGTAGGGCGCGTTTGGGCTTCTGATGGCAGCCAGGTTAGGAGGAGGGGGCAGCTTTGGTCTGGGAGAAATCCTCGTCCTTATGGAACTTTTGTAGGCAAAAGCCCTGGACGGGCTGCAGGCAAGTTAGGCATGTTGGCTTTGAAAGGAGGCACTTTTCTCCAAGAAGCCAAACTCAAGAGCCCACTTGGCATATGTCATTTTGTAGGGCGCGTTTGGGCCTCCGATGGCAGCCAGGTTTGGAGGAGGGGGCAGCTTTGGTCTGGGAGAAATCCTCGTCCTTATGGAATTTTTGTAGGCAAAAGCCCTGCATGGGCCGCAGGCAAGTTGACTCCGAAAGGAGGCACTTTTCCCCAAGAAGCCAAACTCAAGAGCCCACTTGGCATATGTCATTTTGTAGGGCGCGTTTGGGCCTCCGATGGCAGCCAGGTTTGGAGGAGGGGGCAGCTTTGGTCTGGGAGAAATCCTCGTCCTTATGGAATTTTTGTAGGCAAAAGCCCAGGACGGGCTGCAGGCAAGTTAGGCATGTTGGCTTTGAAAGGAGGCACTTTTCCCCAAGAAGCCAAACTCAAGAACCCACAATGCAGATGTCATTTTGTAGGGCGCGTTTGGGCCTCCGATGGCAGCCAGGTTTGGAGGAGGGGGCAGCTTTGGTCTGGGAGAAATCCTCGTCCTTATGGAATTTTTGTAGGCAAAAGCCCAGGACGGGCCGCAGGCAAGTTGACTCCGAATGGAGGCACTTTTCCCCAAGAAGCCAAACTCAAGAGCCCACTTGGCAGGTGTCATTTTGTAGGGCGCGTTTGGGCCTCTGATGGCAGCCAGGTTTGGAGGAGGGGGCAGCTTTGGTCTGGTTGAAATCCTCGTCCTTATGGAATTTTTGTAGGCAAAAGCCCTGCATGGGCCGCAGGCAAGTTGACTCCGAAAGGAGGCACTTTTCCCCAAGAAGCCAAACTCAAGAGCCCACTTGGCAGATGTCATTTTGTAGGGCGCGTTTGGGCCTCCAATGGCAGCCAGGTTTGGAGGAGGGGGCAGCTTTGGTCTGGGAGAAATCCTCGTCCTTATGGAATTTTTGTAGGCAAAAGCCCAGGACGGGCCGCAGGCAAGTTGACTCCGAATGGAGGCACTTTTCCCCAAGAAGCCAAACTCAAGAGCCAACTTGGCAGATGTCATTTTGTAGGGCGCGTTTGGGCCTCCGATGGCAGCCAGGTTTGGAGGAGGGGGCAGCTTTGGTCTGGGAGAAATCCTCGTCCTTATGGAATTTTTGTAGGCAAAAGCCCAGGACGGGCTGCAGGCAAGTTGACTCCGAAAGGAGGCACTTTTCCCCAAGAAGCCAAACTCAAGAGCCCACTTGGCAGGTGTCATTTTGTAGGGCGCGTTTGGGCCTCTGATGGCAGCCAGGTTTGGAGGAGGGGGCAGCTTTGGTCTGGGAGAAATCCTCGTCCTTATGGAATTTTTGTAGGCAAAAGCCCTGCATGGGCCGCAGGCAAGTTGACTCCGAAAGGAGGCACTTTTCCCCAAGAAGCCAAACTCAAGAGCCCACTTGGCAGATGTCATTTTGTAGGGCGCGTTTGGGCTTCTGATGGCAGCCAGGTTAGGAGGAGGGGGCAGCTTTGGTCTGGGAGAAATCCTCGTCCTTATGGAACTTTTGTAGGCAAAAGCCCTGGACGGGCTGCAGGCAAGTTAGGCATGTTGGCTTTGAAAGGAGGCACTTTTCCCCAAGAAGCCAAACTCAAGAGCCCACTTGGCATATGTCATTTTGTAGGGCGCGTTTGGGCCTCCGATGGCAGCCAGGTTTGGAGGAGGGGGCAGCTTTGGTCTGGGAGAAATCCTCGTCCTTATGGAATTTTTGTAGGCAAAAGCCCAGGACGGGCTGCAGGCAAGTTGACTCCGAATGGAGGCACTTTTCCCCAAGAAGCCAAACTCAAGAGCCCACTTGGCAGATGTCATTTTGTAGGGCGCGTTTGGGCCTCTGATGGCAGCCAGGTTTGGAGGAGGGGGCAGCTTTGGTCTGGGAGAAATCCTCGTCCTTATGGAATTTTTGTAGGCAAAAGCCCTGCATGGGCCGCAGGCAAGTTGACTCCGAAAGGAGGCACTTTTCCCCAAGAAGCCAAACTCAAGAGCCCACTTGGCATATGTCATTTTGTAGGGCGCGTTTGGGCCTCCGATGGCAGCCAGGTTTGGAGGAGGGGGCAGCTTTGGTCTGGGAGAAATCCTCGTCCTTATGGAATTTTTGTAGGCAAAAGCCCAGGACGGGCTGCAGGCAAGTTGACTCCGAAAGGAGGCACTTTTCCCCAAGAAGCCAAACTCAAGAGCCCACTTGGCAGGTGTCATTTTGTAGGGCGCGTTTGGGCCTCTGATGGCAGCCAGGTTTGGAGGAGGGGGCAGCTTTGGTCTGGGAGAAATCCTCGTCCTTATGGAATTTTTGTAGGCAAAAGCCCTGCATGGGCCGCAGGCAAGTTGACTCCGAAAGGAGGCACTTTTCCCCAAGAAGCCAAACTCAAGAGCCCACTTGGCATATGTCATTTTGTAGGGCGCGTTTGGGCCTCCGATGGCAGCCAGGTTTGGAGGAGGGGGCAGCTTTGGTCTGGGAGAAATCCTCGTCCTTATGGAATTTTTGTAGGCAAAAGCCCAGGACGGGCTGCAGGCAAGTTGACTCCGAATGGAGGCACTTTTCCCAAGAAGCCAAACTCAAGAGCCCACTTGGCAGATGTCATTTTGTAGGGCGCGTTTGGGCCTCCGATGGCAGCCAGGTTTGGAGGAGGGGGCAGCTTTGGTCTGGGAGAAATCCTCGTCCTTATGGAATTTTTGTAGGCAAAAGCCCAGGACTGGCTGCAGGCAAGTTGACTCCGAATGGAGGCACTTTTCCCCAAGAAGCCAAACTCAAGAGCCCACTTGGCAGATGTCATTTTGTAGGGCGCGTTTGGGCCTCTGATGGCAGCCAGGTTAGGAGGAGGGGGCAGCTTTGGTCTGGGAGAAATCCTCGTCCTTATGGAATTTTTGTAGGCAAAAGCCCTGGACGGGCTGCAGGCAAGTTAGGCATGTTGGCTTTGAAAGGAGGCACTTTTCCCCAAGAAGCCAAACTCAAGAACCCACAATGCAGATGTCATTTTGTAGGGCGCGTTTGGGCCTCCGATGGCAGCCAGGTTTGGAGGAGGGGGCAGCTTTGGTCTGGGAGAAATCCTCGTCCTTATGGAATTTTTGTAGGCAAAAGCCCTGCATGGGCCGCAGGCAAGTTGACTCCGAATGGAGGCACTTTTCCCCAAGAAGCCAAACTCAAGAGCCCACTTGGCAGATGTCATTTTGTAGGGCGCGTTTGGGCCTCTGATGGCAGCCAGGTTAGGAGGAGGGGGCAGCTTTGGTCTGGGAGAAATCCTCGTCCTTATGGAATTTTTGTAGGCAAAAGCCCAGGACGGGCTGCAGGCAAGTTAGGCATGTTGGCTTTGAAAGGAGGCACTTTTCCCCAAGAAGCCAAACTCAAGAACCCACAATGCAGATGTCATTTTGTAGGGCGCGTTTGGGCCTCCGATGGCAGCCAGGTTTGGAGGAGGGGGCAGCTTTGGTCTGGGAGAAATCCTCGTCCTTATGGAATTTTTGTAGGCAAAAGCCCAGGACGGTCCGCAGGCAAGTTGACTCCGAATGGAGGCACTTTTCCCCAAGAAGCCAAACTCAAGAGCCCACTTGGCAGGTGTCATTTTGTAGGGCGCGTTTGGGCCTCTGATGGCAGCCAGGTTTGGAGGAGGGGGCAGCTTTGGTCTGGTTGAAATCCTCGTCCTTATGGAATTTTTGTAGGCAAAAGCCCTGCATGGGCCGCAGGCAAGTTGACTCCGAAAGGAGGCACTTTTCCCCAAGAAGCCAAACTCAAGAGCCCACTTGGCAGATGTCATTTTGTAGGGCGCGTTTGGGCCTCCAATGGCAGCCAGGTTTGGAGGAGGGGGCAGCTTTGGTCTGGGAGAAATCCTCGTCCTTATGGAATTTTTGGAGGCAAAAGCCCAGGACGGGCTGCAGGCAAGTTGACTCCGAATGGAGGCACTTTTCCCCAAGAAGCCAAACTCAAGAGCCCACTTGGCAGATGTCATTTTGTAGGGCGCGTTTGGGCTTCTGATGGCAGCCAGGTTAGGAGGAGGGGGCAGCTTTGGTCTGGGAGAAATCCTCGTCCTTATGGAACTTTTGTAGGCAAAAGCCCTGGACGGGCTGCAGGCAAGTTAGGCATGTTGGCTTTGAAAGGAGGCACTTTTCTCCAAGAAGCCAAACTCAAGAACCCACTTGGCATATGTCATTTTGTAGGGCGCGTTTGGGCCTCCGATGGCAGCCAGGTTTGGAGGAGGGGGCAGCTTTGGTCTGGGAGAAATCCTCGTCCTTATGGAATTTTTGTAGGCAAAAGCCCTGCATGGGCCGCAGGCAAGTTGACTCCGAAAGGAGGCACTTTTCCCCAAGAAGCCAAACTCAAGAGCCCACTTGGCATATGTCATTTTGTAGGGCGCGTTTGGGCCTCCGATGGCAGCCAGGTTTGGAGGAGGGGGCAGCTTTGGTCTGGGAGAAATCCTCGTCCTTATGGAATTTTTGTAGGCAAAAGCCCAGGACGGGCTGCAGGCAAGTTGACTCCGAAAGGAGGCACTTTTCCCCAAGAAGCCAAACTCAAGAGCCCACTTGGCAGGTGTCATTTTGTAGGGCGCGTTTGGGCCTCTGATGGCAGCCAGGTTTGGAGGAGGGGGCAGCTTTGGTCTGGGAGAAATCCTCGTCCTTATGGAATTTTTGTAGGCAAAAGCCCTGCATGGGCCGCAGGCAAGTTGACTCCGAAAGGAGGCACTTTTCCCCAAGAAGCCAAACTCAAGAGCCCACTTGGCATATGTCATTTTGTAGGGCGCGTTTGGGCCTCCGATGGCAGCCAGGTTTGGAGGAGGGGGCAGCTTTGGTCTGGGAGAAATCCTCGTCCTTATGGAATTTTTGTAGGCAAAAGCCCAGGACGGGCTGCAGGCAAGTTGACTCCGAATGGAGGCACTTTTCCCCAAGAAGCCAAACTCAAGAGCCCACTTGGCAGATGTCATTTTGTAGGGCGCGTTTGGGCCTCCGATGGCAGCCAGGTTTGGAGGAGGGGGCAGCTTTGGTCTGGGAGAAATCCTCGTCCTTATGGAATTTTTGTAGGCAAAAGCCCAGGACGGGCTGCAGGCAAGTTGACTCCGAATGGAGGCACTTTTCCCCAAGAAGCCAAACTCAAGAGCCCACTTGGCAGATGTCATTTTGTAGGGCGCGTTTGGGCCTCTGATGGCAGCCAGGTTAGGAGGAGGGGGCAGCTTTGGTCTGGGAGAAATCCTCGTCCTTATGGAATTTTTGTAGGCAAAAGCCCTGGACGGGCTGCAGGCAAGTTAGGCATGTTGGCTTTGAAAGGAGGCACTTTTCCCCAAGAAGCCAAACTCAAGAACCCACAATGCAGATGTCATTTTGTAGGGCGCGTTTGGGCCTCCGATGGCAGCCAGGTTTGGAGGAGGGGGCAGCTTTGGTCTGGGAGAAATCCTCGTCCTTATGGAATTTTTGTAGGCAAAAGCCCTGCATGGGCCGCAGGCAAGTTGACTCCGAATGGAGGCACTTTTCCCCAAGAAGCCAAACTCAAGAGCCCACTTGGCAGATGTCATTTTGTAGGGCGCGTTTGGGCCTCTGATGGCAGCCAGGTTAGGAGGAGGGGGCAGCTTTGGTCTGGGAGAAATCCTCGTCCTTATGGAATTTTTGTAGGCAAAAGCCCAGGACGGGCTGCAGGCAAGTTAGGCATGTTGGCTTTGAAAGGAGGCACTTTTCCCCAAGAAGCCAAACTCAAGAACCCACAATGCAGATGTCATTTTGTAGGGCGCGTTTGGGCCTCCGATGGCAGCCAGGTTTGGAGGAGGGGGCAGCTTTGGTCTGGGAGAAATCCTCGTCCTTATGGAATTTTTGTAGGCAAAAGCCCAGGACGGTCCGCAGGCAAGTTGACTCCGAATGGAGGCACTTTTCCCCAAGAAGCCAAACTCAAGAGCCCACTTGGCAGGGGTCATTTTGTAGGGCGCGTTTGGGCCTCTGATGGCAGCCAGGTTTGGAGGAGGGGGCAGCTTTGGTCTGGTTGAAATCCTCGTCCTTATGGAATTTTTGTAGGCAAAAGCCCTGCATGGGCCGCAGGCAAGTTGACTCCGAAAGGAGGCACTTTTCCCCAAGAAGCCAAACTCAAGAGCCCACTTGGCAGATGTCATTTTGTAGGGCGCGTTTGGGCCTCCAATGGCAGCCAGGTTTGGAGGAGGGGGCAGCTTTGGTCTGGGAGAAATCCTCGTCCTTATGGAATTTTTGTAGGCAAAAGCCCTGCATGGGCCGCAGGCAAGTTGACTCCGAATGGAGGCACTTTTCCCCAAGAAGCCAAACTCAAGAGCCAACTTGGCAGATGTCATTTTGTAGGGCGCGTTTGGGCCTCCGATGGCAGCCAGGTTTGGAGGAGGGGGCAGCTTTGGTCTGGGAGAAATCCTCGTCCTTATGGAATTTTTGTAGGCAAAAGCCCAGGACGGGCTGCAGGCAAGTTGACTCCGAAAGGAGGCACTTTTCCCCAAGAAGCCAAACTCAAGAGCCCACTTGGCAGGTGTCATTTTGTAGGGCGCGTTTGGGCCTCTGATGGCAGCCAGGTTTGGAGGAGGGGGCAGCTTTGGTCTGGGAGAAATCCTCGTCCTTATGGAATTTTTGTAGGCAAAAGCCCTGCATGGGCCGCAGGCAAGTTGACTCCGAAAGGAGGCACTTTTCCCCAAGAAGCCAAACTCAAGAGCCCACTTGGCATATGTCATTTTGTAGGGCGCGTTTGGGCCTCTGATGGCAGCCAGGTTTGGAGGAGGGGGCAGCTTTGGTCTGGGAGAAATCCTCGTCCTTATGGAATTTTTGTAGGCAAAAGCCCAGGACGGGCTGCAGGCAAGTTGACTCCGAATGGAGGCACTTTTCCCCAAGAAGCCAAACTCAAGAGCCCACTTGGCAGATGTCATTTTGTAGGGCGCGTTTGGGCCTCCGATGGCAGCCAGGTTTGGAGGAGGGGGCAGCTTTGGTCTGGGAGAAATCCTCGTCCTTATGGAATTTTTGTAGGCAAAAGCCCTGGACGGGCTGCAGGCAAGTTAGGCATGTTGGATTTGAAAGGAGGCACTTTTCCCCAAGAAGCCAAACTCAAGAACCCACAATGCAGATGTCATTTTGTAGGGCGCGTTTGGGCCTCTGATGGCAGCCAGGTTTGGAGGAGGGGGCAGCTTTGGTCTGGTTGAAATCCTCGTCCTTATGGAATTTTTGTAGGCAAAAGCCCTGCATGGGCCGCAGGCAAGTTGACTCCGAAAGGAGGCACTTTTCCCCAAGAAGCCAAACTCAAGAGCCCACTTGGCAGATGTCATTTTGTAGGGCGCGTTTGGGCCTCCAATGGCAGCCAGGTTTGGAGGAGGGGGCAGCTTTGGTCTGGGAGAAATCCTCGTCCTTATGGAATTTTTGGAGGCAAAAGCCCAGGACGGGCTGCAGGCAAGTTGACTCCGAATGGAGGCACTTTTCCCCAAGAAGCCAAACTCAAGAGCCCACTTGGCAGATGTCATTTTGTAGGGCGCGTTTGGGCTTCTGATGGCAGCCAGGTTAGGAGGAGGGGGCAGCTTTGGTCTGGGAGAAATCCTCGTCCTTATGGAACTTTTGTAGGCAAAAGCCCTGGACGGGCTGCAGGCAAGTTAGGCATGTTGGCTTTGAAAGGAGGCACTTTTCTCCAAGAAGCCAAACTCAAGAACCCACTTGGCATATGTCATTTTGTAGGGCGCGTTTGGGCCTCCGATGGCAGCCAGGTTTGGAGGAGGGGGCAGCTTTGGTCTGGGAGAAATCCTCGTCCTTATGGAATTTTTGTAGGCAAAAGCCCTGCATGGGCCGCAGGCAAGTTGACTCCGAAAGGAGGCACTTTTCCCCAAGAAGCCAAACTCAAGAGCCCACTTGGCATATGTCATTTTGTAGGGCGCGTTTGGGCCTCCGATGGCAGCCAGGTTTGGAGGAGGGGGCAGCTTTGGTCTGGGAGAAATCCTCGTCCTTATGGAATTTTTGTAGGCAAAAGCCCAGGACGGGCTGCAGGCAAGTTGACTCCGAAAGGAGGCACTTTTCCCCAAGAAGCCAAACTCAAGAGCCCACTTGGCAGGTGTCATTTTGTAGGGCGCGTTTGGGCCTCTGATGGCAGCCAGGTTTGGAGGAGGGGGCAGCTTTGGTCTGGGAGAAATCCTCGTCCTTATGGAATTTTTGTAGGCAAAAGCCCTGCATGGGCCGCAGGCAAGTTGACTCCGAAAGGAGGCACTTTTCCCCAAGAAGCCAAACTCAAGAGCCCACTTGGCATATGTCATTTTGTAGGGCGCGTTTGGGCCTCCGATGGCAGCCAGGTTTGGAGGAGGGGGCAGCTTTGGTCTGGGAGAAATCCTCGTCCTTATGGAATTTTTGTAGGCAAAAGCCCAGGACGGGCTGCAGGCAAGTTGACTCCGAATGGAGGCACTTTTCCCCAAGAAGCCAAACTCAAGAGCCCACTTGGCAGATGTCATTTTGTAGGGCGCGTTTGGGCCTCCGATGGCAGCCAGGTTTGGAGGAGGGGGCAGCTTTGGTCTGGGAGAAATCCTCGTCCTTATGGAATTTTTGTAGGCAAAAGCCCAGGACGGGCTGCAGGCAAGTTGACTCCGAATGGAGGCACTTTTCCCCAAGAAGCCAAACTCAAGAGCCCACTTGGCAGATGTCATTTTGTAGGGCGCGTTTGGGCCTCTGATGGCAGCCAGGTTAGGAGGAGGGGGCAGCTTTGGTCTGGGAGAAATCCTCGTCCTTATGGAATTTTTGTAGGCAAAAGCCCTGGACGGGCTGCAGGCAAGTTAGGCATGTTGGCTTTGAAAGGAGGCACTTTTCCCCAAGAAGCCAAACTCAAGAACCCACAATGCAGATGTCATTTTGTAGGGCGCGTTTGGGCCTCCGATGGCAGCCAGGTTTGGAGGAGGGGGCAGCTTTGGTCTGGGAGAAATCCTCGTCCTTATGGAATTTTTGTAGGCAAAAGCCCTGCATGGGCCGCAGGCAAGTTGACTCCGAATGGAGGCACTTTTCCCCAAGAAGCCAAACTCAAGAGCCCACTTGGCAGATGTCATTTTGTAGGGCGCGTTTGGGCCTCTGATGGCAGCCAGGTTAGGAGGAGGGGGCAGCTTTGGTCTGGGAGAAATCCTCGTCCTTATGGAATTTTTGTAGGCAAAAGCCCAGGACGGGCTGCAGGCAAGTTAGGCATGTTGGCTTTGAAAGGAGGCACTTTTCCCCAAGAAGCCAAACTCAAGAACCCACAATGCAGATGTCATTTTGTAGGGCGCGTTTGGGCCTCCGATGGCAGCCAGGTTTGGAGGAGGGGGCAGCTTTGGTCTGGGAGAAATCCTCGTCCTTATGGAATTTTTGTAGGCAAAAGCCCAGGACGGTCCGCAGGCAAGTTGACTCCGAATGGAGGCACTTTTCCCCAAGAAGCCAAACTCAAGAGCCCACTTGGCAGGGGTCATTTTGTAGGGCGCGTTTGGGCCTCTGATGGCAGCCAGGTTTGGAGGAGGGGGCAGCTTTGGTCTGGTTGAAATCCTCGTCCTTATGGAATTTTTGTAGGCAAAAGCCCTGCATGGGCCGCAGGCAAGTTGACTCCGAAAGGAGGCACTTTTCCCCAAGAAGCCAAACTCAAGAGCCCACTTGGCAGATGTCATTTTGTAGGGCGCGTTTGGGCCTCCAATGGCAGCCAGGTTTGGAGGAGGGGGCAGCTTTGGTCTGGGAGAAATCCTCGTCCTTATGGAATTTTTGTAGGCAAAAGCCCTGCATGGGCCGCAGGCAAGTTGACTCCGAATGGAGGCACTTTTCCCCAAGAAGCCAAACTCAAGAGCCAACTTGGCAGATGTCATTTTGTAGGGCGCGTTTGGGCCTCCGATGGCAGCCAGGTTTGGAGGAGGGGGCAGCTTTGGTCTGGGAGAAATCCTCGTCCTTATGGAATTTTTGTAGGCAAAAGCCCAGGACGGGCTGCAGGCAAGTTGACTCCGAAAGGAGGCACTTTTCCCCAAGAAGCCAAACTCAAGAGCCCACTTGGCAGGTGTCATTTTGTAGGGCGCGTTTGGGCCTCTGATGGCAGCCAGGTTTGGAGGAGGGGGCAGCTTTGGTCTGGGAGAAATCCTCGTCCTTATGGAATTTTTGTAGGCAAAAGCCCTGCATGGGCCGCAGGCAAGTTGACTCCGAAAGGAGGCACTTTTCCCCAAGAAGCCAAACTCAAGAGCCCACTTGGCATATGTCATTTTGTAGGGCGCGTTTGGGCCTCTGATGGCAGCCAGGTTTGGAGGAGGGGGCAGCTTTGGTCTGGGAGAAATCCTCGTCCTTATGGAATTTTTGTAGGCAAAAGCCCAGGACGGGCTGCAGGCAAGTTGACTCCGAATGGAGGCACTTTTCCCCAAGAAGCCAAACTCAAGAGCCCACTTGGCAGATGTCATTTTGTAGGGCGCGTTTGGGCCTCCGATGGCAGCCAGGTTTGGAGGAGGGGGCAGCTTTGGTCTGGGAGAAATCCTCGTCCTTATGGAATTTTTGTAGGCAAAAGCCCTGGACGGGCTGCAGGCAAGTTAGGCATGTTGGATTTGAAAGGAGGCACTTTTCCCCAAGAAGCCAAACTCAAGAACCCACAATGCAGATGTCATTTTGTAGGGCGCGTTTGGGCCTCCGATGGCAGCCAGGTTTGGAGGAGGGGGCAGCTTTGGTCTGGTTGAAATCCTCGTCCTTATGGAATTTTTGTAGGCAAAAGCCCTGCATGGGCCGCAGGCAAGTTGACTCCGAAAGGAGGCACTTTTCCCCAAGAAGCCAAACTCAAGAGCCCACTTGGCATATGTCATTTTGTAGGGCGCGTTTGGGCCTCCGATGGCAGCCAGGTTTGGAGGAGGGGGCAGCTTTGGTCTGGGAGAAATCCTCGTCCTTATGGAATTTTTGTAGGCAAAAGCCCAGGACGGGCTGCAGGCAAGTTGACTCCGAATGGAGGCACTTTTCCCCAAGAAGCCAAACTCAAGAGCCCACTTGGCAGATGTCATTTTGTAGGGCGCGTTTGGGCCTCCGATGGCAGCCAGGTTTGGAGGAGGGGGCAGCTTTGGTCTGGGAGAAATCCTCGTCCTTATGGAATTTTTGTAGGCAAAAGCCCAGGACGGGCTGCAGGCAAGTTGACTCCGAATGGAGGCACTTTTCCCCAAGAAGCCAAACTCAAGAGCCCACTTGGCAGATGTCATTTTGTAGGGCGCGTTTGGGCCTCTGATGGCAGCCAGGTTAGGAGGAGGGGGCAGCTTTGGTCTGGGAGAAATCCTCGTCCTTATGGAATTTTTGTAGGCAAAAGCCCTGGACGGGCTGCAGGCAAGTTAGGCATGTTGGCTTTGAAAGGAGGCACTTTTCCCCAAGAAGCCAAACTCAAGAACCCACAATGCAGATGTCATTTTGTAGGGCGCGTTTGGGCCTCCGATGGCAGCCAGGTTTGGAGGAGGGGGCAGCTTTGGTCTGGGAGAAATCCTCGTCCTTATGGAATTTTTGTAGGCAAAAGCCCTGCATGGGCCGCAGGCAAGTTGACTCCGAATGGAGGCACTTTTCCCCAAGAAGCCAAACTCAAGAGCCCACTTGGCAGATGTCATTTTGTAGGGCGCGTTTGGGCCTCTGATGGCAGCCAGGTTAGGAGGAGGGGGCAGCTTTGGTCTGGGAGAAATCCTCGTCCTTATGGAATTTTTGTAGGCAAAAGCCCAGGACGGGCTGCAGGCAAGTTAGGCATGTTGGCTTTGAAAGGAGGCACTTTTCCCCAAGAAGCCAAACTCAAGAACCCACAATGCAGATGTCATTTTGTAGGGCGCGTTTGGGCCTCCGATGGCAGCCAGGTTTGGAGGAGGGGGCAGCTTTGGTCTGGGAGAAATCCTCGTCCTTATGGAATTTTTGTAGGCAAAAGCCCAGGACGGGCCGCAGGCAAGTTGACTCCGAATGGAGGCACTTTTCCCCAAGAAGCCAAACTCAAGAGCCAACTTGGCAGATGTCATTTTGTAGGGCGCGTTTGGGCCTCCGATGGCAGCCAGGTTTGGAGGAGGGGGCAGCTTTGGTCTGGGAGAAATCCTCGTCCTTATGGAATTTTTGTAGGCAAAAGCCCAGGACGGGCTGCAGGCAAGTTGACTCCGAAAGGAGGCACTTTTCCCCAAGAAGCCAAACTCAAGAGCCCACTTGGCAGGTGTCATTTTGTAGGGCGCGTTTGGGCCTCTGATGGCAGCCAGGTTTGGAGGAGGGGGCAGCTTTGGTCTGGTTGAAATCCTCGTCCTTATGGAATTTTTGTAGGCAAAAGCCCTGCATGGGCCGCAGGCAAGTTGACTCCGAAAGGAGGCACTTTTCCCCAAGAAGCCAAACTCAAGAGCCCACTTGGCATATGTCATTTTGTAGGGCGCGTTTGGGCCTCTGATGGCAGCCAGGTTTGGCGGAGGGGGCAGCTTTGGTCTGGGAGAAATCCTCGTCCTTATGGAATTTTTGTAGGCAAAAGCCCAGGACGGGCTGCAGGCAAGTTGACTCCGAATGGAGGCACTTTTCCCCAAGAAGCCAAACTCAAGAGCCCACTTGGCAGATGTCATTTTGTAGGGCGCGTTTGGGCCTCCGATGGCAGCCAGGTTTGGAGGAGGGGGCAGCTTTGGTCTGGGAGAAATCCTCGTCCTTATGGAATTTTTGTAGGCAAAAGCCCTGGACGGGCTGCAGGCAAGTTAGGCATGTTGGATTTGAAAGGAGGCACTTTTCCCCAAGAAGCCAAACTCAAGAACCCACAATGCAGATGTCATTTTGTAGGGCGCGTTTGGGCCTCCGATGGCAGCCAGGTTTGGAGGAGGGGGCAGCTTTGGTCTGGTTGAAATCCTCGTCCTTATGGAATTTTTGTAGGCAAAAGCCCTGCATGGGCCGCAGGCAAGTTGACTCCGAAAGGAGGCACTTTTCCCCAAGAAGCCAAACTCAAGAGCCCACTTGGCAGATGTCATTTTGTAGGGCGCGTTTGGGCCTCCAATGGCAGCCAGGTTTGGAGGAGGGGGCAGCTTTGGTCTGGGAGAAATCCTCGTCCTTATGGAATTTTTGGAGGCAAAAGCCCAGGACGGGCTGCAGGCAAGTTGACTCCGAAAGGAGGCACTTTTCCCCAAGAAGCCAAACTCAAGAGCCCACTTGGCATATGTCATTTTGTAGGGCGCGTTTGGGCCTCCGATGGCAGCCAGGTTTGGAGGAGGGGGCAGCTTTGGTCTGGGAGAAATCCTCGTCCTTATGGAATTTTTGTAGGCAAAAGCCCAGGACGGGCTGCAGGCAAGTTGACTCCGAATGGAGGCACTTTTCCCCAAGAAGCCAAACTCAAGAGCCCACTTGGCAGATGTCATTTTGTAGGGCGCGTTTGGGCCTCTGATGGCAGCCAGGTTACGAGGAGGGGGCAGCTTTGGTCTGGGAGAAATCCTCGTCCTTATGGAATTTTTGTAGGCAAAAGCCCTGGACGGGCTGCAGGCAAGTTAGGCATGTTGGCTTTGAAAGGAGGCACTTTTCCCCAAGAAGCCAAACTCAAGAACCCACAATGCAGATGTCATTTTGTAGGGCGCATTTGGGCCTCCGATGGCAGCCAGGTTTGGAGGAGGGGGCAGCTTTGGTCTGGGAGAAATCCTCGTCCTTATGGAATTTTTGTAGGCAAAAGCCCAGGACGGGCCGCAGGCAAGTTGACTCCGAATGGAGGCACTTTTCCCCAAGAAGCCAAACTCAAGAGCCCACTTGGCAGGTGTCATTTTGTAGGGCGCGTTTGGGCCTCCGATGGCAGCCAGGTTTGGAGGAGGGGGCAGCTTTGGTCTGGGAGAAATCCTCGTCCTTATGGAATTTTTGTAGGCAAAAGCCCTGCATGGGCCGCAGGCAAGTTGATGCCGAAAGGAGGCACTTTTCCCCAAGAAGCCAAACTCAAGAGCCCACTTGGCATATGTCATTTTGTAGGGCGCGTTTGGGCCTCCGATGGCAGCCAGGTTTGGAGGAGGGGGCAGCTTTGGTCTGGGAGAAATCCTCGTCCTTATGGAATTTTTGTAGGCAAAAGCCCAGGACGGGCTGCAGGCAAGTTGACTCCGAAAGGAGGCACTTTTCCCCAAGAAGCCAAACTCAAGAGCCCACTTGGCAGGTGTCATTTTGTAGGGCGCGTTTGGGCCTCTGATGGCAGCCAGGTTTGGAGGAGGGGGCAGCTTTGGTCTGGGAGAAATCCTCGTCCTTATGGAATTTTTGTAGGCAAAAGCCCTGCATGGGCCGCAGGCAAGTTGACTCCGAAAGGAGGCACTTTTCCCCAAGAAGCCAAACTCAAGAGCCCACTTGGCATATGTCATTTTGTAGGGCGCGTTTGGGCCTCCGATGGCAGCCAGGTTTGGAGGAGGGGGCAGCTTTGGTCTGGGAGAAATCCTCGTCCTTATGGAATTTTTGTAGGCAAAAGCCCTGCATGGGCCGCAGGCAAGTTGACTCCGAAAGGAGGCACTTTTCCCCAAGAAGCCAAACTCAAGAGCCCACTTGGCATATGTCATTTTGTAGGGCGCGTTTGGGCCTCCGATGGCAGCAAGGATTGGAGGAGGGGGCAGCTTTGGTCTGGGAGAAATCCTCGTCCTTATGGAATTTTTGTAGGCAAAAGCCCTGGACGGGCTGCAGGCAAGTTAGGCATGTTGGATTTGAAAGGAGGCACTTTTTCCCAAGAAGCCAAACTCAAGAACCCACAATGCAGATGTCATTTTGTAGGGCGCGTTTGGGCCTCCGATGGCAGCCAGGTTAGGAGGAGGGGGCAGCTTTGGTCTGGGAGAAATCCTCGTCCTTATGGAATTTTTGTAGGCAAAAGCCCAGGACGGGCCGCAGGCAAGTTGACTCCGAATGGAGGCACTTTTCCCCAAGAAGCCAAACTCAAGAGCCCACTTGGCAGGTGTCATTTTGTAGGGCGCGTTTGGGCCTCTGATGGCAGCCAGGTTTGGAGGAGGGGGCAGCTTTGGTCTGGGAGAAATCCTCGTCCTTATGGAATTTTTGTAGGCAAAAGCCCTGCATGGGCCGCAGGCAAGTTGACTCCGAAAGGAGGCACTTTTCCCCAAGAAGCCAAACTCAAGAGCCCACTTGGCAGATGTCATTTTGTAGGGCGCGTTTGGGCCTCCGATGGCATCCAGGTTAGGAGGAGGGGGCAGCTTTGGTCTGGGAGAAATCCTCGTCCTTATGGAATTTTTGTAGGCAAAAGCCCAGGACGGGCTGCAGGCAAGTTGACTCCGAATGGAGGCACTTTTCCCCAAGAAGCCAAACTCAAGAGCCCACTTGGCAGATGTCATTTTGTAGGGCGCGTTTGGGCCTCTGATGGCAGCCAGGTTTGGAGGAGGGGGCAGCTTTGGTCTGGGAGAAATCCTCGTCCTTATGGAATTTTTGTAGGCAAAAGCCCTGGACGGGCTGCAGGCAAGTTAGGCATGTTGGCTTTGAAAGGAGGCACTTTTCCCCAAGAAGCCAAACTCAAGAACCCACAATGCAGATGTCATTTTGTAGGGCGCTTTTGGGCCTCCGATGGCAGCCATGTTTGGAGGAGGGGGCAGCTTTGGTCTGGGAGAAATCCTCGTCCTTATGGAATTTTTGTAGGCAAAAGCCCAGGACGGGCCGCAGGCAAGTTGACTCCGAATGGAGGCACTTTTCCCCAAGAAGCCAAACTCAAGAGCCCACTTGGCAGGTGTCATTTTGTAGGGCGCGTTTGGGCCTCTGATGGCAGCCAGGTTTGGAGGAGGGGGCAGCTTTGGTCTGGGAGAAATCCTCGTCCTTATGGAATTTTTGTAGGCAAAAGCCCTGCATGGGCCGCAGGCAAGTTGACTCCGAAAGGAGGCACTTTTCCCCAAGAAGCCAAACTCAAGAGCCCACTTGGCATATGTCATTTTGTAGGGCGCGTTTGGGCCTCCGATGGCAGCCAGGTTTGGAGGAGGGGGCAGCTTTGGTCTGGGAGAAATCCTCGTCCTTATGGAATTTTTGTAGGCAAAAGCCCAGGACGGGCTGCAGGCAAGTTGACTCCGAAAGGAGGCACTTTTCCCCAAGAAGCCAAACTCAAGAGCCCACTTGGCAGGTGTCATTTTGTAGGGCGCGTTTGGGCCTCTGATGGCAGCCAGGTTTGGAGGAGGGGGCAGCTTTGGTCTGGGAGAAATCCTCGTCCTTATGGAATTTTTGTAGGCAAAAGCCCTGCATGGGCCGCAGGCAAGTTGACTCCGAAAGGAGGCACTTTTCCCCAAGAAGCCAAACTCAAGAGCCCACTTGGCATATGTCATTTTGTAGGGCGCGTTTGGGCCTCCGATGGCAGCCAGGTTTGGAGGAGGGGGCAGCTTTGGTCTGGGAGAAATCCTCGTCCTTATGGAATTTTTGTAGGCAAAAGCCCTGCATGGGCCGCAGGCAAGTTGACTCCGAAAGGAGGCACTTTTCCCCAAGAAGCCAAACTCAAGAGCCCACTTGGCATATGTCATATTGTAGGGCGCGTTTGGGCCTCCGATGGCAGCCAGGTTTGGAGGAGGGGGCAGCTTTGGTCTGGGAGAAATCCTCGTCCTTATGGAATTTTTGTAGGCAAGACCCCTGGACGGGCTGCAGGCAAGTTAGACATGTTGGATTTGAAAGGAGGCACTTTTCCCGAAGAAGCCAAACTCAAGAACCCACAATGCAGATGTCATTTTGTAGGGCGCGTTTGGGCCTCCGATGGCAGCCAGGTTTGGAGGAGGGGGCAGCTTTGGTCTGGGAGAAATCCTCGTCCTTATGGAATTTTTGTAGGCAAAAGCCCAGGACGGGCCGCAGGCAAGTTGACTCCGAATGGAGGCACTTTTCCCCAAGAAGCCAAACTCAAGAGCCCACTTGGCAGGTGTCATTTTGTAGGGCGCGTTTGGGCCTCTGATGGCAGCCAGGTTTGGAGGAGGGGGCAGCTTTGGTCTGGGAGAAATCCTCGTCCTTATGGAATTTTTGTAGGCAAAAGCCCTGCATGGGCCGCAGGCAAGTTGACTCCGAAAGGAGGCACTTTTCCCCAAGAAGCCAAACTCAAGAGCCCACTTGGCATATGTCATTTTGTAGGGCGCGTTTGGGCCTCCGATGGCAGCCAGGTTTGGAGGAGGGGGCAGCTTTGGTCTGGGAGAAATCCTCGTCCTTATGGAATTTTTGTAGGCAAAAGCCCAGGACGGGCTGCAGGCAAGTTGACTCCGAAAGGAGGCACTTTTCCCCAAGAAGCCAAACTCAAGAGCCCACTTGGCAGGTGTCATTTTGTAGGGCGCGTTTGGGCCTCTGATGGCAGCCAGGTTTGGAGGAGGGGGCAGCTTTGGTCTGGGAGAAATCCTCGTCCTTATGGAATTTTTGTAGGCAAAAGCCCTGCATGGGCCGCAGGCAAGTTGACTCCGAAAGGAGGCACTTTTCCCCAAGAAGCCAAACTCAAGAGCCCACTTGGCATATGTCATTTTGTAGGGCGCGTTTGGGCCTCCGATGGCAGCCAGGTTTGGAGGAGGGGGCAGCTTTGGTCTGGGAGAAATCCTCGTCCTTATGGAATTTTTGTAGGCAAAAGCCCTGGACGGGCTGCAGGCAAGTTAGACATGTTGGCTTTGAAAGGAGGCACTTTTCCCCAAGAAGCCAAACTCAAGAACCCACAATGCAGATGTCATTTTGTAGGGCGCGTTTGGGCCTCCGATGGCAGCCAGGTTTGGAGGAGGGGGCAGCTTTGGTCTGGGAGAAATCCTCGTCCTTATGGAATTTTTGTAGGCAAAAGCCCTGCATGGGCCGCAGGCAAGTTGACTCCGAAAGGAGGCACTTTTCCCCAAGAAGCCAAACTCAAGAGCCCACTTGGCATATGTCATTTTGTAGGGCGCGTTTGGGCCTCCGATGGCAGCCAGGTTTGGAGGAGGGGGCAGCTTTGGTCTGGGAGAAATCCTCGTCCTTATGGAATTTTTGTAGGCAAAAGCCCTGCATGGGCCGCAGGCAAGTTGACTCCGAAAGGAGGCACTTTTCCCCAAGAAGCCAAACTCAAGAGCCCACTTGGCATATGTCATTTTGTAGGGCGCGTTTGGGCCTCCGATGGCAGCAAGGATTGGAGGAGGGGGCAGCTTTGGTCTGGGAGAAATCCTCGTCCTTATGGAATTTTTGTAGGCAAAAGCCCTGGACGGGCTGCAGGCAAGTTAGGCATGTTGGATTTGAAAGGAGGCACTTTTTCCCAAGAAGCCAAACTCAAGAACCCACAATGCAGATGTCATTTTGTAGGGCGCGTTTGGGCCTCCGATGGCAGCCAGGTTTGGAGGAGGGGGCAGCTTTGGTCTGGGAGAAATCCTCGTCCTTATGGAATTTTTGTAGGCAAAAGCCCAGGACGGGCCGCAGGCAAGTTGACTCCGAATGGAGGCACTTTTCCCCAAGAAGCCAAACTCAAGAGCCCACTTGGCAGGTGTCATTTTGTAGGGCGCGTTTGGGCCTCTGATGGCAGCCAGGTTTGGAGGAGGGGGCAGCTTTGGTCTGGGAGAAATCCTCGTCCTTATGGAATTTTTGTAGGCAAAAGCCCTGCATGGGCCGCAGGCAAGTTGACTCCGAAAGGAGGCACTTTTCCCCAAGAAGCCAAACTCAAGAGCCCACTTGGCAGATGTCATTTTGTAGGGCGCGTTTGGGCCTCCGATGGCATCCAGGTTAGGAGGAGGGGGCAGCTTTGGTCTGGGAGAAATCCTCGTCCTTATGGAATTTTTGTAGGCAAAAGCCCAGGACGGGCTGCAGGCAAGTTGACTCCGAATGGAGGCACTTTTCCCCAAGAAGCCAAACTCAAGAGCCCACTTGGCAGATGTCATTTTGTAGGGCGCGTTTGGGCCTCTGATGGCAGCCAGGTTTGGAGGAGGGGGCAGCTTTGGTCTGGGAGAAATCCTCGTCCTTATGGAATTTTTGTAGGCAAAAGCCCTGGACGGGCTGCAGGCAAGTTAGGCATGTTGGCTTTGAAAGGAGGCACTTTTCCCCAAGAAGCCAAACTCAAGAACCCACAATGCAGATGTCATTTTGTAGGGCGCTTTTGGGCCTCCGATGGCAGCCATGTTTGGAGGAGGGGGCAGCTTTGGTCTGGGAGAAATCCTCGTCCTTATGGAATTTTTGTAGGCAAAAGCCCAGGACGGGCCGCAGGCAAGTTGACTCCGAATGGAGGCACTTTTCCCCAAGAAGCCAAACTCAAGAGCCCACTTGGCAGGTGTCATTTTGTAGGGCGCGTTTGGGCCTCTGATGGCAGCCAGGTTTGGAGGAGGGGGCAGCTTTGGTCTGGGAGAAATCCTCGTCCTTATGGAATTTTTGTAGGCAAAAGCCCTGCATGGGCCGCAGGCAAGTTGACTCCGAAAGGAGGCACTTTTCCCCAAGAAGCCAAACTCAAGAGCCCACTTGGCATATGTCATTTTGTAGGGCGCGTTTGGGCCTCCGATGGCAGCCAGGTTTGGAGGAGGGGGCAGCTTTGGTCTGGGAGAAATCCTCGTCCTTATGGAATTTTTGTAGGCAAAAGCCCAGGACGGGCTGCAGGCAAGTTGACTCCGAAAGGAGGCACTTTTCCCCAAGAAGCCAAACTCAAGAGCCCACTTGGCAGGTGTCATTTTGTAGGGCGCGTTTGGGCCTCTGATGGCAGCCAGGTTTGGAGGAGGGGGCAGCTTTGGTCTGGGAGAAATCCTCGTCCTTATGGAATTTTTGTAGGCAAAAGCCCTGCATGGGCCGCAGGCAAGTTGACTCCGAAAGGAGGCACTTTTCCCCAAGAAGCCAAACTCAAGAGCCCACTTGGCATATGTCATTTTGTAGGGCGCGTTTGGGCCTCCGATGGCAGCCAGGTTTGGAGGAGGGGGCAGCTTTGGTCTGGGAGAAATCCTCGTCCTTATGGAATTTTTGTAGGCAAAAGCCCTGCATGGGCCGCAGGCAAGTTGACTCCGAAAGGAGGCACTTTTCCCCAAGAAGCCAAACTCAAGAGCCCACTTGGCATATGTCATATTGTAGGGCGCGTTTGGGCCTCCGATGGCAGCCAGGTTTGGAGGAGGGGGCAGCTTTGGTCTGGGAGAAATCCTCGTCCTTATGGAATTTTTGTAGGCAAGACCCCTGGACGGGCTGCAGGCAAGTTAGACATGTTGGATTTGAAAGGAGGCACTTTTCCCGAAGAAGCCAAACTCAAGAACCCACAATGCAGATGTCATTTTGTAGGGCGCGTTTGGGCCTCCGATGGCAGCCAGGTTTGGAGGAGGGGGCAGCTTTGGTCTGGGAGAAATCCTCGTCCTTATGGAATTTTTGTAGGCAAAAGCCCAGGACGGGCCGCAGGCAAGTTGACTCCGAATGGAGGCACTTTTCCCCAAGAAGCCAAACTCAAGAGCCCACTTGGCAGGTGTCATTTTGTAGGGCGCGTTTGGGCCTCTGATGGCAGCCAGGTTTGGAGGAGGGGGCAGCTTTGGTCTGGGAGAAATCCTCGTCCTTATGGAATTTTTGTAGGCAAAAGCCCTGCATGGGCCGCAGGCAAGTTGACTCCGAAAGGAGGCACTTTTCCCCAAGAAGCCAAACTCAAGAGCCCACTTGGCATATGTCATTTTGTAGGGCGCGTTTGGGCCTCCGATGGCAGCCAGGTTTGGAGGAGGGGGCAGCTTTGGTCTGGGAGAAATCCTCGTCCTTATGGAATTTTTGTAGGCAAAAGCCCAGGACGGGCTGCAGGCAAGTTGACTCCGAAAGGAGGCACTTTTCCCCAAGAAGCCAAACTCAAGAGCCCACTTGGCAGGTGTCATTTTGTAGGGCGCGTTTGGGCCTCTGATGGCAGCCAGGTTTGGAGGAGGGGGCAGCTTTGGTCTGGGAGAAATCCTCGTCCTTATGGAATTTTTGTAGGCAAAAGCCCTGCATGGGCCGCAGGCAAGTTGACTCCGAAAGGAGGCACTTTTCCCCAAGAAGCCAAACTCAAGAGCCCACTTGGCATATGTCATTTTGTAGGGCGCGTTTGGGCCTCCGATGGCAGCCAGGTTTGGAGGAGGGGGCAGCTTTGGTCTGGGAGAAATCCTCGTCCTTATGGAATTTTTGTAGGCAAAAGCCCTGGACGGGCTGCAGGCAAGTTAGACATGTTGGATTTGAAAGGAGGCACTTTTCCCCAAGAAGCCAAACTCAAGAACCCACAATGCAGATGTCATTTTGTAGGGCGCGTTTGGGCCTCCGATGGCAGCCAGGTTTGGAGGAGGGGGCAGCTTTGGTCTGGGAGAAATCCTCGTCCTTATGGAATTTTTGTAGGCAAAAGCCCAGGACGGGCCGCAGGCAAGTTGACTCCGAATGGAGGCACTTTTCCCCAAGAAGCCAAACTCAAGAGCCCACTTGGCAGCTGTCATTTTGTAGGGCGCGTTTGGGCCTCTGATGGCAGCCAGGTTTGGAGGAGGGGGCAGCTTTGGTCTGGGAGAAATCCTCGTCCTTATGGAATTTTTGTAGGCAAAAGCCCAGGACGGGCCGCAGGCAAGTTGACTCCGAATGGAGGCACTTTTCCCCAAGAAGCCAAACTCAAGAGCCCACTTGGCAGGTGTCATTTTGTAGGGCGCGTTTGGGCCTCCGATGGCAGCCAGGTTTGGAGGAGGGGGCAGCTTTGGTCTGGGAGAAATCCTCGTCCTTATGGAATTTTTGTAGGCAAAAGCCCTGCATGGGCCGCAGGCAAGTTGACTCCGAATGGAGGCACTTTTCCCCAAGAAGCCAAACTCAAGAGCCCACTTGGCAGATGTCATTTTGTAGGGCGCGTTTGGGCCTCTGATGGCAGCCAGGTTAGGAGGAGGGGGCAGCTTTGGTCTGGGAGAAATCCTCGTCCTTATGGAATTTTTGTAGGCAAAAGCCCAGGACGGGCTGCAGGCAAGTTAGGCATGTTAGCTTTGAAAGGAGGCACTTTTCCCCTAGAAGCCAAACTCAAGAGCCCACTTGGCAGGTGTCATTTTGTAGGGCGCGTTTGGTCCTCCGATGGCAGCCAGGTTTGGAGGAGGGGGCAGCTTTGGTCTGGGAGAAATCCTCGTCCTTATGGAATTTTTGTAGGCAAAAGCCCAGGACGGGCCGCAGGCAAGTTGACTCCGAATGGAGGCACTTTTCCCCAAGAAGCCAAACTCAAGAGCCCACTTGGCAGGTGTCATTTTGTAGGGCGCGTTTGGGCCTCTGATGGCAGCCAGGTTTGGAGGAGGGGGCAGCTTTGGTCTGGGAGAAATCCTCGTCCTTATGGAATTTTTGTAGGCAAAAGCCCTGGACGGGCTGCAGGCAAGTTGACTCCGAAAGGAGGCACTTTTCCCCAAGAAGCCAAACTCAAGAGCCCACTTGGCAGATGTCATTTTGTAGGGCGCGTTTGGGCCTCCGATGGCAGCCAGGTTTGGAGGAGGGGGCAGCTTTGGTCTAGGAGAAATCCTCGTCCTTATGGAATTTTTGTAGGCAAAAGCCCAGGACGGGCTGCAGGCAAGTTGACTCCGAATGGAGGCACTTTTCCCCAAGAAGCCAAACTCAAGAGCCCACTTGGCAGATGTCATTTTGTAGGGCGCGTTTGGGCCTCTGATGGCAGCCAGGTTTGGAGGAGGGGGCAGCTTTGGTCTGGGAGAAATCCTCGTCCTTATGGAATTTTTGTAGGCAAAAGCCCTGGACGGGCTGCAGGCAAGTTAGGCATGTTGGATTTGAAAGGAGGCACTTTTCCCCAAGAAGCCAAACTCAAGAACCCACAATGCAGATGTCATTTTGTAGGGCGCGTTTGGGCCTCCGATGGCAGCCAGGTTTGGAGGAGGGGGCAGCTTTGGTCTGGTTGAAATCCTCGTCCTTATGGAATTTTTGTAGGCAAAAGCCCTGCATGGGCCGCAGGCAAGTTGACTCCGAAAGGAGGCACTTTTCCCCAAGAAGCCAAACTCAAGAGCCCACTTGGCAGATGTCATTTTGTAGGGCGCGTTTGGGCCTCCAATGGCAGCCAGGTTTGGAGGAGGGGGCAGCTTTGGTCTGGGAGAAATCCTCGTCCTTATGGAATTTTTGGAGGCAAAAGCCCAGGACGGGCTGCAGGCAAGTTGACTCCGAAAGGAGGCACTTTTCCCCAAGAAGCCAAACTCAAGAGCCCACTTGGCATATGTCATTTTGTAGGGCGCGTTTGGGCCTCCGATGGCAGCCAGGTTTGGAGGAGGGGGCAGCTTTGGTCTGGGAGAAATCCTCGTCCTTATGGAATTTTTGTAGGCAAAAGCCCAGGACGGGCTGCAGGCAAGTTGACTCCGAATGGAGGCACTTTTCCCCAAGAAGCCAAACTCAAGAGCCCACTTGGCAGATGTCATTTTGTAGGGCGCGTTTGGGCCTCTGATGGCAGCCAGGTTACGAGGAGGGGGCAGCTTTGGTCTGGGAGAAATCCTCGTCCTTATGGAATTTTTGTAGGCAAAAGCCCTGGACGGGCTGCAGGCAAGTTAGGCATGTTGGCTTTGAAAGGAGGCACTTTTCCCCAAGAAGCCAAACTCAAGAACCCACAATGCAGATGTCATTTTGTAGGGCGCATTTGGGCCTCCGATGGCAGCCAGGTTTGGAGGAGGGGGCAGCTTTGGTCTGGGAGAAATCCTCGTCCTTATGGAATTTTTGTAGGCAAAAGCCCAGGACGGGCCGCAGGCAAGTTGACTCCGAATGGAGGCACTTTTCCCCAAGAAGCCAAACTCAAGAGCCCACTTGGCAGGTGTCATTTTGTAGGGCGCGTTTGGGCCTCCGATGGCAGCCAGGTTTGGAGGAGGGGGCAGCTTTGGTCTGGGAGAAATCCTCGTCCTTATGGAATTTTTGTAGGCAAAAGCCCTGCATGGGCCGCAGGCAAGTTGATGCCGAAAGGAGGCACTTTTCCCCAAGAAGCCAAACTCAAGAGCCCACTTGGCATATGTCATTTTGTAGGGCGCGTTTGGGCCTCCGATGGCAGCCAGGTTTGGAGGAGGGGGCAGCTTTGGTCTGGGAGAAATCCTCGTCCTTATGGAATTTTTGTAGGCAAAAGCCCAGGACGGGCTGCAGGCAAGTTGACTCCGAAAGGAGGCACTTTTCCCCAAGAAGCCAAACTCAAGAGCCCACTTGGCAGGTGTCATTTTGTAGGGCGCGTTTGGGCCTCTGATGGCAGCCAGGTTTGGAGGAGGGGGCAGCTTTGGTCTGGGAGAAATCCTCGTCCTTATGGAATTTTTGTAGGCAAAAGCCCTGCATGGGCCGCAGGCAAGTTGACTCCGAAAGGAGGCACTTTTCCCCAAGAAGCCAAACTCAAGAGCCCACTTGGCATATGTCATTTTGTAGGGCGCGTTTGGGCCTCCGATGGCAGCCAGGTTTGGAGGAGGGGGCAGCTTTGGTCTGGGAGAAATCCTCGTCCTTATGGAATTTTTGTAGGCAAAAGCCCTGCATGGGCCGCAGGCAAGTTGACTCCGAAAGGAGGCACTTTTCCCCAAGAAGCCAAACTCAAGAGCCCACTTGGCATATGTCATTTTGTAGGGCGCGTTTGGGCCTCCGATGGCAGCAAGGATTGGAGGAGGGGGCAGCTTTGGTCTGGGAGAAATCCTCGTCCTTATGGAATTTTTGTAGGCAAAAGCCCTGGACGGGCTGCAGGCAAGTTAGGCATGTTGGATTTGAAAGGAGGCACTTTTTCCCAAGAAGCCAAACTCAAGAACCCACAATGCAGATGTCATTTTGTAGGGCGCGTTTGGGCCTCCGATGGCAGCCAGGTTTGGAGGAGGGGGCAGCTTTGGTCTGGGAGAAATCCTCGTCCTTATGGAATTTTTGTAGGCAAAAGCCCAGGACGGGCCGCAGGCAAGTTGACTCCGAATGGAGGCACTTTTCCCCAAGAAGCCAAACTCAAGAGCCCACTTGGCAGATGTCATTTTGTAGGGCGCGTTTGGGCCTCCGATGGCATCCAGGTTAGGAGGAGGGGGCAGCTTTGGTCTGGGAGAAATCCTCGTCCTTATGGAATTTTTGTAGGCAAAAGCCCAGGACGGGCTGCAGGCAAGTTGACTCCGAATGGAGGCACTTTTCCCCAAGAAGCCAAACTCAAGAGCCCACTTGGCAGATGTCATTTTGTAGGGCGCGTTTGGGCCTCTGATGGCAGCCAGGTTTGGAGGAGGGGGCAGCTTTGGTCTGGGAGAAATCCTCGTCCTTATGGAATTTTTGCAGGCAAAAGCCCTGGACGGGCTGCAGGCAAGTTAGGCATGTTGGCTTTGAAAGGAGGCACTTTTCCCCAAGAAGCCAAACTCAAGAACCCACAATGCAGATGTCATTTTGTAGGGCGCTTTTGGGCCTCCGATGGCAGCCATGTTTGGAGGAGGGGGCAGCTTTGGTCTGGGAGAAATCCTCGTCCTTATGGAATTTTTGTAGGCAAAAGCCCAGGACGGGCCGCAGGCAAGTTGACTCCGAATGGAGGCACTTTTCCCCAAGAAGCCAAACTCAAGAGCCCACTTGGCAGGTGTCATTTTGTAGGGCGCGTTTGGGCCTCTGATGGCAGCCAGGTTTGGAGGAGGGGGCAGCTTTGGTCTGGGAGAAATCCTCGTCCTTATGGAATTTTTGTAGGCAAAAGCCCTGCATGGGCCGCAGGCAAGTTGACTCCGAAAGGAGGCACTTTTCCCCAAGAAGCCAAACTCAAGAGCCCACTTGGCATATGTCATTTTGTAGGGCGCGTTTGGGCCTCCGATGGCAGCCAGGTTTGGAGGAGGGGGCAGCTTTGGTCTGGGAGAAATCCTCGTCCTTATGGAATTTTTGTAGGCAAAAGCCCAGGACGGGCTGCAGGCAAGTTGACTCCGAAAGGAGGCACTTTTCCCCAAGAAGCCAAACTCAAGAGCCCACTTGGCAGGTGTCATTTTGTAGGGCGCGTTTGGGCCTCTGATGGCAGCCAGGTTTGGAGGAGGGGGCAGCTTTGGTCTGGGAGAAATCCTCGTCCTTATGGAATTTTTGTAGGCAAAAGCCCTGCATGGGCCGCAGGCAAGTTGACTCCGAAAGGAGGCACTTTTCCCCAAGAAGCCAAACTCAAGAGCCCACTTGGCATATGTCATTTTGTAGGGCGCGTTTGGGCCTCCGATGGCAGCCAGGTTTGGAGGAGGGGGCAGCTTTGGTCTGGGAGAAATCCTCGTCCTTATGGAATTTTTGTAGGCAAAAGCCCTGCATGGGCCGCAGGCAAGTTGACTCCGAAAGGAGGCACTTTTCCCCAAGAAGCCAAACTCAAGAGCCCACTTGGCAGGTGTCATATTGTAGGGCGCGTTTGGGCCTCCGATGGCAGCCAGGTTTGGAGGAGGGGGCAGCTTTGGTCTGGGAGAAATCCTCGTCCTTATGGAATTTTTGCAGGCAAAAGCCCAGGACGGGCTGCAGGCAAGTTGACTCCGAATGGAGGCACTTTTCCCCAAGAAGCCAAACTCAAGAGCCCACTTGGCAGGTGTCATTTTGTAGGGCGCGTTTGGGCCTCTGATGGCAGCCAGGTTTGGAGGAGGGGGCAGCTTTGGTCTGGGAGAAATCCTCGTCCTTATGGAATTTTTGTAGGCAAGAGCCCTGGACGGGCTGCAGGCAAGTTAGACATGTTGGATTTGAAAGGAGGCACTTTTCCCGAAGAAGCCAAACTCAAGAACCCACAATGCAGATGTCATTTTGTAGGGCGCGTTTGGGCCTCCGATGGCAGCCAGGTTTGGAGGAGGGGGCAGCTTTGGTCTGGGAGAAATCCTCGTCCTTATGGAATTTTTGTAGGCAAAAGCCCAGGACGGGCCGCAGGCAAGTTGACTCCGAATGGAGGCACTTTTCCCCAAGAAGCCAAACTCAAGAGCCCACTTGGCAGGTGTCATTTTGTAGGGCGCGTTTGGGCCTCTGATGGCAGCCAGGTTTGGAGGAGGGGGCAGCTTTGGTCTGGGAGAAATCCTCGTCCTTATGGAATTTTTGTAGGCAAAAGCCCTGCATGGGCCGCAGGCAAGTTGACTCCGAAAGGAGGCACTTTTCCCCAAGAAGCCAAACTCAAGAGCCCACTTGGCATATGTCATTTTGTAGGGCGCGTTTGGGCCTCCGATGGCAGCCAGGTTTGGAGGAGGGGGCAGCTTTGGTCTGGGAGAAATCCTCGTCCTTATGGAATTTTTGTAGGCAAAAGCCCAGGACGGGCTGCAGGCAAGTTGACTCCGAAAGGAGGCACTTTTCCCCAAGAAGCCAAACTCAAGAGCCCACTTGGCAGGTGTCATTTTGTAGGGCGCGTTTGGGCCTCTGATGGCAGCCAGGTTTGGAGGAGGGGGCAGCTTTGGTCTGGGAGAAATCCTCGTCCTTATGGAATTTTTGTAGGCAAAAGCCCTGCATGGGCCGCAGGCAAGTTGACTCCGAAAGGAGGCACTTTTCCCCAAGAAGCCAAACTCAAGAGCCCACTTGGCATATGTCATTTTGTAGGGCGCGTTTGGGCCTCCGATGGCAGCCAGGTTTGGAGGAGGGGGCAGCTTTGGTCTGGGAGAAATCCTCGTCCTTATGGAATTTTTGTAGGCAAAAGCCCTGGACGGGCTGCAGGCAAGTTAGACATGTTGGATTTGAAAGGAGGCACTTTTCCCCAAGAAGCCAAACTCAAGAACCCACAATGCAGATGTCATTTTGTAGGGCGCGTTTGGGCCTCCGATGGCAGCCAGGTTTGGAGGAGGGGGCAGCTTTGGTCTGGGAGAAATCCTCGTCCTTATGGAATTTTTGTAGGCAAAAGCCCAGGACGGGCCGCAGGCAAGTTGACTCCGAATGGAGGCACTTTTCCCCAAGAAGCCAAACTCAAGAGCCCACTTGGCAGCTGTCATTTTGTAGGGCGCGTTTGGGCCTCTGATGGCAGCCAGGTTTGGAGGAGGGGGCAGCTTTGGTCTGGGAGAAATCCTCGTCCTTATGGAATTTTTGTAGGCAAAAGCCCAGGACGGGCCGCAGGCAAGTTGACTCCGAATGGAGGCACTTTTCCCCAAGAAGCCAAACTCAAGAGCCCACTTGGCAGGTGTCATTTTGTAGGGCGCGTTTGGGCCTCCGATGGCAGCCAGGTTTGGAGGAGGGGGCAGCTTTGGTCTGGGAGAAATCCTCGTCCTTATGGAATTTTTGTAGGCAAAAGCCCTGCATGGGCCGCAGGCAAGTTGACTCCGAATGGAGGCACTTTTCCCCAAGAAGCCAAACTCAAGAGCCCACTTGGCAGATGTCATTTTGTAGGGCGCGTTTGGGCCTCTGATGGCAGCCAGGTTAGGAGGAGGGGGCAGCTTTGGTCTGGGAGAAATCCTCGTCCTTATGGAATTTTTGTAGGCAAAAGCCCAGGACGGGCTGCAGGCAAGTTAGGCATGTTAGCTTTGAAAGGAGGCACTTTTCCCCTAGAAGCCAAACTCAAGAGCCCACTTGGCAGGTGTCATTTTGTAGGGCGCGTTTGGTCCTCCGATGGCAGCCAGGTTTGGAGGAGGGGGCAGCTTTGGTCTGGGAGAAATCCTCGTCCTTATGGAATTTTTGTAGGCAAAAGCCCAGGACGGGCCGCAGGCAAGTTGACTCCGAATGGAGGCACTTTTCCCCAAGAAGCCAAACTCAAGAGCCCACTTGGCAGGTGTCATTTTGTAGGGCGCGTTTGGGCCTCTGATGGCAGCCAGGTTTGGAGGAGGGGGCAGCTTTGGTCTGGGAGAAATCCTCGTCCTTATGGAATTTTTGTAGGCAAAAGCCCTGGACGGGCTGCAGGCAAGTTGACTCCGAAAGGAGGCACTTTTCCCCAAGAAGCCAAACTCAAGAGCCCACTTGGCAGATGTCATTTTGTAGGGCGCGTTTGGGCCTCCGATGGCAGCCAGGTTTGGAGGAGGGGGCAGCTTTGGTCTAGGAGAAATCCTCGTCCTTATGGAATTTTTGTAGGCAAAAGCCCAGGACGGGCTGCAGGCAAGTTGACTCCGAATGGAGGCACTTTTCCCCAAGAAGCCAAACTCAAGAGCCCACTTGGCAGATGTCATTTTGTAGGGCGCGTTTGGGCCTCTGATGGCAGCCAGGTTTGGAGGAGGGGGCAGCTTTGGTCTGGGAGAAATCCTCGTCCTTATGGAATTTTTGTAGGCAAAAGCCCTGGACGGGCTGCAGGCAAGTTAGACATGTTGGCTTTGAAAGGAGGCACTTTTCCCCAAGAAGCCAAACTCAAGAACCCACAATGCAGATGTCATTTTGTAGGGCGCGTTTGGGCCTCCGATGGCAGCCAGGTTTGGAGGAGGGGGCAGCTTTGGTCTGGGAGAAATCCTCGTCCTTATGGAATTTTTGTAGGCAAAAGCCCAGGACGGGCCGCAGGCAAGTTGACTCCGAAAGGAGGCACTTTTCCCCAAGAAGCCAAACTCAAGAGCCCACTTGGCAGGTGTCATTTTGTAGGGCGCGTTTGGGCCTCTGATGGCAGCCAGGTTTGGAGGAGGGGGCAGCTTTGGTCTGGGAGAAATCCTCGTCCTTATGGAATTTTTGTAGGCAAAAGCCCTGCATGGGCTGCAGGCAAGTTGACTCCGAAAGGAGGCACTTTTCCCCAAGAAGCCAAACTCAAGAGCCCACTTGGCAGATGTCATTTTGTAGGGCGCGTTTGGGCCTCCGATGGCAGCCAGGTTTGGAGGAGGGGGCAGCTTTGGTCTGGGAGAAATCCTCGTCCTTATGGAATTTTTGTAGGCAAAAGCCCAGGACGGGCTGCAGGCAAGTTGACTCCGAATGGAGGCACTTTTCCCCAAGAAGCCAAACTCAAGAGCCCACTTGGCAGATGTCATTTTGTAGGGCGCGTTTGGGCCTCCGATGGCAGCCAGGTTTGGAGGAGGGGGCAGCTTTGGTCTGGGAGAAATCCTCGTCCTTATGGAATTTTTGTAGGCAAAAGCCCAGGACGGGCTGCAGGCAAGTTGACTCCGAATGGAGGCACTTTTCCCCAAGAAGCCAAACTCAAGAGCCCACTTGGCAGATGTCATTTTGTAGGGCGCGTTTGGGCCTCTGATGGCAGCCAGGTTTGGAGGAGGGGGCAGCTTTGGTCTGGGAGAAATCCTCGTCCTTATGGAATTTTTGTAGGCAAAAGCCCTGGACGGGCTGCAGGCAAGTTAGGCATGTTGGCTTTGAAAGGAGGCACTTTTCCCCAAGAAGCCAAACTCAAGAACCCACAATGCAGATGTCATTTTGTAGGGCGCGTTTGGGCCTCCGACGGCAGCCAGGTTTGGAGGAGGGGGCAGCTTTGGTCTGGGAGAAATCCTCGTCCTTCTGGAATTTTTGTACTCAAAAGCCCAGGACGGGCCGCAGGCAAGTTGACTCCGAATGGAGGCACTTTTCCCCAAGAAGCCAAACTCAAGAGCCCACTTGGCAGGTGTCATTTTGTAGGGCGCGTTTGGGCCTCTGATGGCAGCCAGGTTTGGAGGAGGGGGCAGCTTTGGTCTGGGAGAAATCCTCGTCCTTATGGAATTTTTGTAGGCAAAAGCCCTGCATGGGCCGCAGGCAAGTTGACTCCGAAAGGAGGCACTTTTCCCCAAGAAGCCAAACTCAAGAGCCCACTTGGCATATGTCATTTTGTAGGGCGCGTTTGGGCCTCCGATGGCAGCCAGGTTTGGAGGAGGGGGCAGCTTTGGTCTGGGAGAAATCCTCGTCCTTATGGAATTTTTGTAGGCAAAAGCCCAGGACGGGCTGCAGGCAAGTTGACTCCGAAAGGAGGCACTTTTCCCCAAGAAGCCAAACTCAAGAGCCCACTTGGCAGATGTCATTTTGTAGGGCGCGTTTGGGCCTCTGATGGCAGCCAGGTTTGGAGGAGGGGGCAGCTTTGGTCTGGGAGAAATCCTCGTCCTTATGGAATTTTTGTAGGCAAGAGCCCTGGACGGGCTGCAGGCAAGTTAGACATGTTGGATTTGAAAGGAGGCACTTTTCCCCAAGAAGCCAAACTCAAGAACCCACAATGCAGATGTCATTTTGTAGGGCGCGTTTGGGCCTCCGATGGCAGCCAGGTTTGGAGGAGGGGGCAGCTTTGGTCTGGGAGAAATCCTCGTCCTTATGGAATTTTTGTAGGCAAAAGCCCAGGACGGGCCGCAGGCAAGTTGACTCCGAATGGAGGCACTTTTCCGAAAGAAGCCAAACTCAAGAGCCCACTTGGCAGGTGTCATTTTGTAGGGCGCGTTTGGGCCTCTGATGGCAGCCAGGTTTGGAGGAGGGGGCAGCTTTGGTCTGGGAGAAATCCTCGTCCTTATGGAATTTTTGTAGGCAAAAGCCCTGCATGGGCCGCAGGCAAGTTGACTCCGAAAGGAGGCACTTTTCCCCAAGAAGCCAAACTCAAGAGCCCACTTGGCATATGTCATTTTGTAGGGCGCGTTTGGGCCTCCGATGGCAGCCAGGTTTGGAGGAGGGGGCAGCTTTGGTCTGGGAGAAATCCTCGTCCTTATGGAATTTTTGTAGGCAAAAGCCCAGGACGGGCTGCAGGCAAGTTGACTCCGAAAGGAGGCACTTTTCCCCAAGAAGCCAAACTCAAGAGCCCACTTGGCAGGTGTCATTTTGTAGGGCGCGTTTGGGCCTCTGATGGCAGCCAGGTTTGGAGGAGGGGGCAGCTTTGGTCTGGGAGAAATCCTCGTCCTTATGGAATTTTTGTAGGCAAAAGCCCTGCATGGGCCGCAGGCAAGTTGACTCCGAAAGGAGGCACTTTTCCCCAAGAAGCCAAACTCAAGAGCCCACTTGGCATATGTCATTTTGTAGGGCGCGTTTGGGCCTCCGATGGCAGCCAGGTTTGGAGGAGGGGGCAGCTTTGGTCTGGGAGAAATCCTCGTCCTTATGGAATTTTTGTAGGCAAAAGCCCTGGACGGGCTGCAGGCAAGTTAGACATGTTGGATTTGAAAGGAGGCACTTTTCCCCAAGAAGCCAAACTCAAGAACCCACAATGCAGATGTCATTTTGTAGGGCGCGTTTGGGCCTCCGATGGCAGCCAGGTTTGGAGGAGGGGGCAGCTTTGGTCTGGGAGAAATCCTCGTCCTTATGGAATTTTTGTAGGCAAAAGCCCAGGACGGGCCGCAGGCAAGTTGACTCCGAATGGAGGCACTTTTCCCCAAGAAGCCAAACTCAAGAGCCCACTTGGCAGATGTCATTTTGTAGGGCGCGTTTGGGCCTCTGATGGCAGCCAGGTTTGGAGGAGGGGGCAGCTTTGGTCTGGGAGAAATCCTCGTCCTTATGGAATTTTTGTAGGCAAAAGCCCAGGACGGGCTGCAGGCAAGTTAGGCATGTTGGCTTTGAAAGGAGGCACTTTTCCCCTAGAAGCCAAACTCAAGAGCCCACTTGGCAGGTGTCATTTTGTAGGGCGCGTTTGGTCCTCCGATGGCAGCCAGGTTTGGAGGAGGGGGCAGCTTTGGTCTGGGAGAAATCCTCGTCCTTATGGAATTTTTGTAGGCAAAAGCCCAGGACGGGCCGCAGGCAAGTTGACTCCGAATGGAGGCACTTTTCCCCAAGAAGCCAAACTCAAGAGCCCACTTGGCAGATGTCATTTTGTAGGGCGCGTTTGGGCCTCCGATGGCAGCCAGGTTTGGAGGAGGGGGCAGCTTTGGTCTAGGAGAAATCCTCGTCCTTATGGAATTTTTGTAGGCAAAAGCCCAGGACGGGCTGCAGGCAAGTTGACTCCGAATGGAGGCACTTTTCCCCAAGAAGCCAAACTCAAGAGCCCACTTGGCAGATGTCATTTTGTAGGGCGCGTTTGGGCCTCTGATGGCAGCCAGGTTAGGAGGAGGGGGCAGCTTTGGTCTGGGAGAAATCCTCGTCCTTATGGAATTTTTGTAGGCAAAAGCCCTGGACGGGCTGCAGGCAAGTTAGGCATGTTGGCTTTGAAAGGAGGCACTTTTCCCCAAGAAGCCAAACTCAAGAACCCACAATGCAGATGTCATTTTGTAGGGCGCGTTTGGGCCTCCGATGGCAGCCAGGTTTGGAGGAGGGGGCAGCTTTGGTCTGGGAGAAATCCTCGTCCTTATGGAATTTTTGTAGGCAAAAGCCCTGCATGGGCCGCAGGCAAGTTGACTCCGAATGGAGGCACTTTTCCCCAAGAAGCCAAACTCAAGAGCCCACTTGGCAGGTGTCATTTTGTAGGGCGCGTTTGGGCCTCTGATGGCAGCCAGGTTTGGAGGAGGGGGCAGCTTTGGTCTGGGAGAAATCCTCGTCCTTATGGAATTTTTGTAGGCAAAAGCCCTGCATGGGCTGCAGGCAAGTTGACTCCGAAAGGAGGCACTTTTCCCCAAGAAGCCAAACTCAAGAGCCCACTTGGCAGATGTCATTTTGTAGGGCGCGTTTGGGCCTCCGATGGCAGCCAGGTTTGGAGGAGGGGGCAGCTTTGGTCTGGGAGAAATCCTCGTCCTTATGGAATTTTTGTAGGCAAAAGCCCAGGACGGGCTGCAGGCAAGTTGACTCCGAATGGAGGCACTTTTCCCCAAGAAGCCAAACTCAAGAGCCCACTTGGCAGATGTCATTTTGTAGGGCGCGTTTGGGCCTCCGATGGCAGCCAGGTTTGGAGGAGGGGGCAGCTTTGGTCTGGGAGAAATCCTCGTCCTTATGGAATTTTTGTAGGCAAAAGCCCAGGACGGGCTGCAGGCAAGTTGACTCCGAATGGAGGCACTTTTCCCCAAGAAGCCAGACTCAAGAGCCCACTTGGCAGGTGTCATTTTGTAGGGCGCGTTTGGGCCTCTGATGGCAGCCAGGTTTGGAGGAGGGGGCAGCTTTGGTCTGGGAGAAATCCTCGTCCTTATGGAATTTTTGTAGGCAAAAGCCCTGGACGGGCTGCAGGCAAGTTAGGCATGTTGGCTTTGAAAGGAGGCACTTTTCCCCAAGAAGCCAAACTCAAGAACCCACAATGCAGATGTCATTTTGTAGGGCGCGTTTGGGCCTCCGATGGCAGCCAGGTTTGGAGGAGGGGGCAGCTTTGGTCTGGGAGAAATCCTCGTCCTTCTGGAATTTTTGTACTCAAAAGCCCAGGACGGGCCGCAGGCAAGTTGACTCCGAATGGAGGCACTTTTCCCCAAGAAGCCAAACTCAAGAGCCCACTTGGCAGGTGTCATTTTGTAGGGCGCGTTTGGGCCTCTGATGGCAGCCAGGTTTGGAGGAGGGGGCAGCTTTGGTCTGGGAGAAATCCTCGTCCTTATGGAATTTTTGTAGGCAAAAGCCCTGCATGGGCCGCAGGCAAGTTGACTCCGAAAGGAGGCACTTTTCCCCAAGAAGCCAAACTCAAGAGCCCACTTGGCATATGTCATTTTGTAGGGTGCGTTTGGGCCTCCGATGGCAGCCAGGTTTGGAGGAGGGGGCAGCTTTGGTCTGGGAGAAATCCTCGTCCTTATGGAATTTTTGTAGGCAAAAGCCCAGGACGGGCCGCAGGCAAGTTGACTCCGAATGGAGGCACTTTTCCCCAAGAAGCCAAACTCAAGAGCCCACTTGGCAGGTGTCATTTTGTAGGGCGCGTTTGGGCCTCTGATGGCAGCCAGGTTTGGAGGAGGGGGCAGCTTTGGTCTGGGAGAAATCCTCGTCCTTATGGAATTTTTGTAGGCAAAAGCCCAGGACGGGCCGCAGGCAAGTTGACTCCGAATGGAGGCACTTTTCCCCAAGAAGCCAAACTCAAGAGCCCACTTGGCATATGTCATTTTGTAGGGCGCGTTTGGGCCTCCGATGGCAGCCAGGTTTGGAGGAGGGGGCAGCTTTGGTCTGGGAGAAATCCTCGTCCTTATGGAATTTTTGTAGGCAAAAGCCCTGGACGGGCTGCAGGCAAGTTAGGCATGTTGGATTTGAAAGGAGGCACTTTTCCCCAAGAAGCCAAACTCAAGAACCCACAATGCAGATGTCATTTTGTAGGGCGCGTTTGGGCCTCCGATGGCAGCCAGGTTTGGAGGAGGGGGCAGCTTTGGTCTGGGAGAAATCCTCGTCCTTATGGATTTTTTGTAGGCAAAAGCCCAGGACGGGCCGCAGGCAAGTTGACTCCGAATGGAGGCACTTTTCCCCAAGAAGCCAAACTCAAGAGCCCACTTGGCAGGTGTCATTTTGTAGGGCGCGTTTGGGCCTCTGATGGCAGCCAGGTTTGGAGGAGGGGGCAGCTTTGGTCTGGGAGAAATCCTCGTCCTTATGGAATTTTTGTAGGCAAAAGCCCTGCATGGGCCGCAGGCAAGTTGACTCCGAAAGGAGGCACTTTTCCCCAAGAAGCCAAACTCAAGAGCCCACTTGGCATATGTCATTTTGTAGGGCGCGTTTGGGCCTCCGATGGCAGCCAGGTTTGGAGGAGGGGGCAGCTTTGGTCTGGGAGAAATCCTCGTCCTTATGGAATTTTTGTAGGCAAAAGCCCTGCATGCGCCGCAGGCAAGTTGACTCCGAATGGAGGCACTTTTCCCCAAGAAGCCAAACTCAAGAGCCCACTTGGCAGATGTCATTTTGTAGGGCGCGTTTGGGCCTCCGATTGCAGCCAGGTTTGGAGGAGGGGGCAGCTTTGGTCTGGGAGAAATCCTCGTCCTTATGGAATTTTTGTAGGCAAAAGCCCTGGACGGGCTGCAGGCAAGTTAGGCATGTTGGCTTTGAAAGGAGGCACTTTTCCCCAAGAAGCCAAACTCAAGAACCCACAATGCAGATGTCATTTTGTAGGGCGCGTTTGGGCCTCTGATGGCAGCCAGGTTTGGAGGAGGGGGCAGCTTTGGTCTGGGAGAAATCCTCGTCCTTATGGTATTTTTGTAGGCAAAAGCCCAGGACGGGCCGCAGGCAAGTTGACTCCGAATGGAGGCACTTTTCCCCAAGAAACCAAACTCAAGAGCCCACTTGGCAGGTGTCATTTTGTAGGGCGCGTTTGGGCCTCTGATGGCAGCCAGGTTTGGAGGAGGGGGCAGCTTTGGTCTGGGAGAAATCCTCGTCCTTATGGAATTTTTGTAGGCAAAAGCCCTGCATGGGCCGCAGGCAAGTTGACTCCGAAAGGAGGCACTTTTCCCCAAGAAGCCAAACTCAAGAGCCCACTTGGCATATGTCATTTTGTAGGGCGCGTTTGGGCCTCTGATGGCAGCCAGGTTTGGAGGAGGGGGCAGCTTTGGTCTGGGAGAAATCCTCGTCCTTATGGAATTTTTGTAGGCAAAAGCCCAGGACGGGCTGCAGGCAAGTTGACTCCGAATGGAGGCACTTTTCCCCAAGAAGCCAAACTCAAGAGCCCACTTGGCAGATGTCATTTTGTAGGGCGCGTTTGGGCCTCTGATGGCAGCCAGGTTAGGAGGAGGGGGCAGCTTTGGTCTGGGAGAAATCCTCGTCCTTATGGAATTTTTGTAGGCAAAAGCCCTGGACGGGCTGCAGGCAAGTTAGGCATGTTGACTCCGAATGGAGGCACTTTTCCCCAAGAAGCCAAACTCAAGAACCCACAATGCAGATGTCATTTTGTAGGGCGCGTTTGGGCCTCCGATGGCAGCCAGGTTTGGAGGAGGGGGCAGCTTTGGTCTGGGAGAAATCCTCGTCCTTATGGAATTTTTGTTGGCAAAAGCCCAGGACGGGCCGCAGGCAAGTTGACTCCGAATGGAGGCACTTTTCCCCAAGAAGCCAAACTCAAGAGCCCACTTGGCAGGTGTCATTTTGTAGGGCGCGTTTGGGCCTCTGATGGCAGCCAGGTTTGGAGGAGGGGGCAGCTTTGGTCTGGGAGAAATCCTCGTCCTTATGGAATTTTTGTAGGCAAAAGCCCTGCATGGGCTGCAGGCAAGTTGACTCCGAAAGGAGGCACTTTTCCCCAAGAAGCCAAACTCAAGAGCCCACTTGGCAGATGTCATTTTGTAGGGCGCGTTTGGGCCTCCGATGGCAGCCAGGTTTGGAGGAGGGGGCAGCTTTGGTCTGGGAGAAATCCTCGTCCTTATGGAATTTTTGTAGGCAAAAGCCCAGGACGGGCTGCAGGCAAGTTGACTCCGAATGGAGGCACTTTTCCCCAAGAAGCCAAACTCAAGAGCCCACTTGGCAGATGTCATTTTGTAGGGCGCGTTTGGGCCTCCGATGGCAGCCAGGTTTGGAGGAGGGGGCAGCTTTGGTCTGGGAGAAATCCTCGTCCTTATGGAATTTTTGTAGGCAAAAGCCCAGGACGGGCTGCAGGCAAGTTGACTCCGAATGGAGGCACTTTTCCCCAAGAAGCCAAACTCAAGAGCCCACTTGGCAGATGTCATTTTGTAGGGCGCGTTTGGGCCTCTGATGGCAGCCAGGTTTGGAGGAGGGGGCAGCTTTGGTCTGGGAGAAATCCTCGTCCTTATGGAATTTTTGTAGGCAAAAGCCCTGGACGGGCTGCAGGCAAGTTAGGCATGTTGGCTTTGAAAGGAGGCACTTTTCCCCAAGAAGCCAAACTCAAGAACCCACAATGCAGATGTCATTTTGTAGGGCGCGTTTGGGCCTCCGATGGCAGCCAGGTTTGGAGGAGGGGGCAGCTTTGGTCTGGGAGAAATCCTCGTCCTTATGGAATTTTTGTTGGCAAAAGCCCAGGACGGGCCGCAGGCAAGTTGACTCCGAATGGAGGCACTTTTCCCCAAGAAGCCAAACTCAAGAGCCCACTTGGCAGGTGTCATTTTGTAGGGCGCGTTTGGGCCTCTGATGGCAGCCAGGTTTGGAGGAGGGGGCAGCTTTGGTCTGGGAGAAATCCTCGTCCTTATGGAATTTTTGTAGGCAAAAGCCCTGCATGGGCCGCAGGCAAGTTGACTCCGAAAGGAGGCACTTTTCCCCAAGAAGCCAAACTCAAGAGCCCACTTGGCATATGTCATTTTGTAGGGCGCGTTTGGGCCTCCGATGGCAGCCAGGTTTGGAGGAGGGGGCAGCTTTGGTCTGGGAGAAATCCTCGTCCTTATGGAATTTTTGTAGGCAAAAGCCCAGGACGGGCTGCAGGCAAGTTGACTCCGAAAGGAGGCACTTTTCCCCAAGAAGCCAAACTCAAGAGCCCACTTGGCAGGTGTCATTTTGTAGGGCGCGTTTGGGCCTCTGATGGCAGCCAGGTTTGGAGGAGGGGGCAGCTTTGGTCTGGGAGAAATCCTCGTCCTTATGGAATTTTTGTAGGCAAAAGCCCTGCATGGGCCGCAGGCAAGTTGACTCCGAAAGGAGGCACTTTTCCCCAAGAAGCCAAACTCAAGAGCCCACTTGGCATATGTCATTTTGTAGGGCGCGTTTGGGCCTCCGATGGCAGCCAGGTTTGGAGGAGGGGGCAGCTTTGGTCTGGGAGAAATCCTCGTCCTTATGGAATTTTTGTAGGCAAAAGCCCTGGACGGGCTGCAGGCAAGTTAGACATGTTGGATTTGAAAGGAGGCACTTTTCCCCAAGAAGCCAAACTCAAGAACCCACAATGCAGATGTCATTTTGTAGGGCGCGTTTGGGCCTCCGATGGCAGCCAGGTTTGGAGGAGGGGGCAGCTTTGGTCTGGGAGAAATCCTCGTCCTTATGGAATTTTTGTAGGCAAAAGCCCAGGACGGGCCGCAGGCAAGTTGACTCCGAATGGAGGCACTTTTCCCCAAGAAGCCAAACTCAAGAGCCCACTTGGCAGCTGTCATTTTGTAGGGCGCGTTTGGGCCTCTGATGGCAGCCAGGTTTGGAGGAGGGGGCAGCTTTGGTCTGGGAGAAATCCTCGTCCTTATGGAATTTTTGTAGGCAAAAGCCCAGGACGGGCCGCAGGCAAGTTGACTCCGAATGGAGGCACTTTTCCCCAAGAAGCCAAACTCAAGAGCCCACTTGGCATATGTCATTTTGTAGGGCGCGTTTGGGCCTCCGATGGCAGCCAGGTTTGGAGGAGGGGGCAGCTTTGGTCTGGGAGAAATCCTCGTCCTTATGGAATTTTTGTAGGCAAAAGCCCTGCATGGGCCGCAGGCAAGTTGACTCCGAATGGAGGCACTTTTCCCCAAGAAGCCAAACTCAAGAGCCCACTTGGCAGATGTCATTTTGTAGGGCGCGTTTGGGCCTCTGATGGCAGCCAGGTTAGGAGGAGGGGGCAGCTTTGGTCTGGGAGAAATCCTCGTCCTTATGGAATTTTTGTAGGCAAAAGCCCAGGCCGGGCTGCAGGCAAGTTAGGCATGTTAGCTTTGAAAGGAGGCACTTTTCCCCTAGAAGCCAAACTCAAGAGCCCACTTGGCAGGTGTCATTTTGTAGGGCGCGTTTGGTCCTCCGATGGCAGCCAGGTTTGGAGGAGGGGGCAGCTTTGGTCTGGGAGAAATCCTCGTCCTTATGGAATTTTTGTAGGCAAAAGCCCAGGACGGGCCGCAGGCAAGTTGACTCCGAATGGAGGCACTTTTCCCCAAGAAGCCAAACTCAAGAGCCCACTTGGCAGGTGTCATTTTGTAGGGCGCGTTTGGGCCTCTGATGGCAGCCAGGTTTGGAGGAGGGGGCAGCTTTGGTCTGGGAGAAATCCTCGTCCTTATGGAATTTTTGTAGGCAAAAGCCCTGGACGGGCTGCAGGCAAGTTGACTCCGAAAGGAGGCACTTTTCCCCAAGAAGCCAAACTCAAGAGCCCACTTGGCAGATGTCATTTTGTAGGGCGCGTTTGGGCCTCCGATGGCAGCCAGGTTTGGAGGAGGGGGCAGCTTTGGTCTAGGAGAAATCCTCGTCCTTATGGAATTTTTGTAGGCAAAAGCCCAGGACGGGCTGCAGGCAAGTTGACTCCGAATGGAGGCACTTTTCCCCAAGAAGCCAAACTCAAGAGCCCACTTGGCAGATGTCATTTTGTAGGGCGCGTTTGGGCCTCTGATGGCAGCCAGGTTTGGAGGAGGGGGCAGCTTTGGTCTGGGAGAAATCCTCGTCCTTATGGAATTTTTGTAGGCAAAAGCCCTGGACGGGCTGCAGGCAAGTTAGACATGTTGGCTTTGAAAGGAGGCACTTTTCCCCAAGAAGCCAAACTCAAGAACCCACAATGCAGATGTCATTTTGTAGGGCGCGTTTGGGCCTCCGATGGCAGCCAGGTTTGGAGGAGGGGGCAGCTTTGGTCTGGGAGAAATCCTCGTCCTTATGGAATTTTTGTAGGCAAAAGCCCAGGACGGGCCGCAGGCAAGTTGACTCCGAAAGGAGGCACTTTTCCCCAAGAAGCCAAACTCAAGAGCCCACTTGGCAGGTGTCATTTTGTAGGGCGCGTTTGGGCCTCTGATGGCAGCCAGGTTTGGAGGAGGGGGCAGCTTTGGTCTGGGAGAAATCCTCGTCCTTATGGAATTTTTGTAGGCAAAAGCCCTGCATGGGCTGCAGGCAAGTTGACTCCGAAAGGAGGCACTTTTCCCCAAGAAGCCAAACTCAAGAGCCCACTTGGCAGATGTCATTTTGTAGGGCGCGTTTGGGCCTCCGATGGCAGCCAGGTTTGGAGGAGGGGGCAGCTTTGGTCTGGGAGAAATCCTCGTCCTTATGGAATTTTTGTAGGCAAAAGCCCAGGACGGGCTGCAGGCAAGTTGACTCCGAATGGAGGCACTTTTCCCCAAGAAGCCAAACTCAAGAGCCCACTTGGCAGATGTCATTTTGTAGGGCGCGTTTGGGCCTCCGATGGCAGCCAGGTTTGGAGGAGGGGGCAGCTTTGGTCTGGGAGAAATCCTCGTCCTTATGGAATTTTTGTAGGCAAAAGCCCAGGACGGGCTGCAGGCAAGTTGACTCCGAATGGAGGCACTTTTCCCCAAGAAGCCAAACTCAAGAGCCCACTTGGCAGATGTCATTTTGTAGGGCGCGTTTGGGCCTCTGATGGCAGCCAGGTTTGGAGGAGGGGGCAGCTTTGGTCTGGGAGAAATCCTCGTCCTTATGGAATTTTTGTAGGCAAAAGCCCTGGACGGGCTGCAGGCAAGTTAGGCATGTTGGCTTTGAAAGGAGGCACTTTTCCCCAAGAAGCCAAACTCAAGAACCCACAATGCAGATGTCATTTTGTAGGGCGCGTTTGGGCCTCCGACGGCAGCCAGGTTTGGAGGAGGGGGCAGCTTTGGTCTGGGAGAAATCCTCGTCCTTCTGGAATTTTTGTACTCAAAAGCCCAGGACGGGCCGCAGGCAAGTTGACTCCGAATGGAGGCACTTTTCCCCAAGAAGCCAAACTCAAGAGCCCACTTGGCAGGTGTCATTTTGTAGGGCGCGTTTGGGCCTCTGATGGCAGCCAGGTTTGGAGGAGGGGGCAGCTTTGGTCTGGGAGAAATCCTCGTCCTTATGGAATTTTTGTAGGCAAAAGCCCTGCATGGGCCGCAGGCAAGTTGACTCCGAAAGGAGGCACTTTTCCCCAAGAAGCCAAACTCAAGAGCCCACTTGGCATATGTCATTTTGTAGGGCGCGTTTGGGCCTCCGATGGCAGCCAGGTTTGGAGGAGGGGGCAGCTTTGGTCTGGGAGAAATCCTCGTCCTTATGGAATTTTTGTAGGCAAAAGCCCAGGACGGGCTGCAGGCAAGTTGACTCCGAAAGGAGGCACTTTTCCCCAAGAAGCCAAACTCAAGAGCCCACTTGGCAGATGTCATTTTGTAGGGCGCGTTTGGGCCTCTGATGGCAGCCAGGTTTGGAGGAGGGGGCAGCTTTGGTCTGGGAGAAATCCTCGTCCTTATGGAATTTTTGTAGGCAAGAGCCCTGGACGGGCTGCAGGCAAGTTAGACATGTTGGATTTGAAAGGAGGCACTTTTCCCCAAGAAGCCAAACTCAAGAACCCACAATGCAGATGTCATTTTGTAGGGCGCGTTTGGGCCTCCGATGGCAGCCAGGTTTGGAGGAGGGGGCAGCTTTGGTCTGGGAGAAATCCTCGTCCTTATGGAATTTTTGTAGGCAAAAGCCCAGGACGGGCCGCAGGCAAGTTGACTCCGAATGGAGGCACTTTTCCCCAAGAAGCCAAACTCAAGAGCCCACTTGGCAGGTGTCATTTTGTAGGGCGCGTTTGGGCCTCTGATGGCAGCCAGGTTTGGAGGAGGGGGCAGCTTTGGTCTGGGAGAAATCCTCGTCCTTATGGAATTTTTGTAGGCAAAAGCCCTGCATGGGCCGCAGGCAAGTTGACTCCGAAAGGAGGCACTTTTCCCCAAGAAGCCAAACTCAAGAGCCCACTTGGCATATGTCATTTTGTAGGGCGCGTTTGGGCCTCCGATGGCAGCCAGGTTTGGAGGAGGGGGCAGCTTTGGTCTGGGAGAAATCCTCGTCCTTATGGAATTTTTGTAGGCAAAAGCCCTGGACGGGCTGCAGGCAAGTTGACTCCGAAAGGAGGCACTTTTCCCCAAGAAGCCAAACTCAAGAGCCCACTTGGCAGGTGTCATTTTGTAGGGCGCGTTTGGGCCTCTGATGGCAGCCAGGTTTGGAGGAGGGGGCAGCTTTGGTCTGGGAGAAATCCTCGTCCTTATGGAATTTTTGTAGGCAAAAGCCCTGCATGGGCCGCAGGCAAGTTGACTCCGAAAGGAGGCACTTTTCCCCAAGAAGCCAAACTCAAGAGCCCACTTGGCATATGTCATTTTGTAGGGCGCGTTTGGGCCTCCGATGGCAGCCAGGTTTGGAGGAGGGGGCAGCTTTGGTCTGGGAGAAATCCTCGTCCTTATGGAATTTTTGTAGGCAAAAGCCCTGGACGGGCTGCAGGCAAGTTAGACATGTTGGATTTGAAAGGAGGCACTTTTCCCCAAGAAGCCAAACTCAAGAACCCACAATGCAGATGTCATTTTGTAGGGCGCGTTTGGGCCTCCGATGGCAGCCAGGTTTGGAGGAGGGGGCAGCTTTGGTCTGGGAGAAATCCTCGTCCTTATGGAATTTTTGTAGGCAAAAGCCCAGGACGGGCCGCAGGCAAGTTGACTCCGAATGGAGGCACTTTTCCCCAAGAAGCCAAACTCAAGAGCCCACTTGGCAGATGTCATTTTGTAGGGCGCGTTTGGGCCTCTGATGGCAGCCAGGTTTGGAGGAGGGGGCAGCTTTGGTCTGGGAGAAATCCTCGTCCTTATGGAATTTTTGTAGGCAAAAGCCCAGGACGGGCCGCAGGCAAGTTGACTCCGAATGGAGGCACTTTTCCCCAAGAAGCCAAACTCAAGAGCCCACTTGGCAGGTGTCATTTTGTAGGGCGCGTTTGGGCCTCCGATGGCAGCCAGGTTTGGAGGAGGGGGCAGCTTTGGTCTGGGAGAAATCCTCGTCCTTATGGAATTTTTGTAGGCAAAAGCCCTGCATGGGCCGCAGGCAAGTTGACTCCGAATGGAGGCACTTTTCCCCAAGAAGCCAAACTCAAGAGCCCACTTGGCAGATGTCATTTTGTAGGGCGCGTTTGGGCCTCTGATGGCAGCCAGGTTAGGAGGAGGGGGCAGCTTTGGTCTGGGAGAAATCCTCGTCCTTATGGAATTTTTGTAGGCAAAAGCCCAGGACGGGCTGCAGGCAAGTTAGGCATGTTGGCTTTGAAAGGAGGCACTTTTCCCCTAGAAGCCAAACTCAAGAGCCCACTTGGCAGGTGTCATTTTGTAGGGCGCGTTTGGTCCTCCGATGGCAGCCAGGTTTGGAGGAGGGGGCAGCTTTGGTCTGGGAGAAATCCTCGTCCTTATGGAATTTTTGTAGGCAAAAGCCCAGGACGGGCCGCAGGCAAGTTGACTCCGAATGGAGGCACTTTTCCCCAAGAAGCCAAACTCAAGAGCCCACTTGGCAGATGTCATTTTGTAGGGCGCGTTTGGGCCTCCGATGGCAGCCAGGTTTGGAGGAGGGGGCAGCTTTGGTCTAGGAGAAATCCTCGTCCTTATGGAATTTTTGTAGGCAAAAGCCCACGACGGGCAGCAGGCAAGTTGACTCCGAATGGAGGCACTTTTCCCCAAGAAGCCAAACTCAAGAGCCCACTTGGCAGATGTCATTTTGTAGGGCGCGTTTGGGCCTCTGATGGCAGCCAGGTTAGGAGGAGGGGGCAGCTTTGGTCTGGGAGAAATCCTCGTCCTTATGGAATTTTTGTAGGCAAAAGCCCTGGACGGGCTGCAGGCAAGTTAGGCATGTTGGCTTTGAAAGGAGGCACTTTTCCCCAAGAAGCCAAACTCAAGAACCCACAATGCAGATGTCATTTTGTAGGGCGCGTTTGGGCCTCCGATGGCAGCCAGGTTTGGAGGAGGGGGCAGCTTTGGTCTGGGAGAAATCCTCGTCCTTATGGAATTTTTGTAGGTAAAAGCCCTGCATGGGCCGCAGGCAAGTTGACTCCGAATGGAGGCACTTTTCCCCAAGAAGCCAAACTCAAGAGCCCACTTGGCAGGTGTCATTTTGTAGGGCGCGTTTGGGCCTCTGATGGCAGCCAGGTTTGGAGGAGGGGGCAGCTTTGGTCTGGGAGAAATCCTCGTCCTTATGGAATTTTTGTAGGCAAAAGCCCTGCATGGGCTGCAGGCAAGTTGACTCCGAAAGGAGGCACTTTTCCCCAAGAAGCCAAACTCAAGAGCCCACTTGGCAGATGTCATTTTGTAGGGCGCGTTTGGGCCTCCGATGGCAGCCAGGTTTGGAGGAGGGGGCAGCTTTGGTCTGGGAGAAATCCTCGTCCTTATGGAATTTTTGTAGGCAAAAGCCCAGGACGGGCTGCAGGCAAGTTGACTCCGAATGGAGGCACTTTTCCCCAAGAAGCCAAACTCAAGAGCCCACTTGGCAGATGTCATTTTGTAGGGCGCGTTTGGGCCTCCGATGGCAGCCAGGTTTGGAGGAGGGGGCAGCTTTGGTCTGGGAGAAATCCTCGTCCTTATGGAATTTTTGTAGGCAAAAGCCCAGGACGGGCTGCAGGCAAGTTGACTCCGAATGGAGGCACTTTTCCCCAAGAAGCCAGACTCAAGAGCCCACTTGGCAGATGTCATTTTGTAGGGCGCGTTTGGGCCTCTGATGGCAGCCAGGTTTGGAGGAGGGGGCAGCTTTGGTCTGGGAGAAATCCTCGTCCTTATGGAATTTTTGTAGGCAAAAGCCCTGGACGGGCTGCAGGCAAGTTAGGCATGTTGGCTTTGAAAGGAGGCACTTTTCCCCAAGAAGCCAAACTCAAGAACCCACAATGCAGATGTCATTTTGTAGGGCGCGTTTGGGCCTCCGATGGCAGCCAGGTTTGGAGGAGGGGGCAGCTTTGGTCTGGGAGAAATCCTCGTCCTTCTGGAATTTTTGTACTCAAAAGCCCAGGACGGGCCGCAGGCAAGTTGACTCCGAATGGAGGCACTTTTCCCCAAGAAGCCAAACTCAAGAGCCCACTTGGCAGGTGTCATTTTGTAGGGCGCGTTTGGGCCTCTGATGGCAGCCAGGTTTGGAGGAGGGGGCAGCTTTGGTCTGGGAGAAATCCTCGTCCTTATGGAATTTTTGTAGGCAAAAGCCCTGCATGGGCCGCAGGCAAGTTGACTCCGAAAGGAGGCACTTTTCCCCAAGAAGCCAAACTCAAGAGCCCACTTGGCATATGTCATTTTGTAGGGTGCGTTTGGGCCTCCGATGGCAGCCAGGTTTGGAGGAGGGGGCAGCTTTGGTCTGGGAGAAATCCTCGTCCTTATGGAATTTTTGTAGGCAAAAGCCCTGCATGGGCTGCAGGCAAGTTGACTCCGAAAGGAGGCACTTTTCCCAAGAAGCCAAACTCAAGAGCCCACTTGGCAGGTGTCATTTTGTAGGGCGCGTTTGGGCCTCTGATGGCAGCCAGGTTTGGAGGAGGGGGCAGCTTTGGTCTGGGAGAAATCCTCGTCCTTATGGAATTTTTGTAGGCAAAAGCCCTGCATGGGCCGCAGGCAAGTTGACTCCGAAAGGAGGCACTTTTCCCCAAGAAGCCAAACTCAAGAGCCCACTTGGCAGGTGTCATTTTGTAGGGCGCGTTTGGGCCTCCGATGGCAGCCAGGTTTGGAGGAGGGGGCAGCTTTGGTCTGGGAGAAATCCTCGTCCTTATGGAATTTTTGTAGGCAAAAGCCCAGGACGGGCTGCAGGCAAGTTGACTCCGAATGGAGGCACTTTTCCCCAAGAAGCCAAACTCAAGAGCCCACTTGGCAGATGTCATTTTGTAGGGCGCGTTTGGGCCTCCGATGGCAGCCAGGTTTGGAGGAGGGGGCAGCTTTGGTCTGGGAGAAATCCTCGTCCTTATGGAATTTTTGTAGGCAAAAGCCCTGCATGGGCCACAGGCAAGTTGACTCCGAAAGGAGGCACTTTTCCCCAAGAAGCCAAACTCAAGAGCCCACTTGGCATATGTCATTTTGTAGGGCGCGTTTGGGCCTCCGATGGCAGCCAGGTTTGGAGGAGGGGGCAGCTTTGGTCTGGGAGAAATCCTCGTCCTTATGGAATTTTTGTAGGCAAAAGCCCTGGACGGGCTGCAGGCAAGTTAGGCATGTTGGATTTGAAAGGAGGCACTTTTCCCCAAGAAGCCAAACTCAAGAACCCACAATGCAGATGTCATTTTGTAGGGCGCGTTTGGGCCTCCGATGGCAGCCAGGTTTGGAGGAGGGGGCAGCTTTGGTCTGGGAGAAATCCTCGTCCTTATGGATTTTTTGTAGGCAAAAGCCCAGGACGGGCCGCAGGCAAGTTGACTCCGAATGGAGGCACTTTTCCCCAAGAAGCCAAACTCAAGAGCCCACTTGGCAGGTGTCATTTTGTAGGGCGCGTTTGGGCCTCTGATGGCAGCCAGGTTTGGAGGAGGGGGCAGCTTTGGTCTGGGAGAAATCCTCGTCCTTATGGAATTTTTGTAGGCAAAAGCCCTGCATGGGCCGCAGGCAAGTTGACTCCGAAAGGAGGCACTTTTCCCCAAGAAGCCAAACTCAAGAGCCCACTTGGCATATGTCATTTTGTAGGGCGCGTTTGGGCCTCCGATGGCAGCCAGGTTTGGAGGAGGGGGCAGCTTTGGTCTGGGAGAAATCCTCGTCCTTATGGAATTTTTGTAGGCAAAAGCCCTGCATGCGCCGCAGGCAAGTTGACTCCGAATGGAGGCACTTTTCCCCAAGAAGCCAAACTCAAGAGCCCACTTGGCAGATGTCATTTTGTAGGGCGCGTTTGGGCCTCCGATTGCAGCCAGGTTTGGAGGAGGGGGCAGCTTTGGTCTGGGAGAAATCCTCGTCCTTATGGAATTTTTGTAGGCAAAAGCCCTGGACGGGCTGCAGGCAAGTTAGGCATGTTGGCTTTGAAAGGAGGCACTTTTCCCCAAGAAGCCAAACTCAAGAACCCACAATGCAGATGTCATTTTGTAGGGCGCGTTTGGGCCTCCGATGGCAGCCAGGTTTGGAGGAGGGGGCAGCTTTGGTCTGGGAGAAATCCTCGTCCTTATGGTATTTTTGTAGGCAAAAGCCCAGGACGGGCCGCAGGCAAGTTGACTCCGAATGGAGGCACTTTTCCCCAAGAAACCAAACTCAAGAGCCCACTTGGCAGGTGTCATTTTGTAGGGCGCGTTTGGGCCTCTGATGGCAGCCAGGTTTGGAGGAGGGGGCAGCTTTGGTCTGGGAGAAATCCTCGTCCTTATGGAATTTTTGTAGGCAAAAGCCCTGCATGGGCCGCAGGCAAGTTGACTCCGAAAGGAGGCACTTTTCCCCAAGAAGCCAAACTCAAGAGCCCACTTGGCATATGTCATTTTGTAGGGCGCGTTTGGGCCTCTGATGGCAGCCAGGTTTGGAGGAGGGGGCAGCTTTGGTCTGGGAGAAATCCTCGTCCTTATGGAATTTTTGTAGGCAAAAGCCCAGGACGGGCTGCAGGCAAGTTGACTCCGAATGGAGGCACTTTTCCCCAAGAAGCCAAACTCAAGAGCCCACTTGGCAGATGTCATTTTGTAGGGCGCGTTTGGGCCTCTGATGGCAGCCAGGTTAGGAGGAGGGGGCAGCTTTGGTCTGGGAGAAATCCTCGTCCTTATGGAATTTTTGTAGGCAAAAGCCCTGGACGGGCTGCAGGCAAGTTAGGCATGTTGACTCCGAATGGAGGCACTTTTCCCCAAGAAGCCAAACTCAAGAACCCACAATGCAGATGTCATTTTGTAGGGCGCGTTTGGGCCTCCGATGGCAGCCAGGTTTGGAGGAGGGGGCAGCTTTGGTCTGGGAGAAATCCTCGTCCTTATGGAATTTTTGTTGGCAAAAGCCCAGGACGGGCCGCAGGCAAGTTGACTCCGAATGGAGGCACTTTTCCCCAAGAAGCCAAACTCAAGAGCCCACTTGGCAGGTGTCATTTTGTAGGGCGCGTTTGGGCCTCTGATGGCAGCCAGGTTTGGAGGAGGGGGCAGCTTTGGTCTGGGAGAAATCCTCGTCCTTATGGAATTTTTGTAGGCAAAAGCCCTGCATGGGCTGCAGGCAAGTTGACTCCGAAAGGAGGCACTTTTCCCCAAGAAGCCAAACTCAAGAGCCCACTTGGCAGATGTCATTTTGTAGGGCGCGTTTGGGCCTCCGATGGCAGCCAGGTTTGGAGGAGGGGGCAGCTTTGGTCTGGGAGAAATCCTCGTCCTTATGGAATTTTTGTAGGCAAAAGCCCAGGACGGGCTGCAGGCAAGTTGACTCCGAATGGAGGCACTTTTCCCCAAGAAGCCAAACTCAAGAGCCCACTTGGCAGATGTCATTTTGTAGGGCGCGTTTGGGCCTCCGATGGCAGCCAGGTTTGGAGGAGGGGGCAGCTTTGGTCTGGGAGAAATCCTCGTCCTTATGGAATTTTTGTAGGCAAAAGCCCAGGACGGGCTGCAGGCAAGTTGACTCCGAATGGAGGCACTTTTCCCCAAGAAGCCAAACTCAAGAGCCCACTTGGCAGATGTCATTTTGTAGGGCGCGTTTGGGCCTCTGATGGCAGCCAGGTTTGGAGGAGGGGGCAGCTTTGGTCTGGGAGAAATCCTCGTCCTTATGGAATTTTTGTAGGCAAAAGCCCTGGACGGGCTGCAGGCAAGTTAGGCATGTTGGCTTTGAAAGGAGGCACTTTTCCCCAAGAAGCCAAACTCAAGAACCCACAATGCAGATGTCATTTTGTAGGGCGCGTTTGGGCCTCCGATGGCAGCCAGGTTTGGAGGAGGGGGCAGCTTTGGTCTGGGAGAAATCCTCGTCCTTATGGAATTTTTGTAGGCAAAAGCCCAGGACGGGCCGCAGGCAAGTTGACTCCGAATGGAGGCACTTTTCCCCAAGAAGCCAAACTCAAGAGCCCACTTGGCAGGTGTCATTTTGTAGGGCGCGTTTGGGCCTCTGATGGCAGCCAGGTTTGGAGGAGGGGGCAGCTTTGGTCTGGGAGAAATCCTCGTCCTTATGGAATTTTTGTAGGCAAAAGCCCTGCATGGGCCGCAGGCAAGTTGACTCCGAAAGGAGGCACTTTTCCCCAAGAAGCCAAACTCAAGAGCCCACTTGGCATATGTCATTTTGTAGGGTGCGTTTGGGCCTCCGATGGCAGCCAGGTTTGGAGGAGGGGGCAGCTTTGGTCTGGGAGAAATCCTCGTCCTTATGGAATTTTTGTAGGCAAAAGCCCAGGACGGGCTGCAGGCAAGTTGACTCCGAATGGAGGCACTTTTCCCCAAGAAGCCAAACTCAAGAGCCCACTTGGCAGATGTCATTTTGTAGGGCGCGTTTGGGCCTCTGATGGCAGCCAGGTTTGGAGGAGGGGGCAGCTTTGGTCTGGGAGAAATCCTCGTCCTTATGGAATTTTTGTAGGCAAGAGCCCTGGACGGGCTGCAGGCAAGTTAGACATGTTGGATTTGAAAGGAGGCACTTTTCCCCAAGAAGCCAAACTCAAGAACCCACAATGCAGATGTCATTTTGTAGGGCGCGTTTGGGCCTCCGATGGCAGCCAGGTTTGGAGGAGGGGGCAGCTTTGGTCTGGGAGAAATCCTCGTCCTTATGGAATTTTTGTAGGCAAAAGCCCAGGACGGGCCGCAGGCAAGTTGACTCCGAATGGAGGCACTTTTCCCCAAGAAGCCAAACTCAAGAGCCCACTTGGCAGGTGTCATTTTGTAGGGCGCGTTTGGGCCTCTGATGGCAGCCAGGTTTGGAGGAGGGGGCAGCTTTGGTCTGGGAGAAATCCTCGTCCTTATGGAATTTTTGTAGGCAAAAGCCCTGCATGGGCCGCAGGCAAGTTGACTCCGAAAGGAGGCACTTTTCCCCAAGAAGCCAAACTCAAGAGCCCACTTGGCATATGTCATTTTGTAGGGCGCGTTTGGGCCTCCGATGGCAGCCAGGTTTGGAGGAGGGGGCAGCTTTGGTCTGGGAGAAATCCTCGTCCTTATGGAATTTTTGTAGGCAAAAGCCCTGCATTGGCCGCAGACAAGTTGACTCCGAAAGGAGGCACTTTTCCCCAAGAAGCCAAACTCAAGAGCCCACTTGGCAGGTGTCATTTTGTAGGGCGCGTTTGGGCCTCTGATGGCAGCCAGGTTTGGAGGAGGGGGCAGCTTTGGTCTGGGAGAAATCCTCGTCCTTATGGAATTTTTGTAGGCAAAAGCCCTGCATGGGCCGCAGGCAAGTTGACTCCGAAAGGAGGCACTTTTCCCCAAGAAGCCAAACTCAAGAGCCCACTTGGCATATGTCATTTTGTAGGGCGCGTTTGGGCCTCCGATGGCAGCCAGGTTTGGAGGAGGGGGCAGCTTTGGTCTGGGAGAAATCCTCGTCCTTATGGAATTTTTGTAGGCAAAAGCCCTGGACGGGCTGCAGGCAAGTTAGACATGTTGGATTTGAAAGGAGGTACTTCCACCCAAGAAGCCAAACTCAAGAACCCACAATGCAGATGTCATTTTGTAGGGCGCGTTTGGGCCTCCGATGGCAGCCAGGTTTGGAGGAGGGGGCAGCTTTGGTCTGGGAGAAATCCTCGTCCTTATGGAATTTTTGTAGGCAAAAGCCCAGGACGGGCCGCAGGCAAGTTGACTCCGAATGGAGGCACTTTTCCCCAAGAAGCCAAACTCAAGAGCCCACTTGGCAGATGTCATTTTGTAGGGCGCGTTTGGGCCTCTGATGGCAGCCAGGTTTGGAGGAGGGGGCAGCTTTGGTCTGGGAGAAATCCTCGTCCTTATGGAATTTTTGTAGGCAAAAGCCCAGAACGGGCTGCAGGCAAGTTGACTCCGAAAGGAGGCACTTTTCCCCAAGAAGCCAAACTCAAGAGCCCACTTGGCATATGTCATTTTGTAGGGTGCGTTTGGGCCTCCGATGGCAGCCAGGTTTGGAGGAGGGGGCAGCTTTGGTCTGGGAGAAATCCTCGTCCTTATGGAATTTTTGTAGGCAAAAGCCCAGGACGGGCTGCAGGCAAGTTGACTCCGAATGGAGGCACTTTTCCCCAAGAAGCCAAACTCAAGAGCCCACTTGGCAGATGTCATTTTGTAGGGCGCGTTTGGGCCTCTGATGGCAGCCAGGTTTGGAGGAGGGGGCAGCTTTGGTCTGGGAGAAATCCTCGTCCTTATGGAATTTTTGTAGGCAAGAGCCCTGGACGGGCTGCAGGCAAGTTAGACATGTTGGATTTGAAAGGAGGCACTTTTCCCCAAGAAGCCAAACTCAAGAACCCACAATGCAGATGTCATTTTGTAGGGCGCGTTTGGGCCTCCGATGGCAGCCAGGTTTGGAGGAGGGGGCAGCTTTGGTCTGGGAGAAATCCTCGTCCTTATGGAATTTTTGTAGGCAAAAGCCCAGGACGGGCCGCAGGCAAGTTGACTCCGAATGGAGGCACTTTTCCCCAAGAAGCCAAACTCAAGAGCCCACTTGGCAGGTGTCATTTTGTAGGGCGCGTTTGGGCCTCTGATGGCAGCCAGGTTTGGAGGAGGGGGCAGCTTTGGTCTGGGAGAAATCCTCGTCCTTATGGAATTTTTGTAGGCAAAAGCCCTGCATGGGCCGCAGGCAAGTTGACTCCGAAAGGAGGCACTTTTCCCCAAGAAGCCAAACTCAAGAGCCCACTTGGCATATGTCATTTTGTAGGGCGCGTTTGGGCCTCCGATGGCAGCCAGGTTTGGAGGAGGGGGCAGCTTTGGTCTGGGAGAAATCCTCGTCCTTATGGAATTTTTGTAGGCAAAAGCCCTGCATTGGCCGCAGACAAGTTGACTCCGAAAGGAGGCACTTTTCCCCAAGAAGCCAAACTCAAGAGCCCACTTGGCAGGTGTCATTTTGTAGGGCGCGTTTGGGCCTCTGATGGCAGCCAGGTTTGGAGGAGGGGGCAGCTTTGGTCTGGGAGAAATCCTCGTCCTTATGGAATTTTTGTAGGCAAAAGCCCTGCATGGGCCGCAGGCAAGTTGACTCCGAAAGGAGGCACTTTTCCCCAAGAAGCCAAACTCAAGAGCCCACTTGGCATATGTCATTTTGTAGGGCGCGTTTGGGCCTCCGATGGCAGCCAGGTTTGGAGGAGGGGGCAGCTTTGGTCTGGGAGAAATCCTCGTCCTTATGGAATTTTTGTAGGCAAAAGCCCTGGACGGGCTGCAGGCAAGTTAGACATGTTGGATTTGAAAGGAGGTACTTCCACCCAAGAAGCCAAACTCAAGAACCCACAATGCAGATGTCATTTTGTAGGGCGCGTTTGGGCCTCCGATGGCAGCCAGGTTTGGAGGAGGGGGCAGCTTTGGTCTGGGAGAAATCCTCGTCCTTATGGAATTTTTGTAGGCAAAAGCCCAGGACGGGCCGCAGGCAAGTTGACTCCGAATGGAGGCACTTTTCCCCAAGAAGCCAAACTCAAGAGCCCACTAGGCAGATGTCATTTTGTAGGGCGCGTTTGGGCCTCTGATGGCAGCCAGGTTTGGAGGAGGGGGCAGCTTTGGTCTGGGAGAAATCCTCGTCCTTATGGAATTTTTGTAGGCAAAAGCCCAGAACGGGCTGCAGGCAAGTTGACTCCGAATGGAGGCACTTTTCCCCAAGAAGCCAAACTCAAGAGCCCACTTGGCAGGTGTCATTTTGTAGGGCGCGTTTGGGCCTCTGATGGCAGCCAGGTTTGGAGGAGGGGGCAGCTTTGGTCTGGGAGAAATCCTCGTCCTTATGGAATTTTTGTAGGCAAAAGCCCTGCATGGGCCGCAGGCAAGTTGACTCCGAATGGAGGCACTTTTCCCCAAGAAGCCAAACTCAAGAGCCCACTTGGCAGATGTCATTTTGTAGGGCGCGTTTGGGCCTCTGATGGCAGCCAGGTTAGGAGGAGGGGGCAGCTTTGGTCTGGGAGAAATCCTCGTCCTTATGGAATTTTTGTAGGCAAAAGCCCAGGACGGGCTGCAGGCAAGTTAGGCATGTTGGCTTTGAAAGGAGGCACTTTTCCCCTAGAAGCCAAACTCAAGAGCCCACTTGGCATATGTCATTTTGTAGGGCGCGTTTGGTCCTCCGATGGCAGCCAGGTTTGGAGGAGGGGGCAGCTTTGGTCTGGGAGAAATCCTCGTCCTTATGGAATTTTTGTAGGCAAAAGCCCAGGACGGGCCGCAGGCAAGTTGACTCCGAATGGAGGCACTTTTCCCCAAGAAGCCAAACTCAAGAGCCCACTTGGCAGGTGTCATTTTGTAGGGCGCGTTTGGGCCTCTGATGGCAGCCAGGTTTGGAGGAGGGGGCAGCTTTGGTCTGGGAGAAATCCTCGTCCTTATGGAATTTTTGTAGGCAAAAGCCCTGCATTGGCCGCAGACAAGTTGACTCCGAAAGGAGGCACTTTTCCCCAAGAAGCCAAACTCAAGAGCCCACTTGGCAGATGTCATTTTGTAGGGCGCGTTTGGGCCTCCGATGGCAGCCAGGTTTGGAGGAGGGGGCAGCTTTGGTCTAGGAGAAATCCTCGTCCTTATGGAATTTTTGTAGGCAAAAGCCCAGGACGGGCTGCAGGCAAGTTGACTCCGAATGGAGGCACTTTTCCCCAAGAAGCCAAACTCAAGAGCCCACTTGGCAGATGTCATTTTGTAGGGCGCGTTTGGGCCTCTGATGGCAGCCAGGTTAGGAGGAGGGGGCAGCTTTGGTCTGGGAGGAATCCTCGTCCTTATGGAATTTTTGTAGGCAAAAGCCCTGGACGGGTTGCAGGCAAGTTAGGCATGTTGGCTTTGAAAGGAGGCACTTTTCCCCAAGAAGCCAAACTCAAGAGCCCACAATGCAGATGTCATTTTGTAGGGCGCGTTTGGGCCTCCGATGGCAGCCAGGTTTGGAGGAGGGGGCAGCTTTGGTCTGGGAGAAATCCTCGTCCTTATGGAATTTTTGTAGGCAAAAGCCCTGCATGGGCCGCAGGCAAGTTGACTCCGAAAGGAGGCACTTTTCCCCAAGAAGCCAAACTCAAGAGCCCACTTGGCAGGTGTCATTTTGTAGGGCGCGTTTGGGCCTCTGATGGCAGCCAGGTTTGGAGGAGGGGGCAGCTTTGGTCTGGGAGAAATCCTCGTCCTTATGGAATTTTTGTAGGCAAAAGCCCAGGACGGGCTGCAGGCAAGTTGACTCCGAATGGAGGCACTTTTCCCCAAGAAGCCAAACTCAAGAGCCCACTTGGCAGATGTCATTTTGTAGGGCGCGTTTGGGCCTCCGATGGCAGCCAGGTTTGGAGGAGGGGGCAGCTTTGGTCTGGGAGAAATCCTCGTCCTTATGGAATTTTTGTAGGCAAAAGCCCAGGACGGGCTGCAGGCAAGTTGACTCCGAATGGAGGCACTTTTCCCCAAGAAGCCAAACTCAAGAGCCCACTTGGCAGATGTCATTTTGTAGGGCGCGTTTGGGCCTCCGATGGCAGCCAGGTTTGGAGGAGGGGGCAGCTTTGGTCTGGGAGAAATCCTCGTCCTTATGGAATTTTTGTAGGCAAAAGCCCAGGACGGGCTGCAGGCAAGTTGACTCCGAATGGAGGCACTTTTCCCCAAGAAGCCAAACTCAAGAGCCCACTTGGCAGATGTCATTTTGTAGGGCGCGTTTGGGCCTCTGATGGCAGCCAGGTTTGGAGGAGGGGGCAGCTTTGGTCTGGGAGAAATCCTCGTCCTTATGGAATTTTTGTAGGCAAAAGCCCTGGACGGGCTGCAGGCAAGTTAGGCATGTTGGCTTTGAAATGAGGCACTTTTCCCCAAGAAGCCAAACTCAAGAACCCACAATGCAGATGTCATTTTGTAGGGCGCGTTTGGGCCTCCGATGGCAGCCAGGTTTGGAGGAGGGGGCAGCTTTGGTCTGGGAGAAATCCTCGTCCTTCTGGAATTTTTGTACTCAAAAGCCCAGGACGGGCCGCAGGCAAGTTGACTCCGAATGGAGGCACTTTTCCCCAAGAAGCCAAACTCAAGAGCCCACTTGGCAGGTGTCATTTTGTAGGGCGCGTTTGGGCCTCTGATGGCAGCCAGGTTTGGAGGAGGGGGCAGCTTTGGTCTGGGAGAAATCCTCGTCCTTATGGAATTTTTGTAGGCAAAAGCCCTGCATGGGCCGCAGGCAAGTTGACTCCGAAAGGAGGCACTTTTCCCCAAGAAGCCAAACTCAAGAGCCCACTTGGCATATGTCATTTTGTAGGGTGCGTTTGGGCCTCCGATGGCAGCCAGGTTTGGAGGAGGGGGCAGCTTTGGTCTGGGAGAAATCCTCGTCCTTATGGAATTTTTGTAGGCAAAAGCCCTGCATGGGCTGCAGGCAAGTTGACTCCGAAAGGAGGCACTTTTCCCCAAGAAGCCAAACTCAAGAGCCCACTTGGCAGGTGTCATTTTGTAGGGCGCGTTTGGGCCTCTGATGGCAGCCAGGTTTGGAGGAGGGGGCAGCTTTGGTCTGGGAGAAATCCTCGTCCTTATGGAATTTTTGTAGGCAAAAGCCCTGCATGGGCCGCAGGCAAGTTGACTCCGAAAGGAGGCACTTTTCCCCAAGAAGCCAAACTCAAGAGCCCACTTGGCAGGTGTCATTTTGTAGGGCGCGTTTGGGCCTCCGATGGCAGCCAGGTTTGGAGGAGGGGGCAGCTTTGGTCTGGGAGAAATCCTCGTCCTTATGGAATTTTTGTAGGCAAAAGCCCAGGACGGGCTGCAGGCAAGTTGACTCCGAATGGAGGCACTTTTCCCCAAGAAGCCAAACTCAAGAGCCCACTTGGCATATGTCATTTTGTAGGGCGCGTTTGGGCCTCCGATGGCAGCCAGGTTTGGAGGAGGGGGCAGCTTTGGTCTGGGAGAAATCCTCGTCCTTATGGAATTTTTGTAGGCAAAAGCCCTGCATGGGCCACAGGCAAGTTGACTCCGAAAGGAGGCACTTTTCCCCAAGAAGCCAAACTCAAGAGCCCACTTGGCATATGTCATTTTGTAGGGCGCGTTTGGGCCTCCGATGGCAGCCAGGTTTGGAGGAGGGGGCAGCTTTGGTCTGGGAGAAATCCTCGTCCTTATGGAATTTTTGTAGGCAAAAGCCCTGGACGGGCTGCAGGCAAGTTAGGCATGTTGGATTTGAAAGGAGGCACTTTTCCCCAAGAAGCCAAACTCAAGAACCCACAATGCAGATGTCATTTTGTAGGGCGCGTTTGGGCCTCCGATGGCAGCCAGGTTTGGAGGAGGGGGCAGCTTTGGTCTGGGAGAAATCCTCGTCCTTATGGATTTTTTGTAGGCAAAAGCCCAGGACGGGCCGCAGGCAAGTTGACTCCGAATGGAGGCACTTTTCCCCAAGAAGCCAAACTCAAGAGCCCACTTGGCAGGTGTCATTTTGTAGGGCGCGTTTGGGCCTCTGATGGCAGCCAGGTTTGGAGGAGGGGGCAGCTTTGGTCTGGGAGAAATCCTCGTCCTTATGGAATTTTTGTAGGCAAAAGCCCTGCATGGGCCGCAGGCAAGTTGACTCCGAAAGGAGGCACTTTTCCCCAAGAAGCCAAACTCAAGAGCCCACTTGGCATATGTCATTTTGTAGGGCGCGTTTGGGCCTCCGATGGCAGCCAGGTTTGGAGGAGGGGGCAGCTTTGGTCTGGGAGAAATCCTCGTCCTTATGGAATTTTTGTAGGCAAAAGCCCTGCATGCGCCGCAGGCAAGTTGACTCCGAATGGAGGCACTTTTCCCCAAGAAGCCAAACTCAAGAGCCCACTTGGCAGATGTCATTTTGTAGGGCGCGTTTGGGCCTCCGATTGCAGCCAGGTTTGGAGGAGGGGGCAGCTTTGGTCTGGGAGAAATCCTCGTCCTTATGGAATTTTTGTAGGCAAAAGCCCAGGACGGGCTGCAGGCAAGTTGACTCCGAAAGGAGGCACTTTTCCCCAAGAAGCCAAACTCAAGAGCCCACTTGGCATATGTCATTTTGTAGGGCGCGTTTGGGCCTCTGATGGCAGCCAGGTTAGGAGGAGGGGGCAGCTTTGGTCTGGGAGAAATCCTCGTCCTTATGGAATTTTTGTAGGCAAAAGCCCTGGACGGGCTGCAGGCAAGTTAGGCATTTTGACTCCGAATGGAGGCACTTTTCCCCAAGAAGCCAAACTCAAGAACCCACAATGCAGATGTCATTTTGTAGGGCGCGTTTGGGCCTCCGATGGCAGCCAGGTTTGGAGGAGGGGGCAGCTTTGGTCTGGGAGAAATCCTCGTCCTTATGGAATTTTTGTTGGCAAAAGCCCAGGACGGGCCGCAGGCAAGTTGACTCCGAATGGAGGCACTTTTCCCCAAGAAGCCAAACTCAAGAGCCCACTTGGCAGGTGTCATTTTGTAGGGCGCGTTTGGGCCTCTGATGGCAGCCAGGTTTGGAGGAGGGGGCAGCTTTGGTCTGGGAGAAATCCTCGTCCTTATGGAATTTTTGTAGGCAAAAGCCCTGCATGCGCCGCAGGCAAGTTGACTCCGAAAGGAGGCACTTTTCCCCAAGAAGCCAAACTCAAGAGCCCACTTGGCAGATGTCATTTTGTAGGGCGCGTTTGGGCCTCCGATGGCAGCCAGGTTTGGAGGAGGGGGCAGCTTTGGTCTGGGAGAAATCCTCGTCCTTATGGAATTTTTGTAGGCAAAAGCCCTGGACGGGCTGCAGGCAAGTTAGGCATGTTGGCTTTGAAAGGAGGCACTTTTCCCTAAGAAGCCAAACTCAAGAACCCACAATGCAGATGTCATTTTGTAGGGCGCGTTTGGGCCTCCGATGGCAGCCAGGTTTGGAGGAGGGGGCAGCTTTGGTCTGGGAGAAATCCTCGTCCTTATGGAATTTTTGTAGGCAAAAGCCCAGGACGGGCTGCAGGCAAGTTGACTCTGAAAGGAGGCACTTTTCCCCAAGAAGCCAAACTCAAGAGCCCACTTGGCAGGTGACATTTTGTAGGGCGCGTTTGGGCCTCTGATGGCAGCCAGGTTTGGAGGAGGGGGCAGCTTTGGTCTGGGAGAAATCCTCGTCCTTATGGAATTTTTGTAGGCAAAAGCCCTGCATGGGCCGCAGGCAAGTTGACTCCGAATGGAGGCACTTTTCCCCAAGAAGCCAAACTCAAGAGCCCACTTGGCATATGTCATTTTGTAGGGCGCGTTTGGGCCTCCGATGGCAGCCAGGTTTGGAGGAGGGGGCAGCTTTGGTCTGGGAGAAATCCTCGTCCTTATGGAATTTTTGTAGGCAAAAGCCCAGGACGGGCTGCAGGCAAGTTGACTCCGAATGGAGGCACTTTTCCCCAAGAAGCCAAACTCAAGAGCCCACTTGGCAGGTGTCATTTTGTAGGGCGCGTTTGGGCCTCTGATGGCAGCCAGGTTAGGAGGAGGGGGCAGCTTTGGTCTGGGAGAAATCCTCGTCCTTATGGAATTTTTGTAGGCAAAAGCCCAGGACGGGCTGCAGGCAAGTTAGGCATGTTGGCTTTGAAAGGAGGCACTTTTCCCCAAGAAGCCAAACTCAAGAACCCGCAATGCAGATGTCATTTTGTAGGGCGCGTTTGGGCCTCCGATGGCAGCCAGGTTTGGAGGAGGGGGCAGCTTTGGTCTGGGAGAAATCCTCGTCCTTATGGATTTTTTGTAGGCAAAAGCCCAGGACGGGCCGCAGGCAAGTTGACTCCGAATGGAGGCACTTTTCCCCAAGAAGCCAAACTCAAGAGCCCACTTGGCAGGTGTCATTTTGTAGGGCGCGTTTGGGCCTCTGATGGCAGCCAGGTTTGGAGGAGGGGGCAGCTTTGGTCTGGGAGAAATCCTCGTCCTTATGGAATTTTTGTAGGCAAAAGCCCTGCATGGGCCGCAGGCAAGTTGACTCCGAAAGGAGGCACTTTTCCCCAAGAAGCCAAACTCAAGAGCCCACTTGGCAGATGTCATTTTGTAGGGCGCGTTTGGGCCTCCGATGGCAGCCAGGTTTGGAGGAGGGGGCAGCTTTGGTCTGGGAGAAATCCTCGTCCTTATGGAATTTTTGTAGGCAAAAGCCCTGCATGGGCCACAGGCAAGTTGACTCCGAAAGGAGGCACTTTTCCCCAAGAAGCCAAACTCAAGAGCCCACTTGGCATATGTCATTTTGTAGGGCGCGTTTGGGCCTCCGATGGCAGCCAGGTTTGGAGGAGGGGGCAGCTTTGGTCTGGGAGAAATCCTCGTCCTTATGGAATTTTTGTAGGCAAAAGCCCTGGACGGGCTGCAGGCAAGTTAGGCATGTTGGATTTGAAAGGAGGCACTTTTCCCCAAGAAGCCAAACTCAAGAACCCACAATGCAGATGTCATTTTGTAGGGCGCGTTTGGGCCTCCGATGGCAGCCAGGTTTGGAGGAGGGGGCAGCTTTGGTCTGGGAGAAATCCTCGTCCTTATGGATTTTTTGTAGGCAAAAGCCCAGGACGGGCCGCAGGCAAGTTGACTCCGAATGGAGGCACTTTTCCCCAAGAAGCCAAACTCAAGAGCCCACTTGGCAGGTGTCATTTTGTAGGGCGCGTTTGGGCCTCTGATGGCAGCCAGGTTTGGAGGAGGGGGCAGCTTTGGTCTGGGAGAAATCCTCGTCCTTATGGAATTTTTGTAGGCAAAAGCCCTGCATGGGCCGCAGGCAAGTTGACTCCGAAAGGAGGCACTTTTCCCCAAGAAGCCAAACTCAAGAGCCCACTTGGCATATGTCATTTTGTAGGGCGCGTTTGGGCCTCCGATGGCAGCCAGGTTTGGAGGAGGGGGCAGCTTTGGTCTGGGAGAAATCCTCGTCCTTATGGAATTTTTGTAGGCAAAAGCCCTGGACGGGCCGCAGGCAAGTTGACTCCGAATGGAGGCACTTTTCCCCAAGAAGCCAAACTCAAGAGCCCACTTGGCAGATGTCATTTTGTAGGGCGCGTTTGGGCCTCCGATTGCAGCCAGGTTTGGAGGAGGGGGCAGCTTTGGTCTGGTAGAAATCCTCGTCCTTATGGAATTTTTGTAGGCAAAAGCCCTGGACGGGCTGCAGGCAAGTTAGGCATGTTGGCTTTGAAAGGAGGCACTTTTCCCCAAGAAGCCAAACTCAAGAACCCACAATGCAGATGTCATTTTGTAGGGCGCGTTTGGGCCTCCGATGGCAGCCAGGTTTGGAGGAGGGGGCAGCTTTGGTCTGGGAGAAATCCTCGTCCTTATGGAATTTTTGTAGGCAAAAGCCCAGGATGGGCCGCAGGCAAGTTGACTCCGAAAGGAGGCACTTTTCCCCAAGAAACCAAACTCAAGAGCCCACTTGGCAGGTGTCATTTTGTAGGGCGCGTTTGGGCCTCTGATGGCAGCCAGGTTTGGAGGAGGGGGCAGCTTTGGTCTGGGAGAAATCCTCGTCCTTATGGAATTTTTGTAGGCAAAAGCCCTGCATGGGCCGCAGGCAAGTTGACTCCGAAAGGAGGCACTTTTCCCCAAGAAGCCAAACTCAAGAGCCCACTTGGCATATGTCATTTTGTAGGGCGCGTTTGGGCCTCTGATGGCAGCCAGGTTTGGAGGAGGGGGCAGCTTTGGTCTGGGAGAAATCCTCGTCCTTATGGAATTTTTGTAGGCAAAAGCCCAGGACGGGCTGCAGGCAAGTTGACTCCGAATGGAGGCACTTTTCCCCAAGAAGCCAAACTCAAGAGCCCACTTGGCAGATGTCATTTTGTAGGGCGCGTTTGGGCCTCTGATGGCAGCCAGGTTAGGAGGAGGGGGCAGCTTTGGTCTGGTTGAAATCCTCGTCCTTATGGAATTTTTGTAGGCAAAAGCCCTGGACGGGCTGCAGGCAAGTTAGGCATGTTGACTCCGAAAGGAGGCACTTTTCCCCAAGAAGCCAAACTCAAGAGCCCACTTGGCATATGTCATTTTGTAGGGCGCGTTTGGGCCTCCGATGGCAGCCAGGTTTGGAGGAGGGGGCAGCTTTGGTCTGGGAGAAATCCTCGTCCTTATGGAATTTTTGTAGGCAAAAGCCCAGGACGGGCTGCAGGCAAGTTGACTCCGAATGGAGGCACTTTTCCCCAAGAAGCCAAACTCAAGAGCCCACTTGGCAGGTGTCATTTTGTAGGGCGCGTTTGGGCCTCTGATGGCAGCCAGGTTTGGAGGAGGGGGCAGCTTTGGTCTGGGAGAAATCCTCGTCCTTATGGAATTTTTGTAGGCAAAAGCCCTGCATGGGCCGCAGGCAAGTTGACTCCGAAAGGAGGCACTTTTCCCCAAGAAGCCAAACTCAAGAGCCCACTTGGCATATGTTATTTTGTAGGGCGCGTTTGGGCCTCCGATGGCAGCCAGGTTTGGAGGAGGGGGCAGCTTTGGTCTGGGAGAAATCCTCGTCCTTATGGAATTTTTGTAGGCAAAAGCCCAGGACGGGCTGCAGGCAAGTTGACTCCGAATGGAGGCACTTTACCCCAAGAAGCCAAACTCAAGAGCCCACTTGGCAGATGTCATTTTGTAGGGCGCGTTTGGGCCTCTGATGGCAGCCAGGTTAGGAGGAGGGGGCAGCTTTGGTCTGGGAGAAATCCTCGTCCTTATGGAATTTTTGTAGGCAAAAGCCCTGGACGGGCTGCAGGCAAGTTAGGCATGTTGGCTTTGAAAGGAGGCACTTTTCCCTAAGAAGCCAAACTCAAGAACCCACAATGCAGATGTCATTTTGTAGGGCGCGTTTGGGCCTCCGATGGCAGCCAGGTTTGGAGGAGGGGGCAGCTTTGGTCTGGGAGAAATCCTCGTCCTTATGGAATTTTTGTAGGCAAAAGCCCAGGACGGGCTGCAGGCAAGTTGACTCCGAAAGGAGGCACTTTTCCCCAAGAAGCCAAACTCAAGAGCCCACTTGGCAGGTGTCATTTTGTAGGGCGCGTTTGGGCCTCTGATGGCAGCCAGGTTTGGAGGAGGGGGCAGCTTTGGTCTGGGAGAAATCCTCGTCCTTATGGAATTTTTGTAGGCAAAAGCCCTGCATGGGCCGCAGGCAAGTTGACTCCGAATGGAGGCACTTTTCCCCAAGAAGCCAAACTCAAGAGCCCACTTGGCATATGTCATTTTGTAGGGCGCGTTTGGGCCTCCGATGGCAGCCAGGTTTGGAGGAGGGGGCAGCTTTGGTCTGGGAGAAATCCTCGTCCTTATGGAATTTTTGTAGGCAAAAGCCCAGGACGGGCTGCAGGCAAGTTGACTCCGAATGGAGGCACTTTTCCCCAAGAAGCCAAACTCAAGAGCCCACTTGGCAGGTGTCATTTTGTAGGGCGCGTTTGGGCCTCTGATGGCAGCCAGGTTAGGAGGAGGGGGCAGCTTTGGTCTGGGAGAAATCCTCGTCCTTATGGAATTTTTGTAGGCAAAAGCCCAGGACGGGCTGCAGGCAAGTTAGGCATGTTGGCTTTGAAAGGAGGCACTTTTCCCCAAGAAGCCAAACTCAAGAACCCGCAATGCAGATGTCATTTTGTAGGGCGCGTTTGGGCCTCCGATGGCAGCCAGGTTTGGAGGAGGGGGCAGCTTTGGTCTGGGAGAAATCCTCGTCCTTATGGATTTTTTGTAGGCAAAAGCCCAGGACGGGCCGCAGGCAAGTTGACTCCGAATGGAGGCACTTTTCCCCAAGAAGCCAAACTCAAGAGCCCACTTGGCAGGTGTCATTTTGTAGGGCGCGTTTGGGCCTCTGATGGCAGCCAGGTTTGGAGGAGGGGGCAGCTTTGGTCTGGGAGAAATCCTCGTCCTTATGGAATTTTTGTAGGCAAAAGCCCTGCATGGGCCGCAGGCAAGTTGACTCCGAAAGGAGGCACTTTTCCCCAAGAAGCCAAACTCAAGAGCCCACTTGGCATATGTCATTTTGTAGGGCGCGTTTGGGCCTCCGATGGCAGCCAGGTTTGGAGGAGGGGGCAGCTTTGGTCTGGGAGAAATCCTCGTCCTTATGGAATTTTTGTAGGCAAAAGGCCAGGACGGGACGCAGGCAAGTTGACTCCGAATGGAGGCACTTTTCCCCAAGAAGCCAAACTCAAGAGCCCACTTGGCAGATGTCATTTTGTAGGGCGCGTTTGGGCCTCTGATGGCAGCCAGGTTAGGAGGAGGGGGCAGATTTGGTCTGGGAGAAATCCTCGTCCTTATGGAATTTTTGTAGGCAAAAGCCCTGGACGGGCTGCAGGCAAGTTAGGCATGTTGGCTTTGAAAGGAGGCACTTTTCCCCAAGAAGCCAAACTCAAGAACCCACAATGCAGATGTCATTTTATAGGGCGCGTTTGGGCCTCCGATGGCAGCCAGGTTTGGAGGAGGGGGCAGCTTTGGTCTGGGAGAAATCCTCGTCCTTATGGAATTTTTGTAGGCAAAAGCCCAGGACGGGCCGCAGGCAAGTTGACTCCGAATGGAGGCACTTTTCCCCAAGAAGCCAAACTCAAGAGCCCACTTGGCAGGTGTCATTTTGTAGGGCGCATTTGGGCCTCTGATGGCAGCCAGGTTTGGAGGAGGGGGCAGCTTTGGTCTGGGAGAAATCCTCGTCCTTATGGAATTTTTGTAGGCAAAAGCCCTGCATGGGCCGCAGGCAAGTTGACTCCGAAAGGAGGCACTTTTCCCCAAGAAGCCAAACTCAAGAGCCCACTTGGCATATGTCATTTTGTAGGGCGCGTTTGGGCCTCCGATGGCAGCCAGGTTTGGAGGAGGGGGCAGCTTTGGTCTGGGAGAAATCCTCGTCCTTATGGAATTTTTGTAGGCAAAAGCCCTGGACGGGCTGCAGGCAAGTTGACTCCGAATGGAGGCACTTTTCCCCAAGAAGCCAAACTCAAGAGCCCACTTGGCAGATGTCATTTTGTAGGGCGCGTTTGGGCCTCTGATGGCAGCCAGGTTAGGAGGAGGGGGCAGCTTTGGTCTGGGAGAAATCCTCGTCCTTATGGAATTTTTGTAGGCAAAAGCCCAGGACGGGCTGCAGGCAAGTTAGGCATGTTGGCTTTGAAAGGAGGCACTTTTCCCCAAGAAGCCAAACTCAAGAACCCACAATGCAGATGTCATTTTGTAGGGCGCGTTTGGGCCTCCGATGGCAGCCAGGTTTGGAGGAGGGGGCAGCTTTGGTCTGGGAGAAATCCTCGTCCTTATGGAATTTTTGTAGGCAAAAGCCCAGGACGGGCCGCAGGCAAGTTGACTCCGAATGGAGGCACTTTTCCCCAAGAAGCCAAACTCAAGAGCCCACTTGGCAGGTGTCATTTTGTAGGGCGCGTTTGGGCCTCTGATGGCAGCCAGGTTAGGAGGAGGGGGCAGCTTTGGTCTGGGAGAAATCCTCGTCCTTATGGAATTTTTGTAGGCAAAAGCCCAGGACGGGCCGCAGGCAAGTTGACTCCGAATGGAGGCACTTTTACCCAAGAAACCAAACTCAAGAGCCCACTTGGCAGGTGTCATTTTGTAGGGCGTGTTTGGGCCTCTGATGGCAGCCAGGTTTGGAGGAGGGGGCAGCTTTGGTCTGGGAGAAATCCTCGTCCTTATGGAATTTTTGTAGGCAAAAGCCCTGCATGGGCCGCAGGCAAGTTGATTACGAAAGGAGGCACTTTTCCCCAAGAAGCCAAACTCAAGAGCCCACTTAGCATATGTCATTTTGTAGGGCGCGTTTGGGCCTCCGATGGCCGCCAGGTTTGGAGGAGGGGGCAGCTTTGGTCTGGGAGAAATCCTCGTCCTTATGGAATTTTTGTAGGCAAAAGCCCTGGACGGGCTGCAGGCAAGTTGACTCCGAATGGAGGCACTTTTCCCCAAGAAGCCAAACTCAAGAGCCCACTTGGCAGATGTCATTTTGTAGGGCGCGTTTGGGTCTCTGATGGCAGCCAGGTTAGGAGGAGGGGGCAGCTTTGGTCTGGGAGAAATCCTCGTCCTTATGGAATTTTTGTAGGCAAAAGCCCAGGACGGGCTGCAGACAAGTTAGGCATGTTGGCTTTGAAAGGAGGCACTTTTCCCCAAGAAGCCAAACTCAAGAACCCACAATGCAGATGTCATTTTGTAGGGCGCGTTTGGGCCTCCGATGGCAGCCAGGTTTGGAGGAGGGGGCAGCTTTGGTCTGGGAGAAATCCTCGTCCTTATGGAATTTTTGTAGGCAAAAGCCCAGGACGGGCCGCAGGCAAGTTGACTCCGAATGGAGGCACTTTTCCCCAAGAAGCCAAACTCAAGAGCCCACTTGGCAGGTGTCATTTTGTAGGGCGCGTTTGGGCCTCTGATGGCAGCCAGGTTAGGAGGAGGGGGCAGCTTTGGTCTGGGAGAAATCCTCGTCCTTATGGAATTTTTGTAGGCAAAAGCCCAGGACGGGCCGCAGGCAAGTTGACTCCGAATGGAGGCACTTTTCCCCAAGAAACCAAACTCAAGAGCCCACTTGGCAGGTGTCATTTTGTAGGGCGCGTTTGGGCCTCTGATGGCAGCCAGGTTTGGAGGAGGGGGCAGCTTTGGTCTGGGAGAAATCCTCGTCCTTATGGAATTTTTGTAGGCAAAAGCCCTGCATGGGCCGCAGGCAAGTTGATTCCGAAAGGAGGCACTTTTCCCCAAGAAGCCAAACTCAAGAGCCCACTTGGCATATGTCATTTTGTAGGGCGCGTTTGGGCCTCCGATGGCAGCCAGGTTTGGAGGAGGGGGCAGCTTTGGTCTGGGAGAAATCCTCGTCCTTATGGAATTTTTGTAGGCAAAAGCCCAGGACGGGCTGCAGGCAAGTTGACTCCGAATGGAGGCACTTTTCCCCAAGAAGCCAAACTCAAGAGCCCACTTGGCAGATGTCATTTTGTAGGGCGCGTTTGGGCCTCTGATGGCAGCCAGGTTAGGAGGAGGGGGCAGCTTTGGTCTGGGAGAAATCCTCGTCCTTATGGAATTTTTGTAGGCAAAAGCCCTGGACGGGCTGCAGGCAAGTTAGGCATGTTGACTCCGAATGGAGGCACTTTTCCCCAAGAAGCCAAACTCAAGAACCCACAATGCAGATGTCATTTTGTAGGGCGCGTTTGGGCCTCCGATGGCAGCCAGGTTTGGAGGAGGGGGCAGCTTTGGTCTGGGAGAAATCCTCGTCCTTATGGAATTTTTGTTGGCAAAAGCCCAGGACGGGCCGCAGGCAAGTTGACTCCGAATGGAGGCACTTTTCCCCAAGAAGCCAAACTCAAGAGCCCACTTGGCAGATGTCATTTTGTAGGGCGCGTTTGGGCCTCTGATGGCAGCCAGGTTTGGAGGAGGGGGCAGCTTTGGTCTGGGAGAAATCCTCGTCCTTATGGAATTTTTTGTAGGCAAAAGCCCTGCATTGGCCGCAGGCAAGTTGACTCCGAAAGGAGGCACTTTTCCCCAAGAAGCCAAACTCAAGAGCCCACTTGGCATATGTCATTTTGTAGGGCGCGTTTGGGCCTCCGATGGCAGCCAGGTTTGGAGGAGGGGGCAGCTTTGGTCTGGGAGAAATCCTCGTCCTTATGGAATTTTTGTAGGCAAAAGCCCAGGACGGGCTGCAGGCAAGTTGACTCCGAATGGAGGCACTTTTCCCCAAGAAGCCAAACTCAAGAGCCCACTTGGCAGATGTCATTTTGTAGGGCGCGTTTGGGCCTCTGATGGCAGCCAGGTTAGGAGGAGGGGGCAGCTTTGGTCTGGGAGAAATCCTCGTCCTTATGGAATTTTTGTAGGCAAAAGCCCTGGACGGGCTGCAGGCAAGTTAGGCATGTTGGCTTTGAAAGGAGGCACTTTTCCCTAAGAAGCCAAACTCAAGAACCCACTTGGCATATGTCATTTTGTAGGGCGCGTTTGGGCTTCCGATGGCAGCCAGGTTTGGAGGAGGGGGCAGCTTTGGTCTGGGAGAAATCCTCGTCCTTATGGAATTTTTGTAGGCAAAAGCCCAGGATGGGCTGCAGGCAAGTTGACTCCGAATGGAGGCACTTTTCCCCAAGAAGCCAAACTCAAGAGCCCACTTGGCAGGTGTCATTTTGTAGGGCGCGTTTGGGCCTCTGATGGCAGCCAGGTTAGGAGGAGGGGGCAGCTTTGGTCTGGGAGAAATCCTCGTCCTTATGGAATTTTTGTAGGCAAAAGCCCTGCATGGGCCGCAGGCAAGTTGACTCCGAAAGGAGGCACTTTTCCCCAAGAAGCCAAACTCAAGAGCCCACTTGGCAGATGTCATTTTGTAGGGCGCGTTTGGGCCTCCGATGGCAGCCAGGTTTGGAGGAGGGGGCAGCTTTGGTCTGGGAGAAATCCTCGTCCTTATGGAATTTTTGTAGGCAAAAGCCCAGGACGGGCTGCAGGCAAGTTGACTCCGAATGGAGGCACTTTTCCCCAAGAAGCCAAACTCAAGAGCCCACTTGGCAGGTGTCATTTTGTAGGGCGCGTTTGGGCCTCTGATGGCAGCCAGGTTTGGAGGAGGGGGCAGCTTTGGTCTGGGAGAAATCCTCGTCCTTATGGAATTTTTGTAGGCAAAAGCCCTGCATGGGCCGCAGGCAAGTTGATTCCGAAAGGAGGCACTTTTCCCCAAGAAGCCAAACTCAAGAGCCCACTTAGCATATGTCATTTTGTAGGGCGCGTTTGGGCCTCCGATGGCAGCCAGGTTTGGAGGAGGGGGCAGCTTTGGTCTGGGAGAAATCCTCGTCCTTATGGAATTTTTGTAGGCAAAAGCCCAGGACGGGCTGCAGGCAAGTTGACTCCGAATGGAGGCACTTTTCCCCAAGAAGCCAAACTCAAGAGCCCACTTGGCAGATGTCATTTTGTAGGGCGCGTTTGGGCCTCTGATGGCAGCCAGGTTAGGAGGAGGGGGCAGCTTTGGTCTGGGAGAAATCCTCGTCCTTATGGAATTTTTGTAGGCAAAAGCCCTGGACGGGCTGCAGGCAAGTTAGGCATGTTGGCTTTGAAAGGAGGCATTTTTCCCTAAGAAGCCAAACTCAAGAACCCACTTGGCATATGTCATTTTGTAGGGCGCGTTTGGGCTTCCGATGGCAGCCAGGTTTGGAGGAGGGGGCAGCTTTGGTCTGGGAGAAATCCTCGTCCTTATGGAATTTTTGTAGGCAAAAGCCCAGGACGGGCTGCAGGCAAGTTGACTCCGAATGGAGGCACTTTTCCCCAAGAAGCCAAACTCAAGAGCCCACTTGGCAGGTTTCATTTTGTAGGGCGCGTTTGGGCCTCTGATGGCAGCCAGGTTAGGAGGAGGGGGCAGCTTTGGTCTGGGAGAAATCCTCGTCCTTATGGAATTTTTGTAGGCAAAAGCCCTGCATGGGCCGCAGGCAAGTTGACTCCGAAAGGAGGCACTTTTCCCCAAGAAGCCAAACTCAAGAGCCCACTTGGCAGATGTCATTTTGTAGGGCGCGTTTGGGCCTCCGATGGCAGCCAGGTTTGGAGGAGGGGGCAGCTTTGGTCTGGGAGAAATCCTCGTCCTTATGGAATTTTTGTAGGCAAAAGCCCAGGACGGGCTGCAGGCAAGTTGACTCCGAATGGAGGCACTTTTCCCCAAGAAGCCAAACTCAAGAGCCCACTTGGCAGATGTCATTTTGTAGGGCGCGTTTGGGCCTCTGATGGCAGCCAGGTTTGGAGGAGGGGGCAGCTTTGGTCTGGGAGAAATCCTCGTCCTTATGGAATTTTTGTAGGCAAAAGCCCAGGACGGGCTGCAGGCAAGTTAGGCATGTTGGCTTTGAAAGGAGGCACTTTTCCCCAAGAAGCCAAACTCAAGAACCCACAATGCAGATGTCATTTTGTAGGGCGCGTTTGGGCCTCCGATGGCAGCCAGGTTTGGAGGAGGGGGCAGCTTTGGTCTGGGAGAAATCCTCGTCCTTATGGATTTTTTGTAGGCAAAAGCCCAGGACGGGCCGCAGGCAAGTTGACTCCGAATGGAGGCACTTTTCCCCAAGAAGCCAAACTCAAGAGCCCACTTGGCAGGTGTCATTTTGTAGGGCGCGTTTGGGCCTCTGATGGCAGCCAGGTTTGGAGGAGGGGGCAGCTTTGGTCTGGGAGAAATCCTCGTCCTTATGGAATTTTTGTAGGCAAAAGCCCTGGACGGGCTGCAGGCAAGTTAGGCATGTTGGATTTGAAAGGAGGCACTTTTCCCCAAGAAGCCAAACTCAAGAGCCCACTTGGCAGGTGTCATTTTATAGGGCGCGTTTGGGCCTCTGATGGCAGCCAGGTTTGGAGGAGGGGGCAGCTTTGGTCTGGGAGAAATCCTCGTCCTTATGGAATTTTTGTAGGCAAAAGCCCTGCATGGGCCGCAGGCAAGTTGACTCCGAAAGGAGGCACTTTTCCCCAAGAAGCCAAACTCAAGAGCCCACTTGGCATATGTCATTTTGTAGGGCGCGTTTGGGCCTCTGATGGCAGCCAGGTTTGGAGGAGGGGGCAGCTTTGGTCTGGGAGAAATCCTCGTCCTTATGGAATTTTTGTAGGCAAAAGCCCAGGACGGGCCGCAGGCAAGTTGACTCCGAAAGGAGGCACTTTTCCCCAAGAAGCCAAACTCAAGAGCCCACTTGGCACATGTCATTTTGTACGGCGCGTTTGGGCCTCTGATGGCAGCCAGGTTTGGAGGAGGGGGCAGCTTTGGTCTGGGAGAAATCCTCGTCCTTATGGAATTTTTGTAGGCAAAAGCCCTGCATGGGCCGCAGGCAAGTTGACTCCGAAAGGAGGCACTTTTCCCCAAGAAGCCAAACTCAAGAGCCCACTTGGCAGATGTCATTTTGTAGGGCGCGTTTGGGCCTCTGATGGCAGCCAGGTTTGGAGGAGGGGGCAGCTTTGGTCTGGGAGAAATCCTCGTCCTTATGGAATTTTTGTAGGCAAAAGCCCTGCATGGGCCGCAGGCAAGTTGACTCCGAAAGGAGGCACTTTTCCCCAAGAAGCCAAACTCAAGAGCCCACTTGGCATATGTCATTTTGTAGGGCGCGTTTGGGCCTCCGATGGCAGCCAGGTTTGGAGGAGGGGGCAGCTTTGGTCTGGGAGAAATCCTCGTCCTTATGGAATTTTTGTAGGCAAAAGCCCAGGACGGGCTGCAGGCAAGTTGACTCCGAATGGAGGCACTTTTCCCCAAGAAGCCAAACTCAAGAGCCCACTTGGCAGATGTCATTTTGTAGGGCGCGTTTGGGCCTCTGATGGCAGCCAGGTTAGGAGGAGGGGGCAGCTTTGGTCTGGGAGAAATCCTCGTCCTTATGGAATTTTTGTAGGCAAAAGCCCTGGACGGGCTGCAGGCAAGTTAGGCATGTTGGATTTGAAAGGAGGCACTTTTCCCCAAGAATCCAAACTCAAGAGCCCACTTGGCAGATGTCATTTTGTAGGGCGCGTTTGGGCCTCCGATGGCAGCCAGGTTTGGAGGAGGGGGCAGCTTTGGTCTGGGAGAAATCCTCGTCCTTATGGATTTTTTGTAGGCAAAAGCCCAGGACGGGCTGCAGGCAAGTTGACTCCGAATGGAGGCACTTTTCCCCAAGAAGCCAAACTCAAGAGCCCACTTGGCAGGTGTCATTTTGTAGGGCGCGTTTGGGCCTCCGATGGCAGCCAGGTTTGGAGGAGGGGGCAGCTTTGGTCTGGGAGAAATCCTCGTCCTTATGGAATTTTTGTAGGCAAAAGCCCTGCATGGGCCGCAGGCAAGTTGACTCCGAAAGGAGGCACTTTTCCCCAAGAAGCCAAACTCAAGAGCCCACTTGGCATATGTCATTTTGTAGGGCGCGTTTGGGCCTCCGATGGCAGCCAGGTTTGGAGGAGGGGGCAGCTTTGGTCTGGGAGAAATCCTCGTCCTTATGGAATTTTTGTAGGCAAAAGCCCAGGACGGGCTGCAGGCAAGTTGACTCCGAAAGGAGGCACTTTTCCCCAAGAAGCCAAACTCAAGAGCCCACTTGGCATATGTCATTTTGTAGGGCGCGTTTGGGCCTCCGATGGCAGCCAGGTTTGGAGGAGGGGGCAGCTTTGGTCTGGGAGAAATCCTCGTCCTTATGGAATTTTTGTAGGCAAAAGCCCTGCATGGGCCGCAGGCAAGTTGACTCCGAAAGGAGGCACTTTTCCCCAAGAAGCCAAACTCAAGAGCCCACTTGGCATATGTCATTTTGTAGGGCGCGTTTGGGCCTCCGATGGCAGCCAGGTTTGGAGGAGGGGGCAGCTTTGGTCTGGGAGAAATCCTCGTCCTTATGGAATTTTTGTAGGCAAAAGCCCAGGACGGGCTGCAGGCAAGTTGACTCCGAATGGAGGCACTTTTCCCCAAGAAGCCAAACTCAAGAGCCCACTTGGCAGATGTCATTTTGTAGGGCGCGTTTGGGCCTCTGATGGCAGCCAGGTTAGGAGGAGGGGGCAGCTTTGGTCTGGGAGAAATCCTCGTCCTTATGGAATTTTTGTAGGCAAAAGCCCAGGACGGGCTGCAGGCAAGTTAGGCATGTTGGCTTTGAAAGGAGGCACTTTTCCCCAAGAAGCCAAACTCAAGAGCCCACTTGGCATATGTCATTTTGTAGGGCGCGTTTGGGCCTCCGATGGCAGCCAGGTTTGGAGGAGGGGGCAGCTTTGGTCTGGGAGAAATCCTCGTCCTTATGGAATTTTTGTAGGCAAAAGCCCAGGACGGACCGCAGGCAAGTTGACTCCGAATGGAGGCACTTTTCCCCAAGAAGCCAAACTCAAGAGCCCACTTGGCAGGTGTCATTTTGTAGGGCGCATTTGGGCCTCTGATGGCAGCCAGGTTTGGAGGAGGGGGCAGCTTTGGTCTGGGAGAAATCCTCGTCCTTATGGAATTTTTGTAGGCAAAAGCCCTGCATGGGCCGCAGGCAAGTTGACTCCGAAAGGAGGCACTTTTCCCCAAGAAGCCAAACTCAAGAGCCCACTTGGCAGATGTCATTTTGTAGGGCGCGTTTGGGCCTCCGATGGCAGCCAGGTTTGGAGGAGGGGGCAGCTTTGGTCTGGGAGAAATCCTCGTCCTTATGGAATTTTTGTAGGCAAAAGCCCAGGACGGGCTGCAGGCAAGTTGACTCCGAATGGAGGCACTTTTCCCCAAGAAGCCAAACTCAAGAGCCCACTTGGCAGATGTCATTTTGTAGGGCGCGTTTGGGCCTCCGATGGCAGCCAGGTTTGGAGGAGGGGGCAGCTTTGGTCTGGGAGAAATCCTCGTCCTTATGGAATTTTTGTAGGCAAAAGCCCATGACGGGCCGCAGGCAAGTTGACTCCGAAAGGAGGCACTTTTCCCCAAGAAGCCAAACTCAAGAGCCCACTTGGCAGGTGTCATTTTATAGGGCGCGTTTGGGCCTCTGATGGCAGCCAGGTTTGGAGGAGGGGGCAGCTTTGGTCTGGGAGAAATCCTCGTCCTTATGGAATTTTTGTAGGCAAAAGCCCTGCATGGGCCGCAGGCAAGTTGACTCCGAAAGGAGGCACTTTTCCCCAAGAAGCCAAACTCAAGAGCCCACTTGGCATATGTCATTTTGTAGGGCGCGTTTGGGCCTCCGATGGCAGCCAGGTTTGGAGGAGGGGGCAGCTTTGGTCTGGGAGAAATCCTCGTCCTTATGGAATTTTTGTAGGCAAAAGCCCAGGACGGGCCGCAGGCAAGTTGACTCCGAAAGGAGGCACTTTTCCCCAAGAAGCCAAACTCAAGAGCCCACTTGGCAGGTGTCATTTTGTACGGCGCGTTTGGGCCTCTGATGGCAGCCAGGTTTGGAGGAGGGGGCAGCTTTGGTCTGGGAGAAATCCTCGTCCTTATGGAATTTTTGTAGGCAAAAGCCCTGCATGGGCCGCAGGCAAGTTGACTCCGAAAGGAGGCACTTTTCCCCAAGAAGCCAAACTCAAGAGCCCACTTGGCATATGTCATTTTGTAGGGCGCGTTTGGGCCTCTGATGGCAGCCAGGTTTGGAGGAGGGGGCAGCTTTGGTCTGGGAGAAATCCTCGTCCTTATGGAATTTTTGTAGGCAAAAGCCCTGCATGGGCCGCAGGCAAGTTGACTCCGAATGGAGGCACTTTTCCCCAAGAAGCCAAACTCAAGAGCCCACTTGGCATATGTCATTTTGTAGGGCGCGTTTGGGCCTCCGATGGCAGCCAGGTTTGGAGGAGGGGGCAGCTTTGGTCTGGGAGAAATCCTCGTCATTATGGAATTTTTGTAGGCAAAAGCCCAGGACGGGCTGCAGGCAAGTTGACTCCGAATGGAGGCACTTTTCCCCAAGAAGCCAAACTCAAGAGCCCACTTGGCAGATGTCATTTTGTAGGGCGCGTTTGGGCCTCTGATGGCAGCCAGGTTTGGAGGAGGGGGCAGCTTTGGTCTGGGAGAAATCCTCGTCCTTATGGAATTTTTGTAGGCAAAAGCCCTGCATGGGCTGCAGGCAAGTTAGGCATGTTGGATTTGAAAGGAGGCACTTTTCCCCAAGAATCCAAACTCAAGAGCCCACTTGGCAGATGTCATTTTGTAGGGCGCGTTTGGGCCTCCGATGGCAGCCAGGTTTGGAGGAGGGGGCAGCTTTGGTCTGGTAGAAATCCTCGTCCTTATGGAATTTTTGTAGGCAAAAGCCCAGGACGGGCTGCAGGCAAGTTGACTCCGAATGGAGGCACTTTTCCCCAAGAAGCCAAACTCAAGAGCCCACTTGGCAGGTGTCATTTTGTAGGGCGCGTTTGGGCCTCTGATGGCAGCCAGGTTTGGAGGAGGGGGCAGCTTTGGTCTGGGAGAAATCCTCGTCCTTATGGAATTTTTGTAGGCAAAAGCCCTGCATGGGCCGCAGGCAAGTTGACTCCGAAAGGAGGCACTTTTCCCCAAGAAGCCAAACTCAAGGACCCACAATGCAGATGTCATTATGTAGGGCGCGTTTGGGCCTCCGATGGCAGCCAGGTTTGGAGGAGGGGGCAGCTTTGGTCTGGGAGAAATCCTCGTCCTTATGGAATTTTTGTAGGCAAAAGCCCAGGACGGGCTACAGGCAAGTTGACTCCGAATGGAGGCACTTTTCCCCAAGAAGCCAAACTCAAGAGCCCACTTGGCAGATGTCATTTTGTAGGGCGCGTTTGGGCCTCTGATGGCAGCCAGGTTAGGAGGAGGGGGCAGCTTTGGTCTGGGAGAAATCCTCGTCCTTATGGAATTTTTGTAGGCAAAAGCCCTGGACGGGCTGCAGGCAAGTTAGGCATGTTGGCTTTGAAAGGAGGCACTTTTCCCCAAGAAGCCAAACTCAAGAACCCACAATGCAGATGTCATTTTGTAGGGCGCGTTTGGGCCTCCGATGGCAGCCAGGTTTGGAGGAGGGGGCAGCTTTGGTCTGGGAGAAATCCTCGTCCTTATGGAATTTTTGTAGGCAAAAGCCCTGCATGGGCCGCAGGCAAGTTGACTCCGAAAGGAGGCACTTTTCCCCAAGAAGCCAAACTCAAGAGCCCACTTGGCATATGTCATTTTGTAGGGCGCGTTTGGGCCTCCGATGGCAGCCAGGTTTGGAGGAGGGGGCAGCTTTGGTCTGGGAGAAATCCTCGTCCTTATGGAATTTTTGTAGGCAAAAGCCCAGGACGGGCCGCAGGCAAGTTGACTCCGAAAGGAGGCACTTTTCCCCAAGAAGCCAAACTCAAGAGCCCACTTGGCAGGTGTCATTTTGTACGGCGCGTTTGGGCCTCTGATGGCAGCCAGGTTTGGAGGAGGGGGCAGCTTTGGTCTGGGAGAAATCCTCGTCCTTATGGAATTTTTGTAGGCAAAAGCCCTGCATGGGCCACAGGCAAGTTGACTCCGAAAGGAGGCACTTTTCCCCAAGAAGCCAAACTCAAGAGCCCACTTGGCATATGTCATTTTGTAGGGCGCATTTGGGCCTCTGATGGCAGCCAGGTTTGGAGGAGGGGGCAGCTTTGGTCTGGGAGAAATCCTCGTCCTTATGGAATTTTTGTAGGCAAAAGCCCTGCATGGGCCGCAGGCAAGTTGACTCCGAAAGGAGGCACTTTTCCCCAAGAAGCCAAACTCAAGAGACCACTTGGCATATGTCATTTTGTAGGGCGCGTTTGGGCCTCTGATGGCAGCCAGGTTTGGAGGAGGGGGCAGCTTTGGTCTGGGAGAAATCCTCGTCCTTATGGAATTTTTGTAGGCAAAAGCCCAGGACGGGCTGCAGGCAAGTTGACTCCGAATGGAGGCACTTTTCCCCAAGAAGCCAAACTCAAGAGCCCACTTGGCAGATGTCATTTTGTAGGGCGCGTTTGGGCCTCTGATGGCAGCCAGGTTAGGAGGAGGGGGCAGCTTTGGTCTGGGAGAAATCCTCGTCCTTATGGAATTTTTGTAGGCAAAAGCCCTGGACGGGCTGCAGGCAAGTTAGGCATGTTGGATTTGAAAGGAGGCACTTTTCCCCAAGAATCCAAACTCAAGAGCCCACTTGGCAGATGTCATTTTGTAGGGCGCGTTTGGGCCTCCGATGGCAGCCAGGTTTGGAGGAGGGGGCAGCTTTGGTCTGGGAGAAATCCTCGTCCTTATGGAATTTTTGTAGGCAAAAGCCCAGGACGGGCTGCAGGCAAGTTGACTCCGAATGGAGGCACTTTTCCCCAAGAAGCCAAACTCAAGAGCCCACTTGGCAGGTGTCATTTTGTAGGGCGCGTTTGGGCCTCTGATGGCAGCCAGGTTTGGAGGAGGGGGCAGCTTTGGTCTGGGAGAAATCCTCGTCCTTATGGAATTTTTGTAGGCAAAAGCCCTGCATGGGCCGCAGGCAAGTTGACTGCGAAAGGAGGCACTTTTCCCCAAGAAGCCAAACTCAAGAGCCCACTTGGCATATGTCATTTTGTAGGGCGCGTTTGGGCCTCCGATGGCAGCCAGGTTTGGAGGAGGGGGCAGCTTTGGTCTGGGAGAAATCCTCGTCCTTATGGAATTTTTGTAGGCAAAAGCCCAGGACGGGCTGCAGGCAAGTTGACTCCGAATGGAGGCACTTTTCCCCAAGAAGCCAAACTCAAGAGCCCACTTGGCAGATGTCATTTTGTAGGGCGCGTTTGGGCCTCTGATGGCAGCCAGGTTAGGAGGAGGGGGCAGCTTTGGTCTGGGAGAAATCCTCGTCCTTATGGAATTTTTGTAGGCAAAAGCCCAGGACGGACCGCAGGCAAGTTGACTCCGAATGGAGGCACTTTTCCCCAAGAAGCCAAACTCAAGAGCCCACTTGGCAGATGTCATTTTGTAGGGCGCGTTTGGGCCTCTGATGGCAGCCAGGTTTGGAGGAGGGGGCAGCTTTGGTCTGGGAGAAATCCTCGTCCTTATGGAATTTTTGTAGGCAAAAGCCCTGCATGGGCCGCAGGCAAGTTGACTCCGAAAGGAGGCACTTTTCCCCAAGAAGCCAAACTCAAGAGCCCACTTGGCAGATGTCATTTTGTAGGGCGCGTTTGGGCCTCCGATGGCAGCCAGGTTTGGAGGAGGGGGCAGCTTTGGTCTGGGAGAAATCCTCGTCCTTATGGAATTTTTGTAGGCAAAAGCCCAGGACGGGCTGCAGGCAAGTTGACTCCGAATGGAGGCACTTTTCCCCAAGAAGCCAAACTCAAGAGCCCACTTGGCAAATGTCATTTTGTAGGGCGCGTTTGGGCCTCCGATGGCAGCCAGGTTTGGAGGAGCTGGCAGCTTTGGTCTGGGAGAAATCCTCGTCCTTATGGAATTTTTGTAGGCAAAAGCCCATGACGGGCCGCAGGCAAGTTGACTCCGAAAGGAGGCACTTTTCCCCAAGAAGCCAAACTCAAGAGCCCACAATGCAGGTGTCATTTTATAGGGCGCGTTTGGGCCTCTGATGGCAGCCAGGTTTGGAGGAGGGGGCAGCTTTGGTCTGGGAGAAATCCTCGTCCTTATGGAATTTTTGTAGGCAAAAGCCCTGCATGGGCCGCAGGCAAGTTGACTCCGAAAGGAGGCACTTTTCCCCAAGAAGCCAAACTCAAGAGCCCACTTGGCATATGTCATTTTGTAGGGCGCGTTTGGGCCTCCGATGGCAGCCAGGTTTGGAGGAGGGGGCAGCTTTGGTCTGGGAGAAATCCTCGTCCTTATGGAATTTTTGTAGGCAAAAGCCCAGGACGGGCCGCAGGCAAGTTGACTCCGAAAGGAGGCACTTTTCCCCAAGAAGCCAAACTCAAGAGCCCACTTGGCAGGTGTCATTTTGTACGGCGCGTTTGGGCCTCTGATGGCAGCCAGGTTTGGAGGAGGGGGCAGCTTTGGTCTGGGAGAAATCCTCGTCCTTATGGAATTTTTGTAGGCAAAAGCCCAGGACGGGCTGCAGGCAAGTTGACTCCGAAAGGAGGCACTTTTCCCCAAGAAGCCAAACTCAAGAGCCCACTTGGCATATGTCATTTTGTAGGGCGCGTTTGGGCCTCTGATGGCAGCCAGGTTTGGAGGAGGGGGCAGCTTTGGTCTGGGAGAAATCCTCGTCCTTATGGAATTTTTGTAGGCAAAAGCCCTGCATGGGCCGCAGGCAAGTTGACTCCGAATGGAGGCACTTTTCCCCAAGAAGCCAAACTCAAGAGCCCACTTGGCATATGTCATTTTGTAGGGCGCGTTTGGGCCTCCGATGGCAGCCAGGTTTGGAGGAGGGGGCAGCTTTGGTCTGGGAGAAATCCTCGTCCTTATGGAATTTTTGTAGGCAAAAGCCCAGGACGGGCTGCAGGCAAGTTGACTCCGAATGGAGGCACTTTTCCCCAAGAAGCCAAACTCAAGAGCCCACTTGGCAGATGTCATTTTGTAGGGCGCGTTTGGGCCTCTGATGGCAGCCAGGTTAGGAGGAGGGGGCAGCTTTGGTCTGGGAGAAATCCTCGTCCTTATGGAATTTTTGTAGGCAAAAGCCCTGCATGGGCTGCAGGCAAGTTAGGCATGTTGGATTTGAAAGGAGGCACTTTTCCCCAAGAATCCAAACTCAAGAGCCCACTTGGCAGATGTCATTTTGTAGGGCGCGTTTGGGCCTCCGATGGCAGCCAGGTTTGGAGGAGGGGGCAGCTTTGGTCTGGGAGAAATCCTCGTCCTTATGGAATTTTTGTAGGCAAAAGCCCAGGACGGGCTGCAGGCAAGTTGACTCCGAATGGAGGCACTTTTCCCCAAGAAGCCAAACTCAAGAGCCCACTTGGCAGGTGTCATTTTGTAGGGCGCGTTTGGGCCTCTGATGGCAGCCAGGTTTGGAGGAGGGGGCAGCTTTGGTCTGGGAGAAATCCTCGTCCTTATGGAATTTTTGTAGGCAAAAGCCCTGCATGGGCCGCAGGCAAGTTGACTCCGAAAGGAGGCACTTTTCCCCAAGAAGCCAAACTCAAGAGCCCACTTGGCATATGTCATTTTGTAGGGTGCGTTTGGGCCTCCGATGGCAGCCAGGTTTGGAGGAGGGGGCAGCTTTGGTCTGGGAGAAATCCTCGTCCTTATGGAATTTTTGTAGGCAAAAGCCCAGGACGGGCTACAGGCAAGTTGACTCCGAATGGAGGCACTTTTCCCCAAGAAGCCAAACTCAAGAGCCCACTTGGCAGATGTCATTTTGTAGGGCGCGTTTGGGCCTCTGATGGCAGCCAGGTTAGGAGGAGGGGGCAGCTTTGGTCTGGGAGAAATCCTCGTCCTTATGGAATTTTTGTAGGCAAAAGCCCTGGACGGGCTGCAGGCAAGTTAGGCATGTTGGCTTTGAAAGGAGGCACTTTTCCCCAAGAAGCCAAACTCAAGAACCCACAATGCAGATGTCATTTTGTAGGGCGCGTTTGGGCCTCTGATGGCAGCCAGGTTTGGAGGAGGGGGCAGCTTTGGTCTGGGAGAAATCCTCGTCCTTATGGAATTTTTGTAGGCAAAAGCCCAGGACGGGCTGCAGGCAAGTTGACTCCGAAAGGAGGCACTTTTCCCCAAGAAGCCAAACTCAAGAGCCCACTTGGCAGGTGTCATTTTGTAGGGCGCGTTTGGGCCTCTGATGGCAGCCAGGTTTGGAGGAGGGGGCAGCTTTGGTCTGGGAGAAATCCTCGTCCTTATGGAATTTTTGTAGGCAAAAGCCCTGCATGGGCCGCAGGCAAGTTGACTCTGAAAGGAGGCACTTTTCCCCAAGAAGCCAAACTCAAGAGCCCACTTGGCATATGTCATTTTGTAGGGCGCGTTTGGGCCTCCGATGGCAGCCAGGTTTGGAGGAGGGGGCAGCTTTGGTCTGGGAGAAATCCTCGTCCTTATGGAATTTTTGTAGGCAAAAGCCCAGGACGGGCCGCAGGCAAGTTGACTCCGAAAGGAGGCACTTTTCCCCAAGAAGCCAAACTCAAGAGCCCACTTGGCAGGTGTCATTTTGTACGGCGCGTTTGGGCCTCTGATGGCAGCCAGGTTTGGAGGAGGGGGCAGCTTTGGTCTGGGAGAAATCCTCGTCCTTATGGAATTTTTGTAGGCAAAAGCCCTGCATGGGCCGCAGGCAAGTTGACTCCGAAAGGAGGCACTTTTCCCCAAGAAGCCAAACTCAAGAGCCCACTTGGCATATGTCATTTTGTAGGGCGCGTTTGGGCCTCTGATGGCAGCCAGGTTAGGAGGAGGGGGCAGCTTTGGTCTGGGAGAAATCCTCGTCCTTATGGAATTTTTGTAGGCAAAAGCCCTGCATGGGCCGCAGGCAAGTTGACTCCGAAAGGAGGCACTTTTCCCCAAGAAGCCAAACTCAAGAGCCCACTTGGCATATGTCATTTTGTAGGGCGCGTTTGGGCCTCCGATGGCAGCCAGGTTTGGAGGAGGGGGCAGCTTTGGTCTGGGAGAAATCCTCGTCCTTATGGAATTTTTGTAGGCAAAAGCCCTGGACGGGCTGCAGGCAAGTTAGGCATGTTGGATTTGAAAGGAGGCACTTTTCCCCAAGAATCCAAACTCAAGAGCCCACTTGGCAGATGTCATTTTGTAGGGCGCGTTTGGGCCTCCGATGGCAGCCAGGTTTGGAGGAGGGGGCAGCTTTGGTCTGGGAGAAATCCTCGTCCTTATGGAATTTTTGTAGGCAAAAGCCCAGGACGGGCTGCAGGCAAGTTGACTCCGAATGGAGGCACTTTTCCCCAAGAAGCCAAACTCAAGAGCCCACTTGGCAGGTGTCATTTTGTAGGGCGCGTTTGGGCCTCTGATGGTAGCCAGGTTTGGAGGAGGGGGCAGCTTTGGTCTGGGAGAAATCCTCGTCCTTATGGAATTTTTGTAGGCAAAAGCCCTGCATGGGCCGCAGGCAAGTTGACTCCGAAAGGAGGCACTTTTCCCCAAGAAGCCAAACTCAAGAACCCACAATGCAGATGTCATTTTGTAGGGCGCGTTTGGGCCTCCGATGGCAGCCAGGTTTGGAGGAGGGGGCAGCTTTGGTCTGGGAGAAATCCTCGTCCTTATGGAATTTTTGTAGGCAAAAGCCCAGGACGGGCTGCAGGCAAGTTGACTCCGAATGGAGGCACTTTTCCCCAAGAAGCCAAACTCAAGAGCCCACTTGGCAGATGTCATTTTGTAGGGCGCGTTTGGGCCTCTGATGGCAGCCAGGTTAGGAGGAGGGGGCAGCTTTGGTCTGGGAGAAATCCTCGTCCTTATGGAATTTTTGTAGGCAAAAGCCCTGGACGGGCTGCAGGCAAGTTAGGCATGTTGGCTTTGAAAGGAGGCACTTTTCCCCAAGAAGCCAAACTCAAGAGCCCACTTGGCAGATGTCATTTTGTAGGGCGCGTTTGGGCCTCTGATGGCAGCCAGGTTTGGAGGAGGGGGCAGCTTTGGTCTGGGAGAAATCCTCGTCCTTATGGAATTTTTGTAGGCAAAAGCCCAGGACGGGCCGCAGGCAAGTTGACTCCGAATGGAGGCACTTTTCCCCAAGAAGCCAAACACAAGAGCCCACTTGGCATATGTCATTTTGTACGGCGCGTTTGGGCCTCTGATGGCAGCCAGGTTAGGAGGAGGGGGCAGCTTTGGTCTGGGAGAAATCCTCGTCCTTATGGAATTTTTGTAGGCAAAAGCCCTGCATGGGCCGCAGGCAAGTTGACTCCGAAAGGAGGCACTTTTCCCCAAGAAGCCAAACTCAAGAGCCCACTTGGCATATGTCATTTTGTAGGGCGCGTTTGGGCCTCCGATGGCAGCCAGGTTTGGAGGAGGGGGCAGCTTTGGTCTGGGAGAAATCCTCGTCCTTATGGAATTTTTGTAGGCAAAAGCCCAGGACGGGCCGCAGGCAAGTTGACTCCGAAAGGAGGCACTTTTCCACAAGAAGCCAAACTCAAGAGCCCACTTGGCAGGTGTCATTTTGTAGGGCGCGTTTGGGCCTCCGATGGCAGCCAGGTTTGGAGGAGGGGGCAGCTTTGGTCTGGGAGAAATCTTCGTCCTTATGGAATTTTTGTAGGCAAAAGCCCAGGACGGGCTGCAGGCAAGTTGACTCCGAATGGAGGCACTTTTCCCCAAGAAGCCAAACTCAAGAGCCCACTTGGCAGATGTCATTTTGTAGGGCGCGTTTGGGCCTCTGATGGCAGCCAGGTTAGGAGGAGGGGGCAGCTTTGGTCTGGGAGAAATCCTCGTCCTTATGGAATTTTTGTAGGCAAAAGCCCTGGACGGGCTGCAGGCAAGTTAGGCATGTTGGCTTTGAAAGGAGGCACTTTTCCCCAAGAAGCCAAACTCAAGAACCCACAATGCAGATGTCATTTTGTAGGGCGCGTTTGGGCCTCCGATGGCAGCCAGGTTTGGAGGAGGGGGCAGCTTTGGTCTGGAAGAAATCCTCGTCCTTATGGAATTTTTGTAGGCAAAAGCCCAGGACGGGCTGCAGGCAAGTTGACACCGAATGGAGGCACTTTTCCACAAGAAGCCAAACTCAAGAGCCCACTTGGCAGGTGTCATTTTGTAGGGCGCGTTTGGGCCTCTGATGGCAGCCAGGTTTGGAGGAGGGGGCAGCTTTGGTCTGGGAGAAATCCTCGTCCTTATGGAATTTTTGTAGGCAAAAGCCCTGCATGGGCCGCAGGCAAGTTGACTCCGAAAGGAGGCACTTTTCCCAAGAAGCCAAACTCAAGAGCCCACTTGGCAGGTGTCATTTTGTAGGGCGCGTTTGGGCCTCCGATGGCAGCCAGGTTTGGAGGAGGGGGCAGCTTTGGTCTGGGAGAAATCCTCGTCCTTATGGAATTTTTGTAGGCAAAAGCCCAGGACGGGCTGCAGGCAAGTTGACTCCGAATGGAGGCACTTTTCCCCAAGAAGCCAAACTCAAGAGCCCACTTGGCAGATGTCATTTTGTAGGGCGCGTTTGGGCCTCTGATGGCAGCCAGGTTAGGAGGAGGGGGCAGCTTTGGTCTGGGAGAAATCCTCGTCCTTATGGAATTTTTGTAGGCAAAAGCCCTGGACGGGCTGCAGGCAAGTTAGGCATGTTGGCTTTGAAAGGAGGCATTTTTCCCTAAGAAGCCAAACTCAAGAACCCACAATGCAGATGTCATTTTGTAGGGCGCGTTTGGGCCTCCGATGGCAGCCAGGTTTGGAGGAGGGGGCAGCTTTGGTCTGGGAGAAATCCTCGTCCTTATGGAATTTTTGTAGGCAAAAGCCCTGCATGGGCCGCAGGCAAGTTGACTCCGAATGGAGGCACTTTTCCCCAAGAAGCCAAACTCAAGAGCCCACTTGGCAGATGTCATTTTGTAGGGCGCGTTTGGGCCTCTGATGGCAGCCAGGTTTGGAGGAGGGGGCAGCTTTGGTCTGGGAGAAATCCTCGTCCTTATGGAATTTTTGTAGGCAAAAGCCCTGCATGGGCCGCAGGCAAGTTGACTCCGAAAGGAGGCACTTTTCCCCAAGAAGCCAAACTCAAGAGCCCACTTGGCATATGTCATTTTGTAGGGCGCGTTTGGGCCTCCGATGGCAGCCAGGTTTGGAGGAGGGGGCAGCTTTGGTCTGGGAGAAATCCTCGTCCTTATGGAATTTTTGTAGGCAAAAGCCCTGCATGGGCTGCAGGCAAGTTGACTCCGAATGGAGGCACTTTTCCCCAAGAAGCCAAACTCAAGAGCCCACTTGGCAGATGTCATTTTGTAGGGCGCGTTTGGGCCTCCGATGGCAGCCAGGTTTGGAGGAGGGGGCAGCTTTGGTCTGGGAGAAATCTTCGTCCTTATGCAATTTTTGTAGGCAAAAGCCCAGGACGGGCTGCAGGCAAGTTGACTCCGAATGGAGGCACTTTTCCCCAAGAAGCCAAACTCAAGAGCCCACTTGGCAGATGTCATTTTGTAGGGCGCGTTTGGGCCTCTGATGGCAGCCAGGTTAGGAGGAGGGGGCAGCTTTGGTCTGGGAGAAATCCTCGTCCTTATGGAATTTTTGTAGGCAAAAGCCCTGCATGGGCCGCAGGCAAGTTGACTCCGAAAGGAGGCACTTTTCCCCAAGAAGCCAAACTCAAGAGCCCACTTGGCATATGTCATTTTGTAGGGCGCGTTTGGGCCTCCGATGGCAGCCAGGTTTGGAGGAGGGGGCAGCTTTGGTCTGGGAGAAATCCTCGTCCTTATGGAATTTTTGTAGGCAAAAGCCCAGGACGGGCTGCAGGCAAGTTGACTCCGAATGGAGGCACTTTTCCCCAAGAAGCCAAACTCAAGAGCCCACTTGGCAGATGTCATTTTTTAGGGCGCGTTTGGGCCTCTGATGGCAGCCAGGTTAGGAGGAGGGGGCAGCTTTGGTCTGGGAGAAATCCTCGTCCTTATGGAATTTTTGTAGGTAAAAGCCCTGGACGGGCTGCAGGCAAGTTAGGCATGTTGGATTTGAAAGGAGGCACTTTTCCCCAAGAATCCAAACTCAAGAGCCCACTTGGCAGATGTCATTTTGTAGGGCGCGTTTGGGCCTCCGATGGCAGCCAGGTTTGGAGGAGGGGGCAGCTTTGGTCTGGGAGAAATCCTCGTCCTTATGGAATTTTTGTAGGCAAAAGCCCAGGACGGGCTGCAGGCAAGTTGACTCCGAATGGAGGCACTTTTCCCCAAGAAGCCAAACTCAAGAGCCCACTTGGCAGGTGTCATTTTGTAGGGCGCGTTTGGGCCTCTGATGGTAGCCAGGTTTGGAGGAGGGGGCAGCTTTGGTCTGGGAGAAATCCTCGTCCTTATGGAATTTTTGTAGGCAAAAGCCCTGGACGGGCTGCAGGCAAGTTAGGCATGTTGGCTTTGAAAGGAGGCACTTTTCCCCAAGAAGCCAAACTCAAGAACCCACAATGCAGATGTCATTTTGTAGGGCGCGTTTGGGCCTCCGATGGCAGCCAGGTTTGGAGGAGGGGGCAGCTTTGGTCTGGGAGAAATCCTCGTCCTTATGGAATTTTTGTAGGCAAAAGCCCAGGACGGGCCGCAGGCAAGTTGACTCCGAATGGAGGCACTTTTCCCCAAGAAGCCAAACACAAGAGCCCACTTGGCATATGTCATTTTGTACGGCGCGTTTGGGCCTCTGATGGCAGCCAGGTTAGGAGGAGGGGGCAGCTTTGGTCTGGGAGAAATCCTCGTCCTTATGGAATTTTTGTAGGCAAAAGCCCTGCATGGGCCGCAGGCAAGTTGACTCCGAAAGGAGGCACTTTTCCCCAAGAAGCCAAACTCAAGAGCCCACTTGGCATATGTCATTTTGTAGGGCGCGTTTGGGCCTCCGATGGCAGCCAGGTTTGGAGGAGGGGGCAGCTTTGGTCTGGGAGAAATCCTCGTCCTTATGGAATTTTTGTAGGCAAAAGCCCAGGACGGGCCGCAGGCAAGTTGACTCCGAAAGGAGGCACTTTTCCACAAGAAGCCAAACTCAAGAGCCCACTTGGCAGGTGTCATTTTGTAGGGCGCGTTTGGGCCTCCGATGGCAGCCAGGTTTGGAGGAGGGGGCAGCTTTGGTCTGGGAGAAATCTTCGTCCTTATGGAATTTTTGTAGGCAAAAGCCCAGGACGGGCTGCAGGCAAGTTGACTCCGAATGGAGGCACTTTTCCCCAAGAAGCCAAACTCAAGAGCCCACTTGGCAGATGTCATTTTGTAGGGCGCGTTTGGGCCTCTGATGGCAGCCAGGTTAGGAGGAGGGGGCAGCTTTGGTCTGGGAGAAATCCTCGTCCTTATGGAATTTTTGTAGGCAAAAGCCCTGGACGGGCTGCAGGCAAGTTAGGCATGTTGGCTTTGAAAGGAGGCACTTTTCCCCAAGAAGCCAAACTCAAGAACCCACAATGCAGATGTCATTTTGTAGGGCGCGTTTGGGCCTCCGATGGCAGCCAGGTTTGGAGGAGGGGGCAGCTTTGGTCTGGAAGAAATCCTCGTCCTTATGGAATTTTTGTAGGCAAAAGCCCAGGACGGGCTGCAGGCAAGTTGACACCGAATGGAGGCACTTTTCCACAAGAAGCCAAACTCAAGAGCCCACTTGGCAGGTGTCATTTTGTAGGGCGCGTTTGGGCCTCTGATGGCAGCCAGGTTTGGAGGAGGGGGCAGCTTTGGTCTGGGAGAAATCCTCGTCCTTATGGAATTTTTGTAGGCAAAAGCCCTGCATGGGCCGCAGGCAAGTTGACTCCGAAAGGAGGCACTTTTCCCAAGAAGCCAAACTCAAGAGCCCACTTGGCAGGTGTCATTTTGTAGGGCGCGTTTGGGCCTCCGATGGCAGCCAGGTTTGGAGGAGGGGGCAGCTTTGGTCTGGGAGAAATCCTCGTCCTTATGGAATTTTTGTAGGCAAAAGCCCAGGACGGGCTGCAGGCAAGTTGACTCCGAATGGAGGCACTTTTCCCCAAGAAGCCAAACTCAAGAGCCCACTTGGCAGATGTCATTTTGTAGGGCGCGTTTGGGCCTCTGATGGCAGCCAGGTTAGGAGGAGGGGGCAGCTTTGGTCTGGGAGAAATCCTCGTCCTTATGGAATTTTTGTAGGCAAAAGCCCTGGACGGGCTGCAGGCAAGTTAGGCATGTTGGCTTTGAAAGGAGGCACTTTTCCCTAAGAAGCCAAACTCAAGAACCCACAATGCAGATGTCATTTTGTAGGGCGCGTTTGGGCCTCCGATGGCAGCCAGGTTTGGAGGAGGGGGCAGCTTTGGTCTGGGAGAAATCCTCGTCCTTATGGAATTTTTGTAGGCAAAAGCCCTGCATGGGCCGCAGGCAAGTTGACTCCGAATGGAGGCACTTTTCCCCAAGAAGCCAAACTCAAGAGCCCACTTGGCAGGTGTCATTTTGTAGGGCGCGTTTGGGCCTCTGATGGCAGCCAGGTTTGGAGGAGGGGGCAGCTTTGGTCTGGGAGAAATCCTCGTCCTTATGGAATTTTTGTAGGCAAAAGCCCTGCATGGGCCGCAGGCAAGTTGACTCCGAAAGGAGGCACTTTTCCCCAAGAAGCCAAACTCAAGAGCCCACTTGGCATATGTCATTTTGTAGGGCGCGTTTGGGCCTCCGATGGCAGCCAGGTTTGGAGGAGGGGGCAGCTTTGGTCTGGGAGAAATCCTCGTCCTTATGGAATTTTTGTAGGCAAAAGCCCTGCATGGGCTGCAGGCAAGTTGACTCCGAATGGAGGCACTTTTCCCCAAGAAGCCAAACTCAAGAGCCCACTTGGCAGATGTCATTTTGTAGGGCGCGTTTGGGCCTCCGATGGCAGCCAGGTTTGGAGGAGGGGGCAGCTTTGGTCTGGGAGAAATCTTCGTCCTTACGCAATTTTTGTAGGCAAAAGCCCAGGACGGGCTGCAGGCAAGTTGACTCCGAATGGAGGCACTTTTCCCCAAGAAGCCAAACTCAAGAGCCCACTTGGCAGATGTCATTTTGTAGGGCGCGTTTGGGCCTCTGATGGCAGCCAGGTTAGGAGGAGGGGGCAGCTTTGGTCTGGGAGAAATCCTCGTCCTTATGGAATTTTTGTAGGCAAAAGCCCTGGACGGGCTGCAGGCAAGTTAGGCATGTTGGCTTTGAAAGGAGGCACTTTTCCCCAAGAAGCCAAACTCAAGAACCCACAATGCAGATGTCATTTTGTAGGGCGCGTTTGGGCCTCCGATGGCAGCCAGGTTTGGAGGAGGGGGCAGCTTTGGTCTGGGAGAAATCCTCGTCCTTATGGAATTTTTGTAGGCAAAAGCCCAGGACGGGCCGCAGGCAAGTTGACTCCGAATGGAGGCACTTTTCCCCAAGAAGCCAAACACAAGAGCCCACTTGGCATATGTCATTTTGTACGGCGCGTTTGGGCCTCTGATGGCAGCCAGGTTAGGAGGAGGGGGCAGCTTTGGTCTGGGAGAAATCCTCGTCCTTATGGAATTTTTGTAGGCAAAAGCCCTGCATGGGCCGCAGGCAAGTTGACTCCGAAAGGAGGCACTTTTCCCCAAGAAGCCAAACTCAAGAGCCCACTTGGCATATGTCATTTTGTAGGGCGCGTTTGGGCCTCCGATGGCAGCCAGGTTTGGAGGAGGGGGCAGCTTTGGTCTGGGAGAAATCCTCGTCCTTATGGAATTTTTGTAGGCAAAAGCCCAGGACGGGCCGCAGGCAAGTTGACTCCGAAAGGAGGCACTTTTCCACAAGAAGCCAAACTCAAGAGCCCACTTGGCATATGTCATTTTGTAGGGCGCGTTTGGGCCTCCGATGGCAGCCAGGTTTGGAGGAGGGGGCAGCTTTGGTCTGGGAGAAATCTTCGTCCTTATGGAATTTTTGTAGGCAAAAGCCCAGGACGGGCTGCAGGCAAGTTGACTCCGAATGGAGGCACTTTTCCCCAAGAAGCCAAACTCAAGAGCCCACTTGGCAGATGTCATTTTGTAGGGCGCGTTTGGGCCTCTGATGGCAGCCAGGTTAGGAGGAGGGGGCAGCTTTGGTCTGGGAGAAATCCTCGTCCTTATGGAATTTTTGTAGGCAAAAGCCCTGGACGGGCTGCAGGCAAGTTAGGCATGTTGGCTTTGAAAGGAGGCACTTTTCCCCAAGAAGCCAAACTCAAGAACCCACAATGCAGATGTCATTTTGTAGGGCGCGTTTGGGCCTCCGATGGCAGCCAGGTTTGGAGGAGGGGGCAGCTTTGGTCTGGAAGAAATCCTCGTCCTTATGGAATTTTTGTCGGCAAAAGCCCAGGACGGGCTGCAGGCAAGTTGACACCGAATGGAGGCACGTTTCCACAAGAAGCCAAACTCAAGAGCCCACTTGGCAGGTGTCATTTTGTAGGGCGCGTTTGGGCCTCTGATGGCAGCCAGGTTTGGAGGAGGGGGCAGCTTGCTTCTGGGAGAAATCCTCGTCCTTATGGAATTTTTGTAGGCAAAAGCCCTGCATGGGCCGCAGGCAAGTTGACTCCGAAAGGAGGCACTTTTCCCCAAGAAGCCAAACTCAAGAGCCCACTTGGCAGGTGTCATTTTGTAGGGCGCGTTTGGGCCTCCGATGGCAGCCAGGTTTGGAGGAGGGGGCAGCTTTGGTCTGGGAGAAATCCTCGTCCTTATGGAATTTTTGTAGGCAAAAGCCCAGGACGGGCTGCAGGCAAGTTGACTCCGAATGGAGGCACTTTTCCCCAAGAAGCCAAACTCAAGAGCCCACTTGGCAGATGTCATTTTGTAGGGCGCGTTTGGGCCTCTGATGGCAGCCAGGTTAGGAGGAGGGGGCAGCTTTGGTCTGGGAGAAATCCTCGTCCTTATGGAATTTTTGTAGGCAAAAGCCCTGGACGGGCTGCAGGCAAGTTAGGCATGTTGGCTTTGAAAGGAGGCACTTTTCCCTAAGAAGCCAAACTCAAGAACCCACAATGCAGATGTCATTTTGTAGGGCGCGTTTGGGCCTCCGATGGCAGCCAGGTTTGGAGGAGGGGGCAGCTTTGGTCTGGGAGAAATCCTCGTCCTTATGGAATTTTTGTAGGCAAAAGCCCTGCATGGGCCGCAGGCAAGTTGACTCCGAATGGAGGCACTTTTCCCCAAGAAGCCAAACTCAAGAGCCCACTTGGCAGGTGTCATTTTGTAGGGCGCGTTTGGGCCTCTGATGGCAGCCAGGTTTGGAGGAGGGGGCAGCTTTGGTCTGGGAGAAATCCTCGTCCTTATGGAATTTTTGTAGGCAAAAGCCCTGCATGGGCCGCAGGCAAGTTGACTCCGAAAGGAGGCACTTTTCCCCAAGAAGCCAAACTCAAGAGCCCAGTTGGCATATGTCATTTTGTAGGGCGCGTTTGGGCCTCCGATGGCAGCCAGGTTTGGAGGAGGGGGCAGCTTTGGTCTGGGAGAAATCTTCGTCCTTATGCAATTTTTGTAGGCAAAAGCCCAGGACGGGCTGCAGGCAAGTTGACTCCGAATGGAGGCACTTTTCCCCAAGAAGCCAAACTCAAGAGCCCACTTGGCAGATGTCATTTTGTAGGGCGCGTTTGGGCCTCTGATGGCAGCCAGGTTAGGAGGAGGGGGCAGCTTTGGTCTGGGAGAAATCCTCGTCCTTATGGAATTTTTGTAGGCAAAAGCCCTGGACGGGCTGCAGGCAAGTTAGGCATGTTGGCTTTGAAAGGAGGCACTTTTCCCCAAGAAGCCAAACTCAAGAGCCCACTTGGCATATGTCATTTTGTAGGGCGCGTTTGGGCCTCCGATGGCAGACAGGTTTGGAGGAGGGGGCAGCTTTGGTCTGGGAGAAATCCTCGTCCTTATGGAATTTTTGTAGGCAAAAGCCCAGGACGGGCTGCAGGCAAGTTGACTCCGAATGGAGGCACTTTTCCCCAAGAAGCCAAACTCAAGAGCCCACTTGGCAGATGTCATTTTGTAGGGCGCGTTTGGGCCTCTGATGGCAGCCAGGTTAGGAGGAGGGGGCAGCTTTGGTCTGGGAGAAATCCTCGTCCTTATGGAATTTTTGTAGGCAAAAGCCCAGGACGGGCTGCAGGCAAGTTAGGCATGTTGGCTTTGAAAGGAGGCACTTTTCCCCAAGAAGCCAAACTCAAGAACCCACAATGCAGATGTCATTTTGTAGGGCGCGTTTGGGCCTCCGATGGCAGCCAGGTTTGGAGGAGGGGGCAGCTTTGGTCTGGGAGAAATCCTCGTCCTTATGGAATTTTTGTATGCAAAAGCCCAGGACTGGCCGCAGGCAAGTTGACTCCGAATGGAGGCACTTTTCCCCAAGAAGCCAAACTCAAGAGCCCACTTGGCAGGTGTCATTTTGTAGGGCGCGTTTGGGCCTCTGATGGCAGCCAGGTTTGGAGGAGGGGGCAGCTTTGGTCTGGGAGAAATCCTCGTCCTTATGGAATTTTTGTAGGCAAAAGCCCTGCATGGGCCGCAGGCAAGTTGACTCCGAAAGGAGGCACTTTTCCCCAAGAAGCCAAACTCAAGAGCCCACTTGGCATATGTCATTTTGTAGGGCGCGTTTGGGCCTCCGATGGCAGCCAGGTTTGGAGGAGGGGGCAGCTTTGGTCTGGGATAAATCCTCGTCCTTATGGAATTTTTGTAGGCAAAAGCCCAGGACGGGCTGCAGGCAAGTTGACTCCGAATGGAGGCACTTTTCCCCAAGAAGCCAAACTCAAGAGCCCACTTGGCAGATGTCATTTTGTAGGGCGCGTTTGGGCCTCTGATGGCAGCCAGGTTAGGAGGAGGGGGCAGCTTTGGTCTGGGAGAAATCCTCGTCCTTATGGAATTTTTGTAGGCAAAAGCCCTGGACGGGCTGCAGGCGAGTTAGGCATGTTGGCTTTGAAAGGAGGCACTTTTCCCTAAGAAGCCAAACTCAAGAACCCACAATGCAGATGTCATTTTGTAGGGCGCGTTTGGGCCTCCGATGGCAGCCAGGTTTGGAGGAGGGGGCAGCTTTGGTCTGGGAGAAATCCTCGTCCTTATGGAATTTTTGTAGGCAAAAGCCCAGGACTGGCCGCAGGCAAGTTGACTCCGAAAGGAGGCACTTTTCCCCAAGAAGCCAAACTCAAGAGCCCACTTGGCAGGTGTCATTTTGTAGGGCGCGTTTGGGCCTCTGATGGCAGCCAGGTTTGGAGGAGGGGGCAGCTTTGGTCTGGGAGAAATCCTCGTCCTTATGGAATTTTTGTAGGCAAAAGCCCTGCATGGGCCGCAGGCAAGTTGACTCCGAAAGGAGGCACTTTTCCCCAAGAAGCCAAACTCAAGAGCCCACTTGGCATATGTCATTTTGTAGGGCGCGTTTGGGCCTCCGATGGCAGCCAGGTTTGGAGGAGGGGGCAGCTTTGGTCTGGGAGAAATCCTCGTCCTTATGGAATTTTTGTAGGCAAAAGCCCAGGACGGGCTGCAGGCAAGTTGACTCCGAATGGAGGCACTTTTCCCCAAGAAGCCAAACTCAAGAGCCCACTTGGCAGATGTCATTTTGTAGGGCGCGTTTGGGCCTCCGATGGCAGCCAGGTTTGGAGGAGGGGGCAGCTTTGGTCTGGGAGAAATCTTCGTCCTTATGCAATTTTTGTAGGCAAAAGCCCAGGACGGGCTGCAGGCAAGTTGACTCCGAATGGAGGCACTTTTCCCCAAGAAGCCAAACTCAAGAGCCCACTTGGCAGATGTCATTTTGTAGGGCGCGTTTGGGCCTCTGATGGCAGCCAGGTTAGGAGGAGGGGGCAGCTTTGGTCTGGGAGAAATCCTCGTCCTTATGGAATTTTTGTAGGCAAAAGCCCTGGACGGGCTGCAGGCAAGTTAGGCATGTTGGCTTTGAAAGGAGGCACTTTTCCCCAAGAAGCCAAACTCAAGAACCCACAATGCAGATGTCATTTTGTAGGGCGCGTTTGGGCCTCCGATGGCAGCCAGGTTTGGAGGAGGGGGCAGCTTTGGTCTGGGAGAAATCCTCGTCCTTATGGAATTTTTGTAGGCAAAAGCCCTGCATGGGCCGCAGGCAAGTTGACTCCGAAAGGAGGCACTTTTCCCCAAGAAGCCAAACTCAAGAGCCCACTTGGCATATGTCATTTTGTAGGGCGCGTTTGGGCCTCCGATGGCAGCCAGGTTTGGAGGAGGGGGCAGCTTTGGTCTGGGAGAAATCCTCGTCCTTATGGAATTTTTGTAGGCAAAAGCCCAGGACGGGCTGCAGGCAAGTTGACTCCGAATGGAGGCACTTTTCCCCAAGAAGCCAAACTCAAGAGCCCACTTGGCAGATGTCATTTTGTAGGGCGCGTTTGGGCCTCCGATGGCAGCCAGGTTTGGAGGAGGGGGCAGCTTTGGTCTGGGAGAAATCTTCGTCCTTATACAATTTTTGTAGGCAAAAGCCCAGGACGGGCTGCAGGCAAGTTGACTCCGAATGGAGGCACTTTTCCCAAGAAGCCAAACTCAAGAGCCCACTTGGCAGATGTCATTTTGTAGGGCGCGTTTGGGCCTCTGATGGCAGCCAGGTTAGGAGGAGGGGGCAGCTTTGGTCTGGGAGAAATCCTCGTCCTTATGGAATTTTTGTAGGCAAAAGCCCTGGACGGGCTGCAGGCAAGTTAGGCATGTTGGCTTTGAAAGGAGGCACTTTTCCCCAAGAAGCCAAACTCAAGAACCCACAATGCAGATGTCATTTTGTAGGGCGCGTTTGGGCCTCCGATGGCAGCCAGGTTTGGAGGAGGGGGCAGCTTTGGTCTGGGAGAAATCTTCGTCCTTATGGAATTTTTGTAGGCAAAAGCCCAGGACGGGCTGCAGGCAAGTTGACTCCGAATGGAGGCACTTTTCCCCAAGAAGCCAAACTCAAGAGCCCACTTGGCAGATGTCATTTTGTAGGGCGCGTTTGGGCCTCCGATGGCAGCCAGGTTAGGAGGAGGGGGCAGCTTTGGTCTGGGAGAAATCCTCGTCCTTATGGAATTTTTGTAGGCAAAAGCCCAGGACGGGCCGCAGGCAAGTTGACTCCGAATGGAGGCACTTTTCCCCAAGAAGCCAAACTCAAGAGCCCACTTGGCAGATGTCATTTTGTAGGGCGCGTTTGGGCCTCTGATGGCAGCCAGGTTAGGAGGAGGGGGCAGCTTTGGTCTGGGAGAAATCCTCGTCCTTATGGAATTTTTGTAGGCAAAAGCCCAGGACGGGCTGCAGGCAAGTTAGGCATGTTGGCTTTGAAAGGAGGCACTTTTCCCCAAGAAGCCAAACTCAAGAACCCACAATGCAGATGTCATTTTGTAGGGCGCGTTTGGGCCTCCGATGGCAGCCAGGTTTGGAGGAGGGGGCAGCTTTGGTCTGGGAGAAATCCTCGTCCTTATGGAATTTTTGTATGCAAAAGCCCAGGACTGGCCGCAGGCAAGTTGACTCCGAATGGAGGCACTTTTCCCCAAGAAGCCAAACTCAAGAGCCCACTTGGCAGGTGTCATTTTGTAGGGCGCGTTTGGGCCTCTGATGGCAGCCAGGTTTGGAGGAGGGGGCAGCTTTGGTCTGGGAGAAATCCTCGTCCTTATGGAATTTTTGTAGGCAAAAGCCCTGCATGGGCCGCAGGCAAGTTGACTCCGAAAGGAGGCACTTTTCCCCAAGAAGCCAAACTCAAGAGCCCACTTGGCATATGTCATTTTGTAGGGCGCGTTTGGGCCTCCGATGGCAGCCAGGTTTGGAGGAGGGGGCAGCTTTGGTCTGGGATAAATCCTCGTCCTTATGGAATTTTTGTAGGCAAAAGCCCAGGACGGGCTGCAGGCAAGTTGACTCCGAATGGAGGCACTTTTCCCCAAGAAGCCAAACTCAAGAGCCCACTTGGCAGATGTCATTTTGTAGGGCGCGTTTGGGCCTCTGACGGCAGCCAGGTTAGGAGGAGGGGGCAGCTTTGGTCTGGGAGAAATCCTCGTCCTTATGGAATTTTTGTAGGCAAAAGCCCTGGACGGGCTGCAGACAAGTTAGGCATGTTGGATTTGAAAGGAGGCACTTTTCCCCAAGAAGCCAAACTCAAGAGCCCACTTGGCAGATGTCATTTTGTAGGGCGCGTTTGGGCCTCTGATGGCAGCCAGGTTAGGAGGAGGGGGCAGCTTTGGTCTGGGAGAAATCCTCGTCCTTATGGAATTTTTGTAGGCAAAAGCCCAGGACGGGCTGCAGGCAAGTTGACTCCGAATGGAGGCACTTTTCCCCAAGAAGCCAAACTCAAGAGCCCACTTGGAAGGTGTCATTTTGTAGGGCGCGTTTGGGCCTCTGATGGCAGCCAGGTTTGGAGGAGGGGGCAGCTTTGGTCTGGGAGAAATCCTCGTCCTTATGGAATTTTTGTAGGCAAAAGCCCTGCATGGGCCGCAGGCAAGTTGACTCCGAAAGGAGGCACTTTTCCCCAAGAAGCCAAACTCAAGAGCCCACTTGGCATATGTCATTTTGTAGGGCGCGTTTGGGCCTCCGATGGCAGCCAGGTTTGGAGGAGGGGGCAGCTTTGGTCTGGGAGAAATCCTCGTCCTTATGGAATTTTTGTAGGCAAAAGCCCAGGACGGGCTGCAGGCAAGTTGACTCCGAATGGAGGCACTTTTCCCCAAGAAGCCAAACTCAAGAGCCCACTTGGCAGATGTCATTTTGTAGGGCGCGTTTGGGCCTCTGATGGCAGCCAGGTTAGGAGGAGGGGGCAGCTTTGGTCTGGGAGAAATCCTCGTCCTTATGGAATTTTTGTAGGCAAAAGCCCAGGACGGGCTGCAGGCAAGTTAGGCATGTTGGCTTTGAAAGGAGGCACTTTTCCCCAAGAAGCCAAACTCAAGAACCCACAATGCAGATGTCATTTTGTAGGGCGCGTTTGGGCCTCCGATGGCAGCCAGGTTTGGAGGAGGGGGCAGTTTTGGTCTGGGAGAAATCCTCGTCCTTATGGAATTTTTGTAGGCAAAAGCCCAGGACGGGCCGCAGGCAAGTTGACTCCGAATGGAGGCACTTTTCCCCAAGAAGCCAAACTCAAGAGCCCACTTGGCATATGTCATTTTGTACGGCGCGTTTGGGTCTCTGATGGCAGCCAGGTTAGGAGGAGGGGGCAGCTTTGGTCTGGGAGAAATCCTCGTCCTTATGGAATTTTTGTAGGCAAAAGCCCTGCATGGGCCGCAGGCAAGTTGACTCCGAATGGAGGCACTTTTCCCCAAGAAGCCAAACTCAAGAGCCCACTTGGCATATGTCATTTTGTAGGGCGCGTTTGGGCCTCCGATGGCAGCCAGGTTTGGAGGAGGGGGCAGCTTTGGTCTGGGAGAAATCCTCGTCCTTATGGAATTTTTGTAGGCAAAAGCCCAGGACGGGCCGCAGGCAAGTTGATTCCGAAAGGAGGCACTTTTCCACAAGAAGCCAAACTCAAGAGCCCACTTGGCATATGTCATTTTGTAGGGCGCGTTTGGGCCTCCGATGGCAGCCAGGTTTGGAGGAGGGGGCAGCTTTGGTCTGGGAGAAATCTTCGTCCTTATGGAATTTTTGTAGGCAAAAGCCCAGGACGGGCTGCAGGCAAGTTGACTCCGAATGGAGGCACTTTTCCCCAAGAAGCCAAACTCAAGAGCCCACTTGGCAGATGTCATTTTGTAGGGCGCGTTTGGGCCTCTGATGGCAGCCAGGTTAGGAGGAGGGGGCAGCTTTGGTCTGGGAGAAATCCTCGTCCTTATGGAATTTTTGTAGGCAAAAGCCCAGGACGGGCCGCAGGCAAGTTGACTCCGAATGGAGGCACTTTTCCCCAAGAAGCCAAACTCAAGAGCCCACTTGGCAGATGTCATTTTGTAGGGCGCGTTTGGGCCTCTGATGGCAGCCAGGTTAGGAGGAGGGGGCAGCTTTGGTCTGGGAGAAATCCTCGTCCTTATGGAATTTTTGTAGGCAAAAGCCCTGGACGGGCTGCAGGCAAGTTAGGCATGTTGGCTTTGAAAGGAGGCACTTTTCCCCAAGAAGCCAAACTCAAGAGCCCACTTGGCAGGTGTCATTTTGTAGGGCGCGTTTGGGCCTCCGATGGCAGCCAGGTTTGGAGGAGGGGGCAGCTTTGGTCTGGGAGAAATCCTCGTCCTTATGGAATTTTTGTAGGCAAAAGCCCAGGACGGGCCGCAGGCAAGTTGACTCCGAATGGAGGCACTTTTCCCCAAGAAGCCAAACTCAAGAGCCCACTTGGAAGGTGTCATTTTGTAGGGCGCGTTTGGGCCTCTGATGGCAGCCAGGTTTGGAGGAGGGGGCAGCTTTGGTCTGGGAGAAATCCTCGTCCTTATGGAATTTTTGTAGGCAAAAGCCCTGCATGGGCCGCAGGCAAGTTGACTCCGAAAGGAGGCACTTTTCCCCAAGAAGCCAAACTCAAGAGCCCACTTGGCATATGTCATTTTGTAGGGCGCGTTTGGGCCTCCGATGGCAGCCAGGTTTGGAGGAGGGGGCAGCTTTGGTCTGGGAGAAATCCTCGTCCTTATGGAATTTTTGTAGGCAAAAGCCCAGGACGGGCCGCAGGCAAGTTGACTCCGAATGGAGGCACTTTTCCCCAAGAAGCCAAACTCAAGAGCCCACTTGGCAGATGTCATTTTGTAGGGCGCGTTTGGGCCTCTGATGGCAGCCAGGTTTGGAGGAGGGGGCAGCTTTGGTCTGGGAGAAATCCTCGTCCTTATGGAATTTTTGTAGGCAAAAGCCCAGGACGGGCTGCAGGCAAATTAGGCATGTTGGCTTTGAAAGGAGGCACTTTTCCCCAAGAAGCCAAACTCAAGAACCCACAATGCAGATGTCATTTTGTAGGGCGCGTTTGGGCCTCCGATGGCAGCCAGGTTTGGAGGAGGGGGCAGCTTTGGTCTGGGAGAAATCCTCGTCCTTATGGAATTTTTGTAGGCAAAAGCCCTGGACGGGCTGCAGGCAAGTTAGGCATGTTGGCTTTGAAAGGAGGCACTTTTCCCCAAGAAGCCAAACTCAAGAACCCACAATGCAGATGTCATTTTGTAGGGCGCGTTTGGGCCTCCGATGGCAGCCAGGTTTGGAGGAGGGGGCAGCTTTGGTCTGGGAGAAATCCTCGTCCTTATGGAATTTTTGTAGGCAAAAGCCCAGGACGGGCTGCAGGCAAGTTGACTCCGAATGGAGGCACTTTTCCCCAAGAAGCCAAACTCAAGAGCCCACTTGGAAGGTGTCATTTTGTAGGGCGCGTTTGGGCCTCTGATGGCAGCCAGGTTTGGAGGAGGGGGCAGCTTTGGTCTGGGAGAAATCCTCGTCCTTATGGAATTTTTGTAGGCAAAAGCCCTGCATGGGCCGCAGGCAAGTTGACTCCGAAAGGAGGCACTTTTCCCCAAGAAGCCAAACTCAAGAGCCCACTTGGCATATGTCATTTTGTAGGGCGCGTTTGGGCCTCCGATGGCAGCCAGGTTTGGAGGAGGGGGCAGCTTTGGTCTGGGAGAAATCCTCGTCCTTATGGAATTTTTGTAGGCAAAAGCCCAGGACGGGCTGCAGGCAAGTTGACTCCGAATGGAGGCACTTTTCCCCAAGAAGCCAAACTCAAGAGCCCACTTGGCATATGTCATTTTGTAGGGCGCGTTTGGGCCTCTGATGGCAGCCAGGTTTGGAGGAGGGGGCAGCTTTGGTCTGGGAGAAATCCTCGTCCTTATGGAATTTTTGTAGGCAAAAGCCCAGGACGGGCTGCAGGCAAATTAGGCATGTTGGCTTTGAAAGGAGGCACTTTTCCCCAAGAAGCCAAACTCAAGAACCCACAATGCAGATGTGATTTTGTAGGGCGCGTTTGGGCCTCCGATGGCAGCCAGGTTTGGAGGAGGGGGCAGCTTTGGTCTGGGAGAAATCCTCGTCCTTATGGAATTTTTGTAGGCAAAAGCCCTGCATGGGCCGCAGGCAAGTTGACTCCGAATGGAGGCACTTTTCCCCAAGAAGCCAAACTCAAGAGCCCACTTGGCATATGTCATTTTGTACGGCGCGTTTGGGTCTCTGATGGCAGCCAGGTTAGGAGGAGGGGGCAGCTTTGGTCTGGGAGAAATCCTCGTCCTTATGGAATTTTTGTAGGCAAAAGCCCTGCATGGGCCGCAGGCAAGTTGACTCCGAAAGGAGGCACTTTTCCCCAAGAAGCCAAACTCAAGAGCCCAGTTGGCATATGTCATTTTGTAGGGCGCGTTTGGGCCTCCGATGGCAGCCAGGTTTGGAGGAGGGGGCAGCTTTGGTCTGGGAGAAATCCTCGTCCTTATGGAATTTTTGTAGGCAAAAGCCCAGGACGGGCCGCAGGCAAGTTGACTCCGAAAGGAGGCACTTTTCCACAAGAAGCCAAACTCAAGAGCCCACTTGGCATATGTCATTTTGTAGGGCGCGTTTGGGCCTCCGATGGCAGCCAGGTTTGGAGGAGGGGGCAGCTTTGGTCTGGGAGAAATCTTCGTCCTTATGGAATTTTTGTAGGCAAAAGCCCAGGACGGGCTGCAGGCAAGTTGACTCCGAATGGAGGCACTTTTCCCCAAGAAGCCAAACTCAAGAGCCCACTTGGCAGATGTCATTTTGTAGGGCGCGTTTGGGCCTCTGATGGCAGCCAGGTTAGGAGGAGGGGGCAGCTTTGGTCTGGGAGAAATCCTCGTCCTTATGGAATTTTTGTAGGCAAAAGCCCAGGACGGGCCGCAGGCAAGTTGACTCCGAATGGAGGCACTTTTCCCCAAGAAGCCAAACTCAAGAGCCCACTTGGCAGATGTCATTTTGTAGGGCGCGTTTGGGCCTCTGATGGCAGCCAGGTTAGGAGGAGGGGGCAGCTTTGGTCTGGGAGAAATCCTCGTCCTTATGGAATTTTTGTAGGCAAAAGCCCAGGACGGGCTGCAGGCAAGTTAGGCATGTTGGCTTTGAAAGGAGGCACTTTTCCCCAAGAAGCCAAACTCAAGAACCCACAATGCAGATGTCATTTTGTAGGGCGCGTTTGGGCCTCCGATGGCAGCCAGGTTTGGAGGAGGGGGCAGCTTTGGTCTGGGAGAAATCCTCGTCCTTATGGAATTTTTGTATGCAAAAGCCCAGGACTGGCCGCAGGCAAGTTGACTCCGTATGGAGGCACTTTTCCCCAAGAAGCCAAACTCAAGAGCCCACTTGGCAGGTGTCATTTTGTAGGGCGCGTTTGGGCCTCTGATGGCAGCCAGGTTTGGAGGAGGGGGCAGCTTTGGTCTGGGAGAAATCCTCGTCCTTATGGAATTTTTGTAGGCAAAAGCCCTGCATGGGCCGCAGGCAAGTTGACTCCGAAAGGAGGCACTTTTCCCCAAGAAGCCAAACTCAAGAGCCCACTTGGCATATGTCATTTTGTAGGGCGCGTTTGGGCCTCCGATGGCAGCCAGGTTTGGAGGAGGGGGCAGCTTTGGTCTGGGAGAAATCCTCGTCCTTATGGAATTTTTGTAGGCAAAAGCCCAGGACGGGCTGCAGGCAAGTTGACTCCGAATGGAGGCACTTTTCCCCAAGAAGCCAAACTCAAGAGCCCACTTGGCAGATGTCATTTTGTAGGGCGCGTTTGGGCCTCTGATGGCAGCCAGGTTAGGAGGAGGGGGCAGCTTTGGTCTGGGAGAAATCCTCGTCCTTATGGAATTTTTGTAGGCAAAAGCCCTGGACGGGCTGCAGGCAAGTTAGGCATGTTGGATTTGAAAGGAGGCACTTTTCCCCAAGAATCCAAACTCAAGAGCCCACTTGGCAGATGTCATTTTGTAGGGCGCGTTTGGGCCTCCGATGGCAGCCAGGTTTGGAGGAGGGGGCAGCTTTGGTCTGGGAGAAATCCTCGTCCTTATGGAATTTTTGTAGGCAAAAGCCCAGGACGGGCCGCAGGCAAGTTGACTCCGAATGGAGGCACTTTTCCCCAAGAAGCCAAACTCAAGAGCCCACTTGGCAGGTGTCATTTTGTAGGGCGCGTTTGGGCCTCTGATGGCAGCCAGGTTTGGAGGAGGGGGCAGCTTTGGTCTGGGAGAAATCCTCGTCCTTATGGAATTTTTGTAGGCAAAAGCCCTGCATGGGCCGCAGGCAAGTTGACTCCGAAAGGAGGCACTTTTCCCCAAGAAGCCAAACTCAAGAGCCCACTTGGCATATGTCATTTTGTAGGGCGCGTTTGGGCCTCCGATGGCAGCCAGGTTTGGAGGAGGGGGCAGCTTTGGTCTGGGATAAATCCTCGTCCTTATGGAATTTTTGTAGGCAAAAGCCCAGGACGGGCTGCAGGCAAGTTGACTCCGAATGGAGGCACTTTTCCCCAAGAAGCCAAACTCAAGAGCCCACTTGGCAGATGTCATTTTGTAGGGCGCGTTTGGGCCTCTGATGGCAGCCAGGTTAGGAGGAGGGGGCAGCTTTGGTCTGGGAGAAATCCTCGTCCTTATGGAATTTTTGTAGGCAAAAGCCCAGGACGGGCTGCAGGCAAGTTAGGCATGTTGGCTTTGAAAGGAGGCACTTTTCCCCAAGAAGCCAAACTCAAGAACCCACAATGCAGATGTCATTTTGTAGGGCGCGTTTGGGCCTCCGATGGCAGCCAGGTTTGGAGGAGGGGGCAGCTTTGGTCTGGGAGAAATCCTCGTCCTTATGGAATTTTTGTAGGCAAAAGCCCAGGACGGGCCGCAGGCAAGTTGACTCCGAATGGAGGCACTTTTCCCCAAGAAGCCAAACTCAAGAGCCCACTTGGCATATGTCATTTTGTACGGCGCGTTTGGGTCTCTGATGGCAGCCAGGTTAGGAGGAGGGGGCAGCTTTGGTCTGGGAGAAATCCTCGTCCTTATGGAATTTTTGTAGGCAAAAGCCCTGCATGGGCCGCAGGCAAGTTGACTCCGAAAGGAGGCACTTTTCCCCAAGAAGCCAAACTCAAGAGCCCACTTGGCATATGTCATTTTGTAGGGCGCGTTTGGGCCTCCGATGGCAGCCAGGTTTGGAGGAGGGGGCAGCTTTGGTCTGGGAGAAATCTTCGTCCTTATGGAATTTTTGTAGGCAAAAGCCCAGGACGGGCCGCAGGCAAGTTGACTCCGAATGGAGGCACTTTTCCCCAAGAAGCCAAACTCAAGAGCCCACTTGGCAGGTGTCATTTTGTACGGCGCGTTTGGGCCTCTGATGGCAGCCAGGTTTGGAGGAGGGGGCAGCTTTGGTCTGGGAGAAATCCTCGTCCTTATGGAATTTTTGTAGGCAAAAGCCCTGCATGGGCCGCAGGCAAGTTGACTCCGAAAGGAGGCACTTTTCCCCAAGAAGCCAAACTCAAGAGCCCACTTGGCATATGTCATTTTGTAGGGCGCGTTTGGGCCTCTGATGGCAGCCAGGTTTGGAGGAGGGGGCAGCTTTGGTCTGGGATAAATCCTCGTCCTTATGGAATTTTTGTAGGCAAAAGCCCTGCATGGGCCGCAGGCAAGTTGACTCCGAAAGGAGGCACTTTTCCCCAAGAAGCCAAACTCAAGAGCCCACTTGGCATATGTCATTTTGTACGGCGCGTTTGGGCCTCCGATGGCAGCCAGGTTTGGAGGAGGGGGCAGCTTTGGTCTGGGAGAAATCCTCGTCCTTATGGAATTTTTGTAGGCAAAAGCCCAGGACGGGCTGCAGGCAAGTTGACTCCGAATGGAGGCACTTTTCCCCAAGAAGCCAAACTCAAGAGCCCACTTGGCAGATGTCATTTTGTAGGGCGCGTTTGGGCCTCTGATGGCAGCCAGGTTAGGAGGAGGGGGCAGCTTTGGTCTGGGAGAAATCCTCGTCCTTATGGAATTTTTGTAGGCAAAAGCCCTGGACGGGCTGCAGGCAAGTTAGGCATGTTGGATTTGAAAGGAGGCACTTTTCCCCAAGAATCCAAACTCAAGAGCCCACTTGGCAGATGTCATTTTGTAGGGCGCGTTTGGGCCTCCGATGGCAGCCAGGTTTGGAGGAGGGGGCAGCTTTGGTCTGGGAGAAATCCTCGTCCTTATGGAATTTTTGTAGGCAAAAGCCCAGGACGGGCTGCAGGCAAGTTGACCTCGAATGGAGGCACTTTTCCCCAAGAAGCCAAACTCAAGAGCCCACTTGGCAGGTGTCATTTTGTAGGGCGCGTTTGGGCCTCTGATGGCAGCCAGGTTTGGAGGAGGGGGCAGCTTTGGTCTGGGAGAAATCCTCGTCCTTATGGAATTTTTGTAGGCAAAAGCCCAGGACGGGCCGCAGGCAAGTTGACTCCGAAAGGAGGCACTTTTCCCCAAGAAGCCAAACTCAAGAGCCCACTTGGCATATGTCATTTTGTAGGGCGCGTTTGGGCCTCCGATGGCAGCCAGGTTTGGAGGAGGGGGCAGCTTTGGTCTGGGAGAAATCCTCGTCCTTATGGAATTTTTGTAGGCAAAAGCCCTGGACGGGCCGCAGGCAAGTTGACTCCGAATGGAGGCACTTTTCCCCAAGAAGCCAAACTCAAGAGCCCACTTGGCAGATGTCATTTTGTAGGGCGCGTTTGGGCCTCTGATGGCAGCCAGGTTAGGAGGAGGGGGCAGCTTTGGTCTGGGAGAAATCCTCGTCCTTATGGAATTTTTGTAGGCAAAAGCCCTGGACGGGCTGCAGGCAAGTTAGGCATGTTGGCTTTGAAAGGAGGCACTTTTCCCCAAGAAGCCAAACTCAAGAACCCACAATGCAGATGTCATTTTGTAGGGCGCGTTTGGGCCTCCGATGGCAGCCAGGTTTGGAGGAGGGGGCAGCTTTGGTCTGGGAGAAATCCTCGTCCTTATGGAATTTTTGTAGGCAAAAGCCCAGGACGGGCCGCAGGCAAGTTGACTCCGAAAGGAGGCACTTTTCCCCAAGAAGCCAAACTCAAGAGCCCACTTGGCATATGTCATTTTGTACGGCGCGTTTGGGCCTCTGATGGCAGCCAGGTTAGGAGGAGGGGGCAGCTTTGGTCTGGGAGAAATCCTCGTCCTTATGGAATTTTTGTAGGCAAAAGCCCTGCATGGGCCGCAGGCAAGTTGACTCCGAAAGGAGGCACTTTTCCCCAAGAAGCCAAACTCAAGAGCCCACTTGGCATATGTCATTTTGTAGGGCGCGTTTGGGCCTCCGATGGCAGCCAGGTTAGGAGGAGGGGGCAGCTTTGGTCTGGGAGAAATCCTCGTCCTTATGGAATTTTTGTAGGCAAAAGCCCAGGACGGGCCGCAGGCAAGTTGACTCCGAAAGGAGGCACTTTTCCACAAGAAGCCAAACTCAAGAGCCCACTTGGCATATGTCATTTTGTAGGGCGCGTTTGGGCCTCCGATGGCAGCCAGGTTTGGAGGAGGGGGCAGCTTTGGTCTGGGAGAAATCCTCGTCCTTATGGAATTTTTGTAGGCAAAAGCCCAGGACGGGCTGCAGGCAAGTTGACTCCGAATGGAGGCACTTTTCCCCAAGAAGCCAAACTCAAGAGCCCACTTGGCAGATGTCATTTTGTAGGGCGCGTTTGGGCCTCTGATGGCAGCCAGGTTAGGAGGAGGGGGCAGCTTTGGTCTGGGAGAAATCCTCGTCCTTATGGAATTTTTGTAGGCAAAAGCCCTGGACGGGCTGCAGGCAAGTTAGGCATGTTGGCTTTGAAAGGAGGCACTTTTCCCCAAGAAGCCAAACTCAAGAACCCACAATGCAGATGTCATTTTGTAGGGCGCGTTTGGGCCTCCGATGGCAGCCAGGTTTGGAGGAGGGGGCAGCTTTGGTCTGGGAGAAATCCTCGTCCTTATGGAATTTTTGTAGGCAAAAGCCCAGGACGGGCCGCAGGCAAGTTGACTCCGAATGGAGGCACTTTTCCCCAAGAAGCCAAACTCAAGAGCCCACTTGGCATATGTCATTTTGTACGGCGCGTTTGGGCCTCTGATGGCAGCCAGGTTAGGAGGAGGGGGCAGCTTTGGTCTGGGAGAAATCCTCGTCCTTATGGAATTTTTGTAGGCAAAAGCCCTGCATGGGCCGCAGGCAAGTTGACTCCGAAAGGAGGCACTTTTCCCCAAGAAGCCAAACTCAAGAGCCCACTTGGCATATGTCATTTTGTAGGGCGCGTTTGGGCCTCCGATGGCAGCCAGGTTTGGAGGAGGGGGCAGCTTTGGTCTGGAAGAAATCCTCGTCCTTATGGAATTTTTGTAGGCAAAAGCCCAGGACGGGCCGCAGGCAAGTTGACACCGAATGGAGGCACTTTTCCACAAGAAGCCAAACTCAAGAGCCCACTTGGCAGGTGTCATTTTGTAGGGCGCGTTTGGGCCTCTGATGGCAGCCAGGTTTGGAGGAGGGGGCAGCTTTGGTCTGGGAGAAATCCTCGTCCTTATGGAATTTTTGTAGGCAAAAGCCCTGCATGGGCCGCAGGCAAGTTGACTCCGAAAGGAGGCACTTTTCCCCAAGAAGCCAAACTCAAGAGCCCACTTGGCAGGTGTCATTTTGTAGGGCGCGTTTGGGCCTCCGATGGCAGCCAGGTTTGGAGGAGGGGGCAGCTTTGGTCTGGGAGAAATCCTCGTCCTTATGGAATTTTTGTAGGCAAAAGCCCAGGACGGGCTGCAGGCAAGTTGACTCCGAATGGAGGCACTTTTCCCCAAGAAGCCAAACTCAAGAGCCCACTTGGCAGATGTCATTTTGTAGGGCGCGTTTGGGCCTCTGATGGCAGCCAGGTTTGGAGGAGGGGGCAGCTTTGGTCTGGGAGAAATCCTCGTCCTTATGGAATTTTTGTAGGCAAAAGCCCTGCATGGGCCGCAGGCAAGTTGACTCCGAAAGGAGGCACTTTTCCCCAAGAAGCCAAACTCAAGAGCCCACTTGGCATATGTCATTTTGTAGGGCGCGTTTGGGCCTCTGATGGCAGCCAGGTTAGGAGGAGGGGGCAGCTTTGGTCTGGGAGAAATCCTCGTCCTTATGGAATTTTTGTAGGCAAAAGCCCAGGACGGGCTGCAGGCAAGTTGACTCCGAATGGAGGCACTTTTCCCCAAGAAGCCAAACTCAAGAGCCCACTTGGCATATGTCATTTTGTAGGGCGCGTTTGGGCCTCCGATGGCAGCCAGGTTTGGAGGAGGGGGCAGCTTTGGTCTGGGAGAAATCTTCGTCCTTATGCAATTTTTGTAGGCAAAAGCCCAGGACGGGCTGCAGGCAAGTTGACTCCGAATGGAGGCACTTTTCCCCAAGAAGCCAAACTCAAGAGCCCACTTGGCAGATGTCATTTTGTAGGGCGCGTTTGGGCCTCCGATGGCAGCCAGGTTTGGAGGAGGGGGCAGCTTTGGTCTGGGAGAAATCCTCGTCCTTATGGAATTTTTGTAGGCAAAAGCCCTGGACGGGCTGCAGGCAAGTTAGGCATGTTGGCTTTGAAAGGAGGCACTTTTCCCCAAGAAGCCAAACTCAAGAACCCACAATGCAGATGTCATTTTGTAGGGCGCGTTTGGGCCTCCGATGGCAGCCAGGTTTGGAGGAGGGGGCAGCTTTGGTCTGGGAGAAATCCTCGTCCTTATGGAATTTTTGTAGGCAAAAGCCCTGGACGGGCTGCAGGCAAGTTGACTCCGAAAGGAGGCACTTTTCCCCAAGAAGCCAAACTCAAGAGCCCACTTGGCAGATGTCATTTTGTAGGGCGCGTTTGGGCCTCCGATGGCAGCCAGGTTTGGAGGAGGGGGCAGCTTTGGTCTGGGAGAAATCCTCGTCCTTATGGAATTTTTGTAGGCAAAAGCCCAGGACGGGCTGCAGGCAAGTTGACTCCGAATGGAGGCACTTTTCGCCAAGAAGCCAAACTCAAGAGCCCACTTGGCAGATGTCATTTTGTAGGGCGCGTTTGGGCCTCTGATGGCAGCCAGGTTAGGAGGAGGGGGCAGCTTTGGTCTGGGAGAAATCCTCGTCCTTATGGAATTTTTGTAGGCAAAAGCCCAGGACGGGCTGCAGGCAAGTTAGGCATGTTGGCTTTGAAAGGAGGCACTTTTCCCCAAGAAGCCAAACTCAAGAACCCACAATGCAGATGTCATTTTGTAGGGCGCGTTTGGGCCTCCGATGGCAGCCAGGTTTGGAGGAGGGGGCAGCTTTGGTCTGGGAGAAATCTTCGTCCTTATGGAATTTTTGTAGGCAAAAGCCCAGGACGGGCTGCAGGCAAGTTGACTCCGAATGGAGGCACTTTTCCCCAAGAAGCCAAACTCAAGAGCCCACTTGGCAGATGTCATTTTGTAGGGCGCATTTGGGCCTCTGATGGCAGCCAGGTTTGGAGGAGGGGGCAGCTTTGGTCTGGGAGAAATCCTCGTCCTTATGGAATTTTTGTAGGCAAAAGCCCAGGACGGGCCGCAGGCAAGTTGACTCCGAAAGGAGGCACTTTTCCCCAAGAAGCCAAACTCAAGAGCCCACTTGGCAGGTGTCATTTTGTACGGCGCGTTTGGGCCTCTGATGGCAGCCAGGTTTGGAGGAGGGGGCAGCTTTGGTCTGGGAGAAATCCTCGTCCTTATGGAATTTTTGTAGGCAAAAGCCCAGGACGGGCCGCAGGCAAGTTGACTCCGAAAGGAGGCACTTTTCCACAAGAAGCCAAACTCAAGAGCCCACTTGGCATATGTCATTTTGTAGGGCGCGTTTGGGCCTCCGATGGCAGCCAGGTTTGGAGGAGGGGGCAGCTTTGGTCTGGGAGAAATCCTCGTCCTTATGGAATTTTTGTAGGCAAAAGCCCAGGACGGGCTGCAGGCAAGTTGACTCCGAATGGAGGCACTTTTCCCCAAGAAGCCAAACTCAAGAGCCCACTTGGCAGATGTCATTTTGTAGGGCGCGTTTGGGCCTCTGATGGCAGCCAGGTTAGGAGGAGGGGGCAGCTTTGGTCTGGGAGAAATCCTCGTCCTTATGGAATTTTTGTAGGCAAAAGCCCTGGACGGGCTGCAGGCAAGTTAGGCATGTTGGCTTTGAAAGGAGGCACTTTTCCCCAAGAAGCCAAACTCAAGAACCCACAATGCAGATGTCATTTTGTAGGGCGCGTTTGGGCCTCCGATGGCAGCCAGGTTTGGAGGAGGGGGCAGCTTTGGTCTGGGAGAAATCCTCGTCCTTATGGAATTTTTGTAGGCAAAAGCCCAGGACGGGCCGCAGGCAAGTTGACTCCGAATGGAGGCACTTTTCCCCAAGAAGCCAAACTCAAGAGCCCACTTGGCATATGTCATTTTGTACGGCGCGTTTGGGCCTCTGATGGCAGCCAGGTTAGGAGGAGGGGGCAGCTTTGGTCTGGGAGAAATCCTCGTCCTTATGGAATTTTTGTAGGCAAAAGCCCTGCATGGGCCGCAGGCAAGTTGACTCCGAAAGGAGGCACTTTTCCCCAAGAAGCCAAACTCAAGAGCCCACTTGGCATATGTCATTTTGTAGGGCGCGTTTGGGCCTCCGATGGCAGCCAGGTTTGGAGGAGGGGGCAGCTTTGGTCTGGAAGAAATCCTCGTCCTTATGGAATTTTTGTAGGCAAAAGCCCAGGACGGGCCGCAGGCAAGTTGACACCGAATGGAGGCACTTTTCCACAAGAAGCCAAACTCAAGAGCCCACTTGGCAGGTGTCATTTTGTAGGGCGCGTTTGGGCCTCTGATGGCAGCCAGGTTTGGAGGAGGGGGCAGCTTTGGTCTGGGAGAAATCCTCGTCCTTATGGAATTTTTGTAGGCAAAAGCCCTGCATGGGCCGCAGGCAAGTTGACTCCGAAAGGAGGCACTTTTCCCCAAGAAGCCAAACTCAAGAGCCCACTTGGCAGGTGTCATTTTGTAGGGCGCGTTTGGGCCTCCGATGGCAGCCAGGTTTGGAGGAGGGGGCAGCTTTGGTCTGGGAGAAATCCTCGTCCTTATGGAATTTTTGTAGGCAAAAGCCCAGGACGGGCTGCAGGCAAGTTGACTCCGAATGGAGGCACTTTTCCCCAAGAAGCCAAACTCAAGAGCCCACTTGGCAGATGTCATTTTGTAGGGCGCGTTTGGGCCTCTGATGGCAGCCAGGTTTGGAGGAGGGGGCAGCTTTGGTCTGGGAGAAATCCTCGTCCTTATGGAATTTTTGTAGGCAAAAGCCCTGCATGGGCCGCAGGCAAGTTGACTCCGAAAGGAGGCACTTTTCCCCAAGAAGCCAAACTCAAGAGCCCACTTGGCATATGTCATTTTGTAGGGCGCGTTTGGGCCTCTGATGGCAGCCAGGTTAGGAGGAGGGGGCAGCTTTGGTCTGGGAGAAATCCTCGTCCTTATGGAATTTTTGTAGGCAAAAGCCCAGGACGGGCTGCAGGCAAGTTGACTCCGAATGGAGGCACTTTTCCCCAAGAAGCCAAACTCAAGAGCCCACTTGGCATATGTCATTTTGTAGGGCGCGTTTGGGCCTCCGATGGCAGCCAGGTTTGGAGGAGGGGGCAGCTTTGGTCTGGGAGAAATCTTCGTCCTTATGCAATTTTTGTAGGCAAAAGCCCAGGACGGGCTGCAGGCAAGTTGACTCCGAATGGAGGCACTTTTCCCCAAGAAGCCAAACTCAAGAGCCCACTTGGCAGATGTCATTTTGTAGGGCGCGTTTGGGCCTCCGATGGCAGCCAGGTTTGGAGGAGGGGGCAGCTTTGGTCTGGGAGAAATCCTCGTCCTTATGGAATTTTTGTAGGCAAAAGCCCTGGACGGGCTGCAGGCAAGTTAGGCATGTTGGCTTTGAAAGGAGGCACTTTTCCCCAAGAAGCCAAACTCAAGAACCCACAATGCAGATGTCATTTTGTAGGGCGCGTTTGGGCCTCCGATGGCAGCCAGGTTTGGAGGAGGGGGCAGCTTTGGTCTGGGAGAAATCCTCGTCCTTATGGAATTTTTGTAGGCAAAAGCCCTGGACGGGCTGCAGGCAAGTTGACTCCGAAAGGAGGCACTTTTCCCCAAGAAGCCAAACTCAAGAGCCCACTTGGCAGATGTCATTTTGTAGGGCGCGTTTGGGCCTCCGATGGCAGCCAGGTTTGGAGGAGGGGGCAGCTTTGGTCTGGGAGAAATCCTCGTCCTTATGGAATTTTTGTAGGCAAAAGCCCAGGACGGGCTGCAGGCAAGTTGACTCCGAATGGAGGCACTTTTCCCCAAGAAGCCAAACTCAAGAGCCCACTTGGCAGATGTCATTTTGTAGGGCGCGTTTGGGCCTCTGATGGCAGCCAGGTTAGGAGGAGGGGGCAGCTTTGGTCTGGGAGAAATCCTCGTCCTTATGGAATTTTTGTAGGCAAAAGCCCAGGACGGGCTGCAGGCAAGTTAGGCATGTTGGCTTTGAAAGGAGGCACTTTTCCCCAAGAAGCCAAACTCAAGAACCCACAATGCAGATGTCATTTTGTAGGGCGCGTTTGGGCCTCCGATGGCAGCCAGGTTTGGAGGAGGGGGCAGCTTTGGTCTGGGAGAAATCTTCGTCCTTATGGAATTTTTGTAGGCAAAAGCCCAGGACGGGCTGCAGGCAAGTTGACTCCGAATGGAGGCACTTTTCCCCAAGAAGCCAAACTCAAGAGCCCACTTGGCAGATGTCATTTTGTAGGGCGCATTTGGGCCTCTGATGGCAGCCAGGTTTGGAGGAGGGGGCAGCTTTGGTCTGGGAGAAATCCTCGTCCTTATGGAATTTTTGTAGGCAAAAGCCCAGGACGGGCCGCAGGCAAGTTGACTCCGAAAGGAGGCACTTTTCCCCAAGAAGCCAAACTCAAGAGCCCACTTGGCAGGTGTCATTTTGTACGGCGCGTTTGGGCCTCTGATGGCAGCCAGGTTTGGAGGAGGGGGCAGCTTTGGTCTGGGAGAAATCCTCGTCCTTATGGAATTTTTGTAGGCAAAAGCCCAGGACGGGCCGCAGGCAAGTTGACTCCGAATGGAGGCACTTTTCCCCAAGAAGCCAAACTCAAGAGCCCACTTGGCATATGTCATTTTGTAGGGCGCGTTTGGGCCTCTGATGGCAGCCAGGTTTGGAGGAGGGGGCAGCTTTGGTCTGGGATAAATCCTCGTCCTTATGGAATTTTTGTAGGCAAAAGCCCTGCATGGGCCGCAGGCAAGTTGACTCCGAAAGGAGGCACTTTTCCCCAAGAAGCCAAACTCAAGAGCCCACTTGGCATATGTCATTTTGTACGGCGCGTTTGGGCCTCCGATGGCAGCCAGGTTTGGAGGAGGGGGCAGCTTTGGTCTGGGAGAAATCCTCGTCCTTATGGAATTTTTGTAGGCAAAAGCCCAGGACGGGCCGCAGGCAAGTTGACTCCGAAAGGAGGCACTTTTCCACAAGAAGCCAAACTCAAGAGCCCACTTGGCATATGTCATTTTGTAGGGCGCGTTTGGGCCTCCGATGGCAGCCAGGTTTGGAGGAGGGGGCAGCTTTGGTCTGGGAGAAATCCTCGTCCTTATGGAATTTTTGTAGGCAAAAGCCCAGGACGGGCTGCAGGCAAGTTGACTCCGAATGGAGGCACTTTTCCCCAAGAAGCCAAACTCAAGAGCCCACTTGGCAGATGTCATTTTGTAGGGCGCGTTTGGGCCTCTGATGGCAGCCAGGTTAGGAGGAGGGGGCAGCTTTGGTCTGGGAGAAATCCTCGTCCTTATGGAATTTTTGTAGGCAAAAGCCCTGGACGGGCTGCAGGCAAGTTAGGCATGTTGGCTTTGAAAGGAGGCACTTTTCCCCAAGAAGCCAAACTCAAGAACCCACAATGCAGATGTCATTTTGTAGGGCGCGTTTGGGCCTCCGATGGCAGCCAGGTTTGGAGGAGGGGGCAGCTTTGGTCTGGGAGAAATCCTCGTCCTTATGGAATTTTTGTAGGCAAAAGCCCAGGACGGGCCGCAGGCAAGTTGACTCCGAATGGAGGCACTTTTCCCCAAGAAGCCAAACTCAAGAGCCCACTTGGCATATGTCATTTTGTACGGCGCGTTTGGGCCTCTGATGGCAGCCAGGTTAGGAGGAGGGGGCAGCTTTGGTCTGGGAGAAATCCTCGTCCTTATGGAATTTTTGTAGGCAAAAGCCCTGCATGGGCCGCAGGCAAGTTGACTCCGAAAGGAGGCACTTTTCCCCAAGAAGCCAAACTCAAGAGCCCACTTGGCATATGTCATTTTGTAGGGCGCGTTTGGGCCTCCGATGGCAGCCAGGTTTGGAGGAGGGGGCAGCTTTGGTCTGGAAGAAATCCTCGTCCTTATGGAATTTTTGTAGGCAAAAGCCCAGGACGGGCCGCAGGCAAGTTGACACCGAATGGAGGCACTTTTCCACAAGAAGCCAAACTCAAGAGCCCACTTGGCAGGTGTCATTTTGTAGGGCGCGTTTGGGCCTCTGATGGCAGCCAGGTTTGGAGGAGGGGGCAGCTTTGGTCTGGGAGAAATCCTCGTCCTTATGGAATTTTTGTAGGCAAAAGCCCTGCATGGGCCGCAGGCAAGTTGACTCCGAAAGGAGGCACTTTTCCCCAAGAAGCCAAACTCAAGAGCCCACTTGGCAGGTGTCATTTTGTAGGGCGCGTTTGGGCCTCCGATGGCAGCCAGGTTTGGAGGAGGGGGCAGCTTTGGTCTGGGAGAAATCCTCGTCCTTATGGAATTTTTGTAGGCAAAAGCCCAGGACGGGCTGCAGGCAAGTTGACTCCGAATGGAGGCACTTTTCCCCAAGAAGCCAAACTCAAGAGCCCACTTGGCAGATGTCATTTTGTAGGGCGCGTTTGGGCCTCTGATGGCAGCCAGGTTTGGAGGAGGGGGCAGCTTTGGTCTGGGAGAAATCCTCGTCCTTATGGAATTTTTGTAGGCAAAAGCCCTGCATGGGCCGCAGGCAAGTTGACTCCGAAAGGAGGCACTTTTCCCCAAGAAGCCAAACTCAAGAGCCCACTTGGCATATGTCATTTTGTAGGGCGCGTTTGGGCCTCCGATGGCAGCCAGGTTAGGAGGAGGGGGCAGCTTTGGTCTGGGAGAAATCCTCGTCCTTATGGAATTTTTGTAGGCAAAAGCCCAGGACGGGCTGCAGGCAAGTTGACTCCGAATGGAGGCACTTTTCCCCAAGAAGCCAAACTCAAGAGCCCACTTGGCATATGTCATTTTGTAGGGCGCGTTTGGGCCTCCGATGGCAGCCAGGTTTGGAGGAGGGGGCAGCTTTGGTCTGGGAGAAATCTTCGTCCTTATGCAATTTTTGTAGGCAAAAGCCCAGGACGGGCTGCAGGCAAGTTGACTCCGAATGGAGGCACTTTTCCCCAAGAAGCCAAACTCAAGAGCCCACTTGGCAGATGTCATTTTGTAGGGCGCGTTTGGGCCTCCGATGGCAGCCAGGTTAGGAGGAGGGGGCAGCTTTGGTCTGGGAGAAATCCTCGTCCTTATGGAATTTTTGTAGGCAAAAGCCCTGGACGGGCTGCAGGCAAGTTAGGCATGTTGGCTTTGAAAGGAGGCACTTTTCCCCAAGAAGCCAAACTCAAGAACCCACAATGCAGATGTCATTTTGTAGGGCGCGTTTGGGCCTCCGATGGCAGCCAGGTTTGGAGGAGGGGGCAGCTTTGGTCTGGGAGAAATCCTCGTCCTTATGGAATTTTTGTAGGCAAAAGCCCTGGACGGGCTGCAGGCAAGTTGACTCCGAAAGGAGGCACTTTTCCCCAAGAAGCCAAACTCAAGAGCCCACTTGGCAGATGTCATTTTGTAGGGCGCGTTTGGGCCTCCGATGGCAGCCAGGTTTGGAGGAGGGGGCAGCTTTGGTCTGGGAGAAATCCTCGTCCTTATGGAATTTTTGTAGGCAAAAGCCCAGGACGGGCTGCAGGCAAGTTGACTCCGAATGGAGGCACTTTTCGCCAAGAAGCCAAACTCAAGAGCCCACTTGGCAGATGTCATTTTGTAGGGCGCGTTTGGGCCTCTGATGGCAGCCAGGTTAGGAGGAGGGGGCAGCTTTGGTCTGGGAGAAATCCTCGTCCTTATGGAATTTTTGTAGGCAAAAGCCCAGGACGGGCTGCAGGCAAGTTAGGCATGTTGGCTTTGAAAGGAGGCACTTTTCCCCAAGAAGCCAAACTCAAGAACCCACAATGCAGATGTCATTTTGTAGGGCGCGTTTGGGCCTCCGATGGCAGCCAGGTTTGGAGGAGGGGGCAGCTTTGGTCTGGGAGAAATCTTCGTCCTTATGGAATTTTTGTAGGCAAAAGCCCAGGACGGGCTGCAGGCAAGTTGACTCCGAATGGAGGCACTTTTCCCCAAGAAGCCAAACTCAAGAGCCCACTTGGCAGATGTCATTTTGTAGGGCGCATTTGGGCCTCTGATGGCAGCCAGGTTAGGAGGAGGGGGCAGCTTTGGTCTGGGAGAAATCCTCGTCCTTATGGAATTTTTGTAGGCAAAAGCCCAGGACGGGCCGCAGGCAAGTTGACTCCGAAAGGAGGCACTTTTCCCCAAGAAGCCAAACTCAAGAGCCCACTTGGCAGGTGTCATTTTGTACGGCGCGTTTGGGCCTCTGATGGCAGCCAGGTTTGGAGGAGGGGGCAGCTTTGGTCTGGGAGAAATCCTCGTCCTTATGGAATTTTTGTAGGCAAAAGCCCAGGACGGGCCGCAGGCAAGTTGACTCCGAATGGAGGCACTTTTCCCCAAGAAGCCAAACTCAAGAGCCCACTTGGCATATGTCATTTTGTAGGGCGCGTTTGGGCCTCTGATGGCAGCCAGGTTTGGAGGAGGGGGCAGCTTTGGTCTGGGATAAATCCTCGTCCTTATGGAATTTTTGTAGTCAAAAGCCCTGCATGGGCCGCAGGCAAGTTGACTCCGAAAGGAGGCACTTTTCCCCAAGAAGCCAAACTCAAGAGCCCACTTGGCATATGTCATTTTGTACGGCGCGTTTGGGCCTCCGATGGCAGCCAGGTTTGGAGGAGGGGGCAGCTTTGGTCTGGGAGAAATCCTCGTCCTTATGGAATTTTTGTAGGCAAAAGCCCAGGACGGGCTGCAGGCAAGTTGACTCCGAATGGAGGCACTTTTCCCCAAGAAGCCAAACTCAAGAGCCCACTTGGCAGATGTCATTTTGTAGGGCGCGTTTGGGCCTCTGATGGCAGCCAGGTTAGGAGGAGGGGGCAGCTTTGGTCTGGGAGAAATCCTCGTCCTTATGGAATTTTTGTCGGCAAAAGCCCTGGACGGGCTGCAGGCAAGTTAGGCATGTTGGATTTGAAAGGAGGCACTTTTCCCCAAGAATCCAAACTCAAGAGCCCACTTGGCAGATGTCATTTTGTAGGGCGCGTTTGGGCCTCCGATGGCAGCCAGGTTTGGAGGAGGGGGCAGCTTTGGTCTGGGAGAAATCCTCGTCCTTATGGAATTTTTGTAGGCAAAAGCCCAGGACGGGCTGCAGGCAAGTTGACTCCGAATGGAGGCACTTTTCCCCAAGAAGCCAAACTCAAGAGCCCACTTGGCAGGTGTCATTTTGTAGGGCGCGTTTGGGCCTCTGATGGCAGCCAGGTTTGGAGGAGGGGGCAGCTTTGGTCTGGGAGAAATCCTCGTCCTTATGGAATTTTTGTAGGCAAAAGCCCAGGACGGGCCGCAGGCAAGTTGACTCCGAAAGGAGGCACTTTTCCCCAAGAAGCCAAACTCAAGAGCCCACTTGGCATATGTCATTTTGTAGGGCGCGTTTGGGCCTCCGATGGCAGCCAGGTTTGGAGGAGGGGGCAGCTTTGGTCTGGGAGAAATCCTCGTCCTTATGGAATTTTTGTAGGCAAAAGCCCAGGACGGGCTGCAGGCAAGTTGACTCCGAATGGAGGCACTTTTCCCCAAGAAGCCAAACTCAAGAGCCCACTTGGCAGATGTCATTTTGTAGGGCGCGTTTGGGCCTCTGATGGCAGCCAGGTTTGGAGGAGGGGGCAGCTTTGGTCTGGGATAAATCCTCGTCCTTATGGAATTTTTGTAGTCAAAAGCCCTGCATGGGCCGCAGGCAAGTTGACTCCGAAAGGAGGCACTTTTCCCCAAGAAGCCAAACTCAAGAGCCCACTTGGCATATGTCATTTTGTACGGCGCGTTTGGGCCTCCGATGGCAGCCAGGTTTGGAGGAGGGGGCAGCTTTGGTCTGGGAGAAATCCTCGTCCTTATGGAATTTTTGTAGGCAAAAGCCCAGGACGGGCTGCAGGCAAGTTGACTCCGAATGGAGGCACTTTTCCCCAAGAAGCCAAACTCAAGAGCCCACTTGGCAGATGTCATTTTGTAGGGCGCGTTTGGGCCTCTGATGGCAGCCAGGTTAGGAGGAGGGGGCAGCTTTGGTCTGGGAGAAATCCTCGTCCTTATGGAATTTTTGTCGGCAAAAGCCCTGGACGGGCTGCAGGCAAGTTAGGCATGTTGGATTTGAAAGGAGGCACTTTTCCCCAAGAATCCAAACTCAAGAGCCCACTTGGCAGATGTCATTTTGTAGGGCGCGTTTGGGCCTCCGATGGCAGCCAGGTTTGGAGGAGGGGGCAGCTTTGGTCTGGGAGAAATCCTCGTCCTTATGGAATTTTTGTAGGCAAAAGCCCAGGACGGGCTGCAGGCAAGTTGACTCCGAATGGAGGCACTTTTCCCCAAGAAGCCAAACTCAAGAGCCCACTTGGCAGGTGTCATTTTGTAGGGCGCGTTTGGGCCTCTGATGGCAGCCAGGTTTGGAGGAGGGGGCAGCTTTGGTCTGGGAGAAATCCTCGTCCTTATGGAATTTTTGTAGGCAAAAGCCCAGGACGGGCCGCAGGCAAGTTGACTCCGAAAGGAGGCACTTTTCCCCAAGAAGCCAAACTCAAGAGCCCACTTGGCATATGTCATTTTGTAGGGCGCGTTTGGGCCTCCGATGGCAGCCAGGTTTGGAGGAGGGGGCAGCTTTGGTCTGGGAGAAATCCTCGTCCTTATGGAATTTTTGTAGGCAAAAGCCCAGGACGGGCTGCAGGCAAGTTGACTCCGAATGGAGGCACTTTTCCCCAAGAAGCCAAACTCAAGAGCCCACTTGGCAGATGTCATTTTGTAGGGCGCGTTTGGGCCTCTGATGGCAGCCAGGTTAGGAGGAGGGGGCAGCTTTGGTCTGGGAGAAATCCTCGTCCTTATGGAATTTTTGTAGGCAAAAGCCCTGGACGGGCTGCAGGCAAGTTAGGCATGTTGGCTTTGAAAGGAGGCACTTTTCCCCAAGAAGCCAAACTCAAGAACCCACAATGCAGATGTCATTTTGTAGGGCGCGTTTGGGCCTCCGATGGCAGCCAGGTTTGGAGGAGGGGGCAGCTTTGGTCTGGGAGAAATCCTCGTCCTTATGGAATTTTTGTAGGCAAAAGCCCAGGACGGGCCGCAGGCAAGTTGACTCCGAATGGAGGCACTTTTCCCCAAGAAGCCAAACTCAAGAGCCCACTTGGCATATGTCATTTTGTACGGCGCGTTTGGGCCTCTGATGGCAGCCAGGTTAGGAGGAGGGGGCAGCTTTGGTCTGGGAGAAATCCTCGTCCTTATGGAATTTTTGTAGGCAAAAGCCCTGCATGGGCCGCAGGCAAGTTGACTCCGAAAGGAGGCACTTTTCCCCAAGAAGCCAAACTCAAGAGCCCACTTGGCATATGTCATTTTGTAGGGCGCGTTTGGGCCTCCGATGGCAGCCAGGTTAGGAGGAGGGGGCAGCTTTGGTCTGGGAGAAATCCTCGTCCTTATGGAATTTTTGTAGGCAAAAGCCCAGGACGGGCCGCAGGCAAGTTGACTCCGAAAGGAGGCACTTTTCCCCAAGAAGCCAAACTCAAGAGCCCACTTGGCATATGTCATTTTGTAGGGCGCGTTTGGGCCTCCGATGGCAGCCAGGTTTGGAGGAGGGGGCAGCTTTGGTCTGGGAGAAATCTTCGTCCTTATGGAATTTTTGTAGGCAAAAGCCCAGGACGGGCTGCAGGCAAGTTGACTCCGAATGGAGGCACTTTTCCCCAAGAAGCCAAACTCAAGAGCCCACTTGGCAGATGTCATTTTGTAGGGCGCATTTGGGCCTCTGATGGCAGCCAGGTTAGGAGGAGGGGGCAGCTTTGGTCTGGGAGAAATCCTCGTCCTTATGGAATTTTTGTAGGCAAAAGCCCTGGACGGGCTGCAGGCAAGTTAGGCATGTTGGCTTTGAAAGGAGGCACTTTTCCCCAAGAAGCCAAACTCAAGAACCCACAATGCAGATGTCATTTTGTAGGGCGCGTTTGGGCCTCCGATGGCAGCCAGGTTTGGAGGAGGGGGCAGCTTTGGTCTGGAAGAAATCCTCGTCCTTATGGAATTTTTGTAGGCAAAAGCCCAGGACGGGCCGCAGGCAAGTTGACTCCGAAAGGAGGCACTTTTCCCCAAGAAGCCAAACTCAAGAGCCCACTTGGCAGGTGTCATTTTGTAGGGCGCGTTTGGGCCTCCGATGGCAGCCAGGTTTGGAGGAGGGGGCAGCTTTGGTCTGGGAGAAATCCTCGTCCTTATGGAATTTTTGTAGGCAAAAGCCCAGGACGGGCTGCAGGCAAGTTGACTCCGAATGGAGGCACTTTTCCCCAAGAAGCCAAACTCAAGAGCCCACTTGGCAGATGTCTTTTTGTAGGGCGCGTTTGGGCCTCTGATGGCAGCCAGGTTTGGAGGAGGGGGCAGCTTTGGTCTGGGAGAAATCCTCGTCCTTATGGAATTTTTGTAGGCAAAAGCCCTGCATGGGCCGCAGGCAAGTTGACTCCGAAAGGAGGCACTTTTCCCCAAGAAGCCAAACTCAAGAGCCCACTTGGCATATGTCATTTTGTAGGGCGCGTTTGGGCCTCCGATGGCAGCCATGTTTGGAGGAGGGGGCAGCTTTGGTCTGGGAGAAATCCTCGTCCTTATGGAATTTTTGTAGGCAAAAGGCCAGGACGGGACGCAGGCAAGTTGACTCCGAATGGAGGCACTTTTCCCCAAGAAGCCAAACTCAAGAGCCCACTTGGCAGATGTCATTTTGTAGGGCGCGTTTGGGCCTCTGATGGCAGCCAGGTTAGGAGGAGGGGGCAGCTTTGGTCTGGGAGAAATCCTCGTCCTTATGGAATTTTTGTAGGCAAAAGCCCTGGACGGGCTGCAGGCAAGTTAGGCATGTTGGCTTTGAAAGGAGGCACTTTTCCCCAAGAAGCCAAACTCAAGAACCCACAATGCAGATGTCATTTTGTAGGGCGCGTTTGGGCCTCCGATGGCAGCCAGGTTTGGAGGAGGGGGCAGCTTTGGTCTGGGAGAAATCCTCGTCCTTATGGAATTTTTGTAGGCAAAAGCCCTGGACGGGCTGCAGGCAAGTTGACTCCGAAAGGAGGCACTTTTCCCCAAGAAGCCAAACTCAAGAGCCCACTTGGCATATGTCATTTTGTAGGGCGCGTTTGGGCCTCCGATGGCAGCCAGGTTTGGAGGAGGGGGCAGCTTTGGTCTGGGAGAAATCCTCGTCCTTATGGAATTTTTGTAGGCAAAAGCCCAGGACGGGCTGCAGGCAAGTTGACTCCGAATGGAGGCACTTTTCCCCAAGAAGCCAAACTCAAGAGCCCACTTGGCAGATGTCATTTTGTAGGGCGCGTTTGGGCCTCTGATGGCAGCCAGGTTAGGAGGAGGGGGCAGCTTTGGTCTGGGAGAAATCCTCGTCCTTATGGAATTTTTGTAGGCAAAAGCCCAGGACGGGCTGCAGGCAAGTTAGGCATGTTGGCTTTGAAAGGAGGCACTTTTCCCCAAGAAGCCAAACTCAAGAACCCACAATGCAGATGTCATTTTGTAGGGCGCGTTTGGGCCTCCGATGGCAGCCAGGTTTGGAGGAGGGGGCAGCTTTGGTCTGGGAGAAATCCTCGTCCTTATGGAATTTTTGTAGGCAAAAGCCCAGGACTGGCCGCAGGCAAGTTGACTCCGAATGGAGGCACTTTTCCCCAAGAAGCCAAACTCAAGAGCCCACTTGGCAGGTGTCATTTTGTAGGGCGCGTTTGGGCCTCTGATGGCAGCCAGGTTTGGAGGAGGGGGCAGCTTTGGTCTGGGAGAAATCCTCGTCCTTATGGAATTTTTGTAGGCAAAAGCCCTGCATGGGCCGCAGGCAAGTTGACTCCGAAAGGAGGCACTTTTCCCCAAGAAGCCAAACTCAAGAGCCCACTTGGCATATGTCATTTTGTAGGGCGCGTTTGGGCCTCCGATGGCAGCCAGGTTTGGAGGAGGGGGCAGCTTTGGTCTGGGATAAATCCTCGTCCTTATGGAATTTTTGTAGGCAAAAGCCCAGGACGGGCTGCAGGCAAGTTGACACCGAATGGAGGCACTTTTCCCCAAGAAGCCAAACTCAAGAGCCCACTTGGCAGATGTCATTTTGTAGGGCGCGTTTGGGCCTCTGATGGCAGCCAGGTTAGGAGGAGGGGGCAGCTTTGGTCTGGGAGAAATCCTCGTCCTTATGGAATTTTTGTAGGCAAAAGCCCAGGACGGGCTGCAGGCAAGTTAGGCATGTTGGATTTGAAAGGAGGAACTTTTCCCCAAGAATCCAAACTCAAGAGCCCACTTGGCAGGTGTCATTTTGTAGGGCGCGTTTGGGCCTCCGATGGCAGCCAGGTTTGGAGGAGGGGGCAGCTTTGGTCTGGGAGAAATCCTCGTCCTTATGGAATTTTTGTAGGCAAAAGCCCAGGACGGGCTGCAGGCAAGTTGACTCCGAATGGAGGCACTTTTCCCCAAGAAGCCAAACTCAAGAGCCCACTTGGCAGATGTCATTTTGTAGGGCGCGTTTGGGCCTCCGATGGCAGCCAGGTTTGGAGGAGGGGGCAGCTTTGGTCTGGGAGAAATCCTCGTCCTTATGGAATTTTTGTAGGCAAAAGCCCAGGACGGGCTGCAGGCAAGTTGACTCCGAATGGAGGCACTTTTCCCCAAGAAGCCAAACTCAAGAGCCCACTTGGCAGATGTCATTTTGTAGGGCGCGTTTGGGCCTCCGATGGCAGCCAGGTTAGGAGGAGGGGGCAGCTTTGGTCTGGGAGAAATCTTCGTCCTTATGCAATTTTTGTAGGCAAAAGCCCAGGACGGGCTGCAGGCAAGTTGACTCCGAAAGGAGGCACTTTTCCCCAAGAAGCCAAACTCAAGAGCCCACTTGGCAGATGTCATTTTGTAGGGCGCGTTTGGGCCTCTGATGGCAGCCAGGTTAGGAGGAGGGGGCAGCTTTGGTCTGGGAGAAATCCTCGTCCTTATGGAATTTTTGTAGGCAAAAGCCCTGGACGGGCTGCAGGCAAGTTAGGCATGTTGGCTTTGAAAGGAGGCACTTTTCCCCAAGAAGCCAAACTCAAGAACCCACAATGCAGATGTCATTTTGTAGGGCGCGTTTGGGCCTCCGATGGCAGCCAGGTTTGGAGGAGGGGGCAGCTTTGGTCTGGGAGAAATCCTCGTCCTTATGGAATTTTTGTAGGCAAAAGCCCTGGACGGGCTGCAGGCAAGTTGACTCCGAAAGGAGGCACTTTTCCCCAAGAAGCCAAACTCAAGAGCCCACTTGGCATATGTCATTTTGTAGGGCGCGTTTGGGCCTCCGATGGCAGCCAGGTTTGGAGGAGGGGGCAGCTTTGGTCTGGGAGAAATCCTCGTCCTTATGGAATTTTTGTAGGAAAAGCCCAGGACGGGCTGCAGGCAAGTTGACTCCGAATGGAGGCACTTTTCCCCAAGAAGCCAAACTCAAGAGCCCACTTGGCAGATGTCATTTTGTAGGGCGCGTTTGGGCCTCTGATGGCAGCCAGGTTAGGAGGAGGGGGCAGCTTTGGTCTGGGAGAAATCCTCGTCCTTATGGAATTTTTGTAGGCAAAAGCCCTGCATGGGCCGCAGGCAAGTTGACTCCGAAAGGAGGCACTTTTCCCCAAGAAGCCAAACTCAAGAGCCCACTTGGCATATGTCATTTTGTAGGGCGCGTTTGGGCCTCCGATGGCAGCCAGGTTAGGAGGAGGGGGCAGCTTTGGTCTGGGAGAAATCCTCGTCCTTATGGAATTTTTGTAGGCAAAAGCCCAGGACGGGCCGCAGGCAAGTTGACTCCGAAAGGAGGCACTTTTCCCCAAGAAGCCAAACTCAAGAGCCCACTTGGCATATGTCATTTTGTAGGGCGCGTTTGGGCCTCCGATGGCAGCCAGGTTTGGAGGAGGGGGCAGCTTTGGTCTGGGAGAAATCTTCGTCCTTATGGAATTTTTGTAGGCAAAAGCCCAGGACGGGCTGCAGGCAAGTTGACTCCGAATGGAGGCACTTTTCCCCAAGAAGCCAAACTCAAGAGCCCACTTGGCAGATGTCATTTTGTAGGGCGCATTTGGGCCTCTGATGGCAGCCAGGTTAGGAGGAGGGGGCAGCTTTGGTCTGGGAGAAATCCTCGTCCTTATGGAATTTTTGTAGGCAAAAGCCCTGGACGGGCTGCAGGCAAGTTAGGCATGTTGGCTTTGAAAGGAGGCACTTTTCCCCAAGAAGCCAAACTCAAGAACCCACAATGCAGATGTCATTTTGTAGGGCGCGTTTGGGCCTCCGATGGCAGCCAGGTTTGGAGGAGGGGGCAGCTTTGGTCTGGAAGAAATCCTCGTCCTTATGGAATTTTTGTAGGCAAAAGCCCAGGACGGGCCGCAGGCAAGTTGACTCCGAAAGGAGGCACTTTTCCCCAAGAAGCCAAACTCAAGAGCCCACTTGGCAGGTGTCATTTTGTAGGGCGCGTTTGGGCCTCCGATGGCAGCCAGGTTTGGAGGAGGGGGCAGCTTTGGTCTGGGAGAAATCCTCGTCCTTATGGAATTTTTGTAGGCAAAAGCCCAGGACGGGCTGCAGGCAAGTTGACTCCGAATGGAGGCACTTTTCCCCAAGAAGCCAAACTCAAGAGCCCACTTGGCAGATGTCTTTTTGTAGGGCGCGTTTGGGCCTCTGATGGCAGCCAGGTTTGGAGGAGGGGGCAGCTTTGGTCTGGGAGAAATCCTCGTCCTTATGGAATTTTTGTAGGCAAAAGCCCTGCATGGGCCGCAGGCAAGTTGACTCCGAAAGGAGGCACTTTTCCCCAAGAAGCCAAACTCAAGAGCCCACTTGGCATATGTCATTTTGTAGGGCGCGTTTGGGCCTCCGATGGCAGCCATGTTTGGAGGAGGGGGCAGCTTTGGTCTGGGAGAAATCCTCGTCCTTATGGAATTTTTGTAGGCAAAAGCCCTGGACGGGCTGCAGGCAAGTTGACTCCGAATGGAGGCACTTTTCCCCAAGAAGCCAAACTCAAGAGCCCACTTGGCAGATGTCATTTTGTAGGGCGCGTTTGGGCCTCCGATGGCAGCCAGGTTTGGAGGAGGGGGCAGCTTTGGTCTGGGAGAAATCCTCGTCCTTATGGAATTTTTGTAGGCAAAAGGCCAGGACGGGACGCAGGCAAGTTGACTCCGAATGGAGGCACTTTTCCCCAAGAAGCCAAACTCAAGAGCCCACTTGGCAGATGTCATTTTGTAGGGCGCGTTTGGGCCTCTGATGGCAGCCAGGTTAGGAGGAGGGGGCAGCTTTGGTCTGGGAGAAATCCTCGTCCTTATGGAATTTTTGTAGGCAAAAGCCCTGGACGGGCTGCAGGCAAGTTAGGCATGTTGGCTTTGAAAGGAGGCACTTTTCCCCAAGAAGCCAAACTCAAGAACCCACAATGCAGATGTCATTTTGTAGGGCGCGTTTGGGCCTCCGATGGCAGCCAGGTTTGGAGGAGGGGGCAGCTTTGGTCTGGGAGAAATCCTCGTCCTTATGGAATTTTTGTAGGCAAAAGCCCTGGACGGGCTGCAGGCAAGTTGACTCCGAAAGGAGGCACTTTTCCCCAAGAAGCCAAACTCAAGAGCCCACTTGGCATATGTCATTTTGTAGGGCGCGTTTGGGCCTCCGATGGCAGCCAGGTTTGGAGGAGGGGGCAGCTTTGGTCTGGGAGAAATCCTCGTCCTTATGGAATTTTTGTAGGCAAAAGCCCAGGACGGGCTGCAGGCAAGTTGACTCCGAATGGAGGCACTTTTCCCCAAGAAGCCAAACTCAAGAGCCCACTTGGCAGATGTCATTTTGTAGGGCGCGTTTGGGCCTCTGATGGCAGCCAGGTTAGGAGGAGGGGGCAGCTTTGGTCTGGGAGAAATCCTCGTCCTTATGGAATTTTTGTAGGCAAAAGCCCAGGACGGGCTGCAGGCAAGTTAGGCATGTTGGCTTTGAAAGGAGGCACTTTTCCCCAAGAAGCCAAACTCAAGAACCCACAATGCAGATGTCATTTTGTAGGGCGCGTTTGGGCCTCCGATGGCAGCCAGGTTTGGAGGAGGGGGCAGCTTTGGTCTGGGAGAAATCCTCGTCCTTATGGAATTTTTGTAGGCAAAAGCCCAGGACTGGCCGCAGGCAAGTTGACTCCGAATGGAGGCACTTTTCCCCAAGAAGCCAAACTCAAGAGCCCACTTGGCAGGTGTCATTTTGTAGGGCGCGTTTGGGCCTCTGATGGCAGCCAGGTTTGGAGGAGGGGGCAGCTTTGGTCTGGGAGAAATCCTCGTCCTTATGGAATTTTTGTAGGCAAAAGCCCTGCATGGGCCGCAGGCAAGTTGACTCCGAAAGGAGGCACTTTTCCCCAAGAAGCCAAACTCAAGAGCCCACTTGGCATATGTCATTTTGTAGGGCGCGTTTGGGCCTCCGATGGCAGCCAGGTTTGGAGGAGGGGGCAGCTTTGGTCTGGGATAAATCCTCGTCCTTATGGAATTTTTGTAGGCAAAAGCCCAGGACGGGCTGCAGGCAAGTTGACACCGAATGGAGGCACTTTTCCCCAAGAAGCCAAACTCAAGAGCCCACTTGGCAGATGTCATTTTGTAGGGCGCGTTTGGGCCTCTGATGGCAGCCAGGTTAGGAGGAGGGGGCAGCTTTGGTCTGGGAGAAATCCTCGTCCTTATGGAATTTTTGTAGGCAAAAGCCCAGGACGGGCTGCAGGCAAGTTAGGCATGTTGGATTTGAAAGGAGGAACTTTTCCCCAAGAATCCAAACTCAAGAGCCCACTTGGCAGGTGTCATTTTGTAGGGCGCGTTTGGGCCTCCGATGGCAGCCAGGTTTGGAGGAGGGGGCAGCTTTGGTCTGGGAGAAATCCTCGTCCTTATGGAATTTTTGTAGGCAAAAGCCCAGGACGGGCTGCAGGCAAGTTGACTCCGAATGGAGGCACTTTTCCCCAAGAAGCCAAACTCAAGAGCCCACTTGGCAGATGTCATTTTGTAGGGCGCGTTTGGGCCTCCGATGGCAGCCAGGTTTGGAGGAGGGGGCAGCTTTGGTCTGGGAGAAATCCTCGTCCTTATGGAATTTTTGTAGGCAAAAGCCCAGGACGGGCTGCAGGCAAGTTGACTCCGAATGGAGGCACTTTTCCCCAAGAAGCCAAACTCAAGAGCCCACTTGGCAGATGTCATTTTGTAGGGCGCGTTTGGGCCTCCGATGGCAGCCAGGTTAGGAGGAGGGGGCAGCTTTGGTCTGGGAGAAATCTTCGTCCTTATGCAATTTTTGTAGGCAAAAGCCCAGGACGGGCTGCAGGCAAGTTGACTCCGAAAGGAGGCACTTTTCCCCAAGAAGCCAAACTCAAGAGCCCACTTGGCAGATGTCATTTTGTAGGGCGCGTTTGGGCCTCTGATGGCAGCCAGGTTAGGAGGAGGGGGCAGCTTTGGTCTGGGAGAAATCCTCGTCCTTATGGAATTTTTGTAGGCAAAAGCCCTGGACGGGCTGCAGGCAAGTTAGGCATGTTGGCTTTGAAAGGAGGCACTTTTCCCCAAGAAGCCAAACTCAAGAACCCACAATGCAGATGTCATTTTGTAGGGCGCGTTTGGGCCTCCGATGGCAGCCAGGTTTGGAGGAGGGGGCAGCTTTGGTCTGGGAGAAATCCTCGTCCTTATGGAATTTTTGTAGGCAAAAGCCCTGGACGGGCTGCAGGCAAGTTGACTCCGAAAGGAGGCACTTTTCCCCAAGAAGCCAAACTCAAGAGCCCACTTGGCATATGTCATTTTGTAGGGCGCGTTTGGGCCTCCGATGGCAGCCAGGTTTGGAGGAGGGGGCAGCTTTGGTCTGGGAGAAATCCTCGTCCTTATGGAATTTTTGTAGGAAAAGCCCAGGACGGGCTGCAGGCAAGTTGACTCCGAATGGAGGCACTTTTCCCCAAGAAGCCAAACTCAAGAGCCCACTTGGCAGATGTCATTTTGTAGGGCGCGTTTGGGCCTCTGATGGCAGCCAGGTTAGGAGGAGGGGGCAGCTTTGGTCTGGGAGAAATCCTCGTCCTTATGGAATTTTTGTAGGCAAAAGCCCAGGACGGGCTGCAGGCAAGTTAGGCATGTTGGCTTTGAAAGGAGGCACTTTTCCCCAAGAAGCCAAACTCAAGAACCCACAATGCAGATGTCATTTTGTAGGGCGCGTTTGGGCCTCCGATGGCAGCCAGGTTTGGAGGAGGGGGCAGCTTTGGTCTGGGAGAAATCCTCGTCCTTATGGAATTTTTGTATGCAAAAGCCCAGGACTGGCCGCAGGCAAGTTGACTCCGAATGGAGGCACTTTTCCCCAAGAAGCCAAACTCAAGAGCCCACTTGGCAGGTGTCATTTTGTAGGGCGCGTTTGGGCCTCTGATGGCAGCCAGGTTTGGAGGAGGGGGCAGCTTTGGTCTGGGAGAAATCCTCGTCCTTATGGAATTTTTGTAGGCAAAAGCCCTGCATGGGCCGCAGGCAAGTTGACTCCGAAAGGAGGCACTTTTCCCCAAGAAGCCAAACTCAAGAGCCCACTTGGCATATGTCATTTTGTAGGGCGCGTTTGGGCCTCCGATGGCAGCCAGGTTTGGAGGAGGGGGCAGCTTTGGTCTGGGAGAAATCCTCGTCCTTATGGAATTTTTGTAGGCAAAAGCCCTGGACGGGCTGCAGGCAAGTTAGGCATGTTGGATTTGAAAGGAGGAACTTTTCCCCAAGAATCCAAACTCAAGAGCCCACTTGGCAGGTGTCATTTTGTAGGGCGCGTTTGGGCCTCCGATGGCAGCCAGGTTTGGAGGAGGGGGCAGCTTTGGTCTGGGAGAAATCCTCGTCCTTATGGAATTTTTGTAGGCAAAAGCCCAGGACGGGCTGCAGGCAAGTTGACTCCGAATGGAGGCACTTTTCCCCAAGAAGCCAAACTCAAGAGCCCACTTGGCAGATGTCATTTTGTAGGGCGCGTTTGGGCCTCCGATGGCAGCCAGGTTTGGAGGAGGGGGCAGCTTTGGTCTGGGAGAAATCCTCGTCCTTATGGAATTTTTGTAGGCAAAAGCCCAGGACGGGCTGCAGGCAAGTTGACTCCGAATGGAGGCACTTTTCCCCAAGAAGCCAAACTCAAGAGCCCACTTGGCAGATGTCATTTTGTAGGGCGCGTTTGGGCCTCCGATGGCAGCCAGGTTTGGAGGAGGGGGCAGCTTTGGTCTGGGAGAAATCTTCGTCCTTATGCAATTTTTGTAGGCAAAAGCCCAGGACGGGCTGCAGGCAAGTTGACTCCGAAAGGAGGCACTTTTCCCCAAGAAGCCAAACTCAAGAGCCCACTTGGCAGATGTCATTTTGTAGGGCGCGTTTGGGCCTCTGATGGCAGCCAGGTTAGGAGGAGGGGGCAGCTTTGGTCTGGGAGAAATCCTCGTCCTTATGGAATTTTTGTAGGCAAAAGCCCTGGACGGGCTGCAGGCAAGTTAGGCATGTTGGCTTTGAAAGGAGGCACTTTTCCCCAAGAAGCCAAACTCAAGAACCCACAATGCAGATGTCATTTTGTAGGGCGCGTTTGGGCCTCCGATGGCAGCCAGGTTTGGAGGAGGGGGCAGCTTTGGTCTGGGAGAAATCCTCGTCCTTATGGAATTTTTGTAGGCAAAAGCCCTGGACGGGCTGCAGGCAAGTTGACTCCGAAAGGAGGCACTTTTCCCCAAGAAGCCAAACTCAAGAGCCCACTTGGCATATGTCATTTTGTAGGGCGCGTTTGGGCCTCCGATGGCAGCCAGGTTTGGAGGAGGGGGCAGCTTTGGTCTGGGAGAAATCCTCGTCCTTATGGAATTTTTGTAGGCAAAAGCCCAGGACGGGCTGCAGGCAAGTTGACTCCGAATGGAGGCACTTTTCCCCAAGAAGCCAAACTCAAGAGCCCACTTGGCAGATGTCATTTTGTAGGGCGCGTTTGGGCCTCTGATGGCAGCCAGGTTAGGAGGAGGGGGCAGCTTTGGTCTGGGAGAAATCCTCGTCCTTATGGAATTTTTGTAGGCAAAAGCCCAGGACGGGCTGCAGGCAAGTTAGGCATGTTGGCTTTGAAAGGAGGCACTTTTCCCCAAGAAGCCAAACTCAAGAACCCACAATGCAGATGTCATTTTGTAGGGCGCGTTTGGGCCTCCGATGGCAGCCAGGTTTGGAGGAGGGGGCAGCTTTGGTCTGGGAGAAATCCTCGTCCTTATGGAATTTTTGTAGGCAAAAGCCCAGGACGGGCTGCAGGCAAGTTGACTCCGAATGGAGGCACTTTTCCCCAAGAAGCCAAACTCAAGAGCCCACTTGGCAGATGTCATTTTGTAGGGCGCGTTTGGGCCTCCGATGGCAGCCAGGTTTGGAGGAGGGGGCAGCTTTGGTCTGGGAGAAATCTTCGTCCTTATGCAATTTTTGTAGGCAAAAGCCCAGGACGGGCTGCAGGCAAGTTGACTCCGAAAGGAGGCACTTTTCCCCAAGAAGCCAAACTCAAGAGCCCACTTGGCAGATGTCATTTTGTAGGGCGCGTTTGGGCCTCTGATGGCAGCCAGGTTAGGAGGAGGGGGCAGCTTTGGTCTGGGAGAAATCCTCGTCCTTATGGAATTTTTGTAGGCAAAAGCCCTGGACGGGCTGCAGGCAAGTTAGGCATGTTGGCTTTGAAAGGAGGCACTTTTCCCCAAGAAGCCAAACTCAAGAACCCACAATGCAGATGTCATTTTGTAGGGCGCGTTTGGGCCTCCGATGGCAGCCAGGTTTGGAGGAGGGGGCAGCTTTGGTCTGGGAGAAATCCTCGTCCTTATGGAATTTTTGTAGGCAAAAGCCCTGGACGGGCTGCAGGCAAGTTGACTCCGAAAGGAGGCACTTTTCCCCAAGAAGCCAAACTCAAGAGCCCACTTGGCAGATGTCATTTTGTAGGGCGCGTTTGGGCCTCCGATGGCAGCCAGGTTTGGAGGAGGGGGCAGCTTTGGTCTGGGAGAAATCCTCGTCCTTATGGAATTTTTGTAGGCAAAAGCCCAGGACGGGCTGCAGGCAAGTTGACTCCGAATGGAGGCACTTTTCCCCAAGAAGCCAAACTCAAGAGCCCACTTGGCAGATGTCATTTTGTAGGGCGCGTTTGGGCCTCTGATGGCAGCCAGGTTAGGAGGAGGGGGCAGCTTTGGTCTGGGAGAAATCCTCGTCCTTATGGAATTTTTGTAGGCAAAAGCCCAGGACGGGCTGCAGGCAAGTTAGGCATGTTGGCTTTGAAAGGAGGCACTTTTCCCCAAGAAGCCAAACTCAAGAACCCACAATGCAGATGTCATTTTGTAGGGCGCGTTTGGGCCTCCGATGGCAGCCAGGTTTGGAGGAGGGGGCAGCTTTGGTCTGGGAGAAATCCTCGTCCTTATGGAATTTTTGTATGCAAAAGCCCAGGACTGGCCGCAGGCAAGTTGACTCCGAATGGAGGCACTTTTCCCCAAGAAGCCAAACTCAAGAGCCCACTTGGCAGGTGTCATTTTGTAGGGCGCGTTTGGGCCTCTGATGGCAGCCAGGTTTGGAGGAGGGGGCAGCTTTGGTCTGGGAGAAATCCTCGTCCTTATGGAATTTTTGTAGGCAAAAGCCCTGCATGGGCCGCAGGCAAGTTGACTCCGAAAGGAGGCACTTTTCCCCAAGAAGCCAAACTCAAGAGCCCACTTGGCATATGTCATTTTGTAGGGCGCGTTTGGGCCTCCGATGGCAGCCAGGTTTGGAGGAGGGGGCAGCTTTGGTCTGGGAGAAATCCTCGTCCTTATGGAATTTTTGTAGGCAAAAGCCCAGGACGGGCTGCAGGCAAGTTGACTCCGAATGGAGGCACTTTTCCCCAAGAAGCCAAACTCAAGAGCCCACTTGGCAGATGTCATTTTGTAGGGCGCGTTTGGGCCTCCGATGGCAGCCAGGTTTGGAGGAGGGGGCAGCTTTGGTCTGGGAGAAATCCTCGTCCTTATGGAATTTTTGTAGGCAAAAGCCCAGGACGGGCTGCAGGCAAGTTGACTCCGAATGGAGGCACTTTTCCCCAAGAAGCCAAACTCAAGAGCCCAATTGGCAGATGTCATTTTGTAGGGCGCGTTTGGGCCTCCGATGGCAGCCAGGTTTGGAGGAGGGGGCAGCTTTGGTCTGGGAGAAATCTTCGTCCTTATGCAATTTTTGTAGGCAAAAGCCCAGGACGGGCTGCAGGCAAGTTGACTCCGAAAGGAGGCACTTTTCCCCAAGAAGCCAAACTCAAGAGCCCACTTGGCAGATGTCATTTTGTAGGGCGCGTTTGGGCCTCTGATGGCAGCCAGGTTAGGAGGAGGGGGCAGCTTTGGTCTGGGAGAAATCCTCGTCCTTATGGAATTTTTGTAGGCAAAAGCCCTGGACGGGCTGCAGGCAAGTTAGGCATGTTGGCTTTGAAAGGAGGCACTTTTCCCCAAGAAGCCAAACTCAAGAACCCACAATGCAGATGTCATTTTGTAGGGCGCGTTTGGGCCTCCGATGGCAGCCAGGTTTGGAGGAGGGGGCAGCTTTGGTCTGGGAGAAATCCTCGTCCTTATGGAATTTTTGTAGGCAAAAGCCCTGGACGGGCTGCAGGCAAGTTGACTCCGAAAGGAGGCACTTTTCCCCAAGAAGCCAAACTCAAGAGCCCACTTGGCATATGTCATTTTGTAGGGCGCGTTTGGGCCTCCGATGGCAGCCAGGTTTGGAGGAGGGGGCAGCTTTGGTCTGGGAGAAATCCTCGTCCTTATGGAATTTTTGTAGGCAAAAGCCCAGGACGGGCTGCAGGCAAGTTGACTCCGAATGAGGGCACTTTTCCCCAAGAAGCCAAACTCAAGAGCCCACTTGGCAGATGTCATTTTGTAGGGCGCGTTTGGGCCTCTGATGGCAGCCAGGTTAGGAGGAGGGGGCAGCTTTGGTCTGGGAGAAATCCTCGTCCTTATGGAATTTTTGTAGGCAAAAGCCCAGGACGGGCTGCAGGCAAGTTAGGCATGTTGGCTTTGAAAGGAGGCACTTTTCCCCAAGAAGCCAAACTCAAGAACCCACAATGCAGATGTCATTTTGTAGGGCGCGTTTGGGCCTCCGATGGCAGCCAGGTTTGGAGGAGGGGGCAGCTTTGGTCTGGGAGAAATCCTCGTCCTTATGGAATTTTTGTATGCAAAAGCCCAGGACTGGCCGCAGGCAAGTTGACTCCGAATGGAGGCACTTTTCCCCAAGAAGCCAAACTCAAGAGCCCACTTGGCAGGTGTCATTTTGTAGGGCGCGTTTGGGCCTCTGATGGCAGCCAGGTTTGGAGGAGGGGGCAGCTTTGGTCTGGGAGAAATCCTCGTCCTTATGGAATTTTTGTAGGCAAAAGCCCTGCATGGGCCGCAGGCAAGTTGACTCCGAAAGGAGGCACTTTTCCCCAAGAAGCCAAACTCAAGAGCCCACTTGGCATATGTCATTTTGTAGGGCGCGTTTGGGCCTCCGATAGCAGCCAGGTTTGGAGGAGGGGGCAGCTTTGGTCTGGGATAAATCCTCGTCCTTATGGAATTTTTGTAGGCAAAAGCCCAGGACGGGCTGCAGGCAAGTTGACTCCGAATGGAGGCACTTTTCCCCAAGAAGCCAAACTCAAGAGCCCACTTGGCAGATGTCATTTTGTAGGGCGCGTTTGGGCCTCTGATGGCAGCCAGGTTAGGAGGAGGGGGCAGCTTTGGTCTGGGAGAAATCCTCGTCCTTATGGAATTTTTGTAGGCAAAAGCCCTGGACGGGCTGCAGGCAAGTTAGGCATGTTGGATTTGAAAGGAGGAACTTTTCCCCAAGAATCCAAACTCAAGAGCCCACTTGGCAGGTGTCATTTTGTAGGGCGCGTTTGGGCCTCCGATGGCAGCCAGGTTTGGAGGAGGGGGCAGCTTTGGTCTGGGAGAAATCCTCGTCCTTATGGAATTTTTGTAGGCAAAAGCCCTGGACGGGCTGCAGGCAAGTTAGGCATGTTGGCTTTGAAAGGAGGCACTTTTCCCTAAGAAGCCAAACTCAAGAACCCACAATGCAGATGTCATTTTGTAGGGCGCGTTTGGGCCTCCGATGGCAGCCAGGTTTGGAGGAGGGGGCAGCTTTGGTCTGGGAGAAATCCTCGTCCTTATGGAATTTTTGTAGGCAAAAGCCCAGGACGGGCCGCAGGCAAGTTGACTCCGAATGGAGGCACTTTTCCCCAAGAAGCCAAACTCAAGAGCCCACTTGGCAGGTGTCATTTTGTAGGGCGCGTTTGGGCCTCTGATGGCAGCCAGGTTTGGAGGAGGGGGCAGCTTTGGTCTGGGAGAAATCCTCGTCCTTATGGAATTTTTGTAGGCAAAAGCCCTGCATGGGCCGCAGGCAAGTTGACTCCGAAAGGAGGCACTTTTCCCCAAGAAGCCAAACTCAAGAGCCCACTTGGCATATGTCATTTTGTAGGGCGCGTTTGGGCCTCCGATGGCAGCCAGGTTTGGAGGAGGGGGCAGCTTTGGTCTGGGAGAAATCCTCGTCCTTATGGAATTTTTGTAGGCAAAAGCCCAGGACGGGCTGCAGGCAAGTTGACTCCGAATGGAGGCACTTTTCCCCAAGAAGCCAAACTCAAGAGCCCACTTGGCAGATGTCATTTTGTAGGGCGCGTTTGGGCCTCTGATGGCAGCCAGGTTAGGAGGAGGGGGCAGCTTTGGTCTGGGAGAAATCCTCGTCCTTATGGAATTTTTGTAGGCAAAAGCCCTGGACGGGCTGCAGGCAAGTTAGGCATGTTGGCTTTGAAAGGAGGCACTTTTCCCCAAGAAGCCAAACTCAAGAACCCACAATGCAGATGTCATTTTGTAGGGCGCGTTTGGGCCTCCGATGGCAGCCAGGTTTGGAGGAGGGGGCAGCTTTGGTCTGGGAGAAATCCTCGTCCTTATGGAATTTTTGTAGGCAAAAGCCCAGGACGGGCCGCAGGCAAGTTGACTCCGAATGGAGGCACTTTTCCCCAAGAAGCCAAACTCAAGAGCCCACTTGGCAGGTGTCATTTTGTAGGGCGCGTTTGGGCCTCTGATGGCAGCCAGGTTTGGAGGAGGGGGCAGCTTTGGTCTGGGAGAAATCCTCGTCCTTATGGAATTTTTGTAGGCAAAAGCCCTGCATGGGCCGCAGGCAAGTTGACTCCGAATGGAGGCACTTTTCCCCAAGAAGCCAAACTCAAGAGCCCACTTGGCAGATGTCATTTTGTAGGGCGCGTTTGGGCCTCTGATGGCAGCCAGGTTAGGAGGAGGGGGCAGGTTTGGTCTGGGAGAATTCCTCGTCCTTATGGAATTTTTGTAGGCAAAAGCCCAGGACGGGCTGCAGGCAAGTTAGGCATGTTGGCTTTGAAAGGAGGCACTTTTCCCCTAGAAGCCAAACTCAAGAGCCCACTTGGCAGGTGTCATTTTGTAGGGCGCGTTTGGTCCTCCGATGGCAGCCAGGTTTGGAGGAGGGGGCAGCTTTGGTCTGGGAGAAATCCTCGTCCTTATGGAATTTTTGTAGGCAAAAGCCCAGGACGGGCCGCAGGCAAGTTGACTCCGAATGGAGGCACTTTTCCCCAAGAAGCCAAACTCAAGAGCCCACTTGGCAGGTGTCATTTTGTAGGGCGCGTTTGGGCCTCTGATGGCAGCCAGGTTTGGAGGAGGGGGCAGCTTTGGTCTGGGAGAAATCCTCGTCCTTATGGAATTTTTGTAGGCAAAAGCCCTGCATTGGCCGCAGACAAGTTGACTCCGAAAGGAGGCACTTTTCCCCAAGAAGCCAAACTCAAGAGCCCACTTGGCAGATGTCATTTTGTAGGGCGCGTTTGGGCCTCCGATGGCAGCCAGGTTTGGAGGAGGGGGCAGCTTTGGTCTAGGAGAAATCCTCGTCCTTATGGAATTTTTGTAGGCAAAAGCCCAGGACGGGCTGCAGGCAAGTTGACTCCGAATGGAGGCACTTTTCCCCAAGAAGCCAAACTCAAGAGCCCACTTGGCAGATGTCATTTTGTAGGGCGCGTTTGGGCCTCTGATGGCAGCCAGGTTAGGAGGAGGGGGCAGCTTTGGTCTGGGAGAAATCCTCGTCCTTATGGAATTTTTGTAGGCAAAAGCCCTGGACGGGCTGCAGGCAAGTTAGGCATGTTGGCTTTGAAAGGAGGCACTTTTCCCCAAGAAGCCAAACTCAAGAACCCACAATGCAGATGTCATTTTGTAGGGCGCGTTTGGGCCTCCGATGGCAGCCAGGTTTGGAGGAGGGGGCAGCTTTGGTCTGGGAGAAATCCTCGTCCTTATGGAATTTTTGTAGGCAAAAGCCCTGCATGGGCCGCAGGCAAGTTGACTCCGAATGGAGGCACTTTTCCCCAAGAAGCCAAACTCAAGAGCCCACTTGGCAGGTGTCATTTTGTAGGGCGCGTTTGGGCCTCTGATGGCAGCCAGGTTTGGAGGAGGGGGCAGCTTTGGTCTGGGAGAAATCCTCGTCCTTATGGAATTTTTGTAGGCAAAAGCCCAGGACGGGCTGCAGGCAAGTTGACTCCGAATGGAGGCACTTTTCCCCAAGAAGCCAAACTCAAGAGCCCACTTGGCAGATGTCATTTTGTAGGGCGCGTTTGGGCCTCCGATGGCAGCCAGGTTTGGAGGAGGGGGCAGCTTTGGTCTGGGAGAAATCCTCGTCCTTATGGAATTTTTGTAGGCAAAAGCCCAGGACGGGCTGCAGGCAAGTTGACTCCGAATGGAGGCACTTTTCCCCAAGAAGCCAAACTCAAGAGCCCACTTGGCAGATGTCATTTTGTAGGGCGCGTTTGGGCCTCCGATGGCAGCCAGGTTTGGAGGAGGGGGCAGCTTTGGTCTGGGAGAAATCCTCGTCCTTATGGAATTTTTGTAGGCAAAAGCCCAGGACGGGCTGCAGGCAAGTTGACTCCGAATGGAGGCACTTTTCCCCAAGAAGCCAAACTCAAGAGCCCACTTGGCAGATGTCATTTTGTAGGGCGCGTTTGGGCCTCTGATGGCAGCCAGGTTTGGAGGAGGGGGCAGCTTTGGTCTGGGAGAAATCCTCGTCCTTATGATATTTTTGTAGGCAAAAGCCCTGGACGGGCTGCAGGCAAGTTAGGCATGTTGGCTTTGAAAGGAGGCACTTTTCCCCAAGAAGCCAAACTCAAGAACCCACAATGCAGATGTCATTTTGTAGGGCGCGTTTGGGCCTCCGATGGCAGCCAGGTTTGGAGGAGGGGGCAGCTTTGGTCTGGGAGAAATCCTCGTCCTTATGGATTTTTTGTAGGCAAAAGCCCAGGACGGGCCGCAGGCAAGTTGACTCCGAATGGAGGCACTTTTCCCCAAGAAGCCAAACTCAAGAGCCCACTTGGCAGGTGTCATTTTGTAGGGCGCGTTTGGGCCTCTGATGGCAGCCAGGTTTGGAGGAGGGGGCAGCTTTGGTCTGGGAGAAATCCTCGTCCTTATGGAATTTTTGTAGGCAAAAGCCCTGCATGGGCCGCAGGCAAGTTGACTCCGAAAGGAGGCACTTTTCCCCAAGAAGCCAAACTCAAGAGCCCACTTGGCATATGTCATTTTGTAGGGCGCGTTTGGGCCTCCGATGGCAGCCAGGTTTGGAGGAGGGGGCAGCTTTGGTCTGGGAGAAATCCTCGTCCTTATGGAATTTTTGTAGGCAAAAGCCCTGCATGCGCCGCAGGCAAGTTGACTCCGAATGGAGGCACTTTTCCCCAAGAAGCCAAACTCAAGAGCCCACTTGGCAGATGTCATTTTGTAGGGCGCGTTTGGGCCTCCGATTGCAGCCAGGTTTGGAGGAGGGGGCAGCTTTGGTCTGGGAGAAATCCTCGTCCTTATGGAATTTTTGTAGGCAAAAGCCCAGGACGGGCTGCAGGCAAGTTGACTCCGAAAGGAGGCACTTTTCCCCAAGAAGCCAAACTCAAGAGCCCACTTGGCAGATGTCATTTTGTAGGGCGCGTTTGGGCCTCTGATGGCAGCCAGGTTTGGAGGAGGGGGCAGCTTTGGTCTGGGAGAAATCCTCGTCCTTATGGAATTTTTGTAGGCAAAAGCCCTGGACGGGCTGCAGGCAAGTTAGGCATGTTGGCTTTGAAAGGAGGCACTTTTCCCTAAGAAGCCAAACTCAAGAACCCACAATGCAGATGTCATTTTGTAGGGCGCGTTTGGGCCTCCGATGGCAGCCAGGTTTGGAGGAGGGGGCAGCTTTGGTCTGGGAGAAATCCTCGTCCTTATGGAATTTTTGTAGGCAAAAGCCCAGGACGGGCTGCAGGCAAGTTGACTCTGAAAGGAGGCACTTTTCCCCAAGAAGCCAAACTCAAGAGCCCACTTGGCAGGTGTCATTTTGTAGGGCGCGTTTGGGCCTCTGATGGCAGCCAGGTTTGGAGGAGGGGGCAGCTTTGGTCTGGGAGAAATCCTCGTCCTTATGGAATTTTTGTAGGCAAAAGCCCTGCATGGGCCGCAGGCAAGTTGACTCCGAATGGAGGCACTTTTCCCCAAGAAGCCAAACTCAAGAGCCCACTTGGCATATGTCATTTTGTAGGGCGCGTTTGGGCCTCCGATGGCAGCCAGGTTTGGAGGAGGGGGCAGCTTTGGTCTGGGAGAAATCCTCGTCCTTATGGAATTTTTGTAGGCAAAAGCCCAGGACGGGCTGCAGGCAAGTTGACTCCGAATGGAGGCACTTTTCCCCAAGAAGCCAAACTCAAGAGCCCACTTGGCAGGTGTCATTTTGTAGGGCGCGTTTGGGCCTCTGATGGCAGCCAGGTTAGGAGGAGGGGGCAGCTTTGGTCTGGGAGAAATCCTCGTCCTTATGGAATTTTTGTAGGCAAAAGCCCAGGACGGGCTGCAGGCAAGTTAGGCATGTTGGCTTTGAAAGGAGGCACTTTTCCCCAAGAAGCCAAACTCAAGAGCCCACTTGGCAGATGTCATTTTGTAGGGCGCGTTTGGGCCTCCGATGGCAGCCAGGTTTGGAGGAGGGGGCAGCTTTGGTCTGGGAGAAATCCTCGTCCTTATGGATTTTTTGTAGGCAAAAGCCCAGGACGGGCCGCAGGCAAGTTGACTCCGAATGGAGGCACTTTTCCCCAAGAAGCCAAACTCAAGAGCCCACTTGGCAGGTGTCATTTTGTAGGGCGCGTTTGGGCCTCTGATGGCAGCCAGGTTTGGAGGAGGGGGCAGCTTTGGTCTGGGAGAAATCCTCGTCCTTATGGAATTTTTGTAGGCAAAAGCCCTGCATGGGCCGCAGGCAAGTTGACTCCGAAAGGAGGCACTTTTCCCCAAGAAGCCAAACTCAAGAGCCCACTTGGCAGATGTCATTTTGTAGGGCGCGTTTGGGCCTCCGATGGCAGCCAGGTTTGGAGGAGGGGGCAGCTTTGGTCTGGGAGAAATCCTCGTCCTTATGGAATTTTAGTAGGCAAAAGCCCTGCATGGGCCACAGGCAAGTTGACTCCGAAAGGAGGCACTTTTCCCCAAGAAGCCAAACTCAAGAGCCCACTTGGCATATGTCATTTTGTAGGGCGCGTTTGGGCCTCCGATGGCAGCCAGGTTTGGAGGAGGGGGCAGCTTTGGTCTGGGAGAAATCCTCGTCCTTATGGAATTTTTGTAGGCAAAAGCCCTGGACGGGCTGCAGGCAAGTTAGGCATGTTGGATTTGAAAGGAGGCACTTTTCCCCAAGAAGCCAAACTCAAGAACCCACAATGCAGATGTCATTTTGTAGGGCGCGTTTGGGCCTCCGATGGCAGCCAGGTTTGGAGGAGGGGGCAGCTTTGGTCTGGGAGAAATCCTCGTCCTTATGGATTTTTTGTAGGCAAAAGCCCAGGACGGGCCGCAGGCAAGTTGACTCCGAATGGAGGCACTTTTCCCCAAGAAGCCAAACTCAAGAGCCCACTTGGCAGGTGTCATTTTGTAGGGCGCGTTTGGGCCTCTGATGGCAGCCAGGTTTGGAGGAGGGGGCAGCTTTGGTCTGGGAGAAATCCTCGTCCTTATGGAATTTTTGTAGGCAAAAGCCCTGCATGGGCCGCAGGCAAGTTGACTCCGAAAGGAGGCACTTTTCCCCAAGAAGCCAAACTCAAGAGCCCACTTGGCATATGTCATTTTGTAGGGCGCGTTTGGGCCTCCGATGGCAGCCAGGTTTGGAGGAGGGGGCAGCTTTGGTCTGGGAGAAATCCTCGTCCTTATGGAATTTTTGTAGGCAAAAGCCCAGGACGGGCCGCAGGCAAGTTGACTCCGAATGGAGGCACTTTTCCCCAAGAAGCCAAACTCAAGAGCCCACTTGGCAGATGTCATTTTGTAGGGCGCGTTTGGGCCTCCGATTGCAGCCAGGTTTGGAGGAGGGGGCAGCTTTGGTCTGGTAGAAATCCTCGTCCTTATGGAATTTTTGTAGGCAAAAGCCCTGGACGGGCTGCAGGCAAGTTAGGCATGTTGGCTTTGAAAGGAGGCACTTTTCCCCAAGAAGCCAAACTCAAGAACCCACAATGCAGATGTCATTTTGTAGGGCGCGTTTGGGCCTCCGATGGCAGCCAGGTTTGGAGGAGGGGGCAGCTTTGGTCTGGGAGAAATCCTCGTCCTTATGGAATTTTTGTAGGCAAAAGCCCAGGACGGGCCGCAGGCAAGTTGACTCCGAAAGGAGGCACTTTTCCCCAAGAAACCAAACTCAAGAGCCCACTTGGCAGGTGTCATTTTGTAGGGCGCGTTTGGGCCTCTGATGGCAGCCAGGTTTGGAGGAGGGGGCAGCTTTGGTCTGGGAGAAATCCTCGTCCTTATGGAATTTTTGTAGGCAAAAGCCCTGCATGGGCCGCAGGCAAGTTGACTCCGAAAGGAGGCACTTTTCCCCAAGAAGCCAAACTCAAGAGCCCACTTGGCATATGTCATTTTGTAGGGCGCGTTTGGGCCTCCGATGGCAGCCAGGTTTGGAGGAGGGGGCAGCTTTGGTCTGGGAGAAATCCTCGTCCTTATGGAATTTTTGTAGGCAAAAGCCCAGGACGGGCTGCAGGCAAGTTGACTCCGAATGGAGGCACTTTTCCCCAAGAAGCCAAACTCAAGAGCCCACTTGGCAGATGTCATTTTGTAGGGCGCGTTTGGGCCTCTGATGGCAGCCAGGTTAGGAGGAGGGGGCAGCTTTGGTCTGGGAGAAATCCTCGTCCTTATGGAATTTTTGTAGGCAAAAGCCCTGGACGGGCTGCAGGCAAGTTAGGCATGTTGACTCCGAATGGAGGCACTTTTCCCCAAGAAGCCAAACTCAAGAACCCACAATGCAGATGTCATTTTGTAGGGCGCGTTTGGGCCTCCGATGGCAGCCAGGTTTGGAGGAGGGGGCAGCTTTGGTCTGGGAGAAATCCTCGTCCTTATGGAATTTTTGTAGGCAAAAGCCCAGGACGGGCCGCAGGCAAGTTGACTCCGAATGGAGGCACTTTTCCCCAAGAAGCCAAACTCAAGAGCCCACTTGGCAGGTGTCATTTTGTAGGGCGCGTTTGGGCCTCTGATGGCAGCCAGGTTTGGAGGAGGGGGCAGCTTTGGTCTGGGAGAAATCCTCGTCCTTATGGAATTTTTGTAGGCAAAAGCCCAGGACGGGCCGCAGGCAAGTTGACTCCGAAAGGAGGCACTTTTCCCCAAGAAGCCAAACTCAAGAGCCCACTTGGCATATGTTATTTTGTAGGGCGCGTTTGGGCCTCCGATGGCAGCCAGGTTTGGAGGAGGGGGCAGCTTTGGTCTGGGAGAAATCCTCGTCCTTATGGAATTTTTGTAGGCAAAAGCCCAGGACGGGCTGCAGGCAAGTTGACTCCGAATGGAGGCACTTTTCCCCAAGAAGCCAAACTCAAGAGCCCACTTGGCAGATGTCATTTTGTAGGGCGCGTTTGGGCCTCTGATGGCAGCCAGGTTAGGAGGAGGGGGCAGCTTTGGTCTGGGAGAAATCCTCGTCCTTATGGAATTTTTGTAGGCAAAAGCCCTGGACGGGCTGCAGGCAAGTTAGGCATGTTGGCTTTGAAAGGAGGCACTTTTCCCTAAGAAGCCAAACTCAAGAGCCCACTTGGCAGATGTCATTTTGTAGGGCGCGTTTGGGCCTCCGATGGCAGCCAGGTTTGGAGGAGGGGGCAGCTTTGGTCTGGGAGAAATCCTCGTCCTTATGGAATTTTTGTAGGCAAAAGCCCAGGACGGGCTGCAGGCAAGTTGACTCCGAATGGAGGCACTTTTCCCCAAGAAGCCAAACTCAAGAGCCCACTTGGCAGATGTCATTTTGTAGGGCGCGTTTGGGCCTCTGATGGCAGCCAGGTTTGGAGGAGGGGGCAGCTTTGGTCTGGGAGAAATCCTCGTCCTTATGATATTTTTGTAGGCAAAAGCCCTGGACGGGCTGCAGGCAAGTTAGGCATGTTGGCTTTGAAAGGAGGCACTTTTCCCCAAGAAGCCAAACTCAAGAACCCACAATGCAGATGTCATTTTGTAGGGCGCGTTTGGGCCTCCGATGGCAGCCAGGTTTGGAGGAGGGGGCAGCTTTGGTCTGGGAGAAATCCTCGTCCTTATGGATTTTTTGTAGGCAAAAGCCCAGGACGGGCCGCAGGCAAGTTGACTCCGAATGGAGGCACTTTTCCCCAAGAAGCCAAACTCAAGAGCCCACTTGGCAGGTGTCATTTTGTAGGGCGCGTTTGGGCCTCTGATGGCAGCCAGGTTTGGAGGAGGGGGCAGCTTTGGTCTGGGAGAAATCCTCGTCCTTATGGAATTTTTGTAGGCAAAAGCCCTGCATGGGCCGCAGGCAAGTTGACTCCGAAAGGAGGCACTTTTCCCCAAGAAGCCAAACTCAAGAGCCCACTTGGCATATGTCATTTTGTAGGGCGCGTTTGGGCCTCCGATGGCAGCCAGGTTTGGAGGAGGGGGCAGCTTTGGTCTGGGAGAAATCCTCGTCCTTATGGAATTTTTGTAGGCAAAAGCCCTGCATGCGCCGCAGGCAAGTTGACTCCGAATGGAGGCACTTTTCCCCAAGAAGCCAAACTCAAGAGCCCACTTGGCAGATGTCATTTTGTAGGGCGCGTTTGGGCCTCCGATTGCAGCCAGGTTTGGAGGAGGGGGCAGCTTTGGTCTGGGAGAAATCCTCGTCCTTATGGAATTTTTGTAGGCAAAAGCCCAGGACGGGCTGCAGGCAAGTTGACTCCGAAAGGAGGCACTTTTCCCCAAGAAGCCAAACTCAAGAGCCCACTTGGCAGATGTCATTTTGTAGGGCGCGTTTGGGCCTCTGATGGCAGCCAGGTTTGGAGGAGGGGGCAGCTTTGGTCTGGGAGAAATCCTCGTCCTTATGGAATTTTTGTAGGCAAAAGCCCTGGACGGGCTGCAGGCAAGTTAGGCATGTTGGCTTTGAAAGGAGGCACTTTTCCCTAAGAAGCCAAACTCAAGAACCCACAATGCAGATGTCATTTTGTAGGGCGCGTTTGGGCCTCCGATGGCAGCCAGGTTTGGAGGAGGGGGCAGCTTTGGTCTGGGAGAAATCCTCGTCCTTATGGAATTTTTGTAGGCAAAAGCCCAGGACGGGCTGCAGGCAAGTTGACTCTGAAAGGAGGCACTTTTCCCCAAGAAGCCAAACTCAAGAGCCCACTTGGCAGGTGTCATTTTGTAGGGCGCGTTTGGGCCTCTGATGGCAGCCAGGTTTGGAGGAGGGGGCAGCTTTGGTCTGGGAGAAATCCTCGTCCTTATGGAATTTTTGTAGGCAAAAGCCCTGCATGGGCCGCAGGCAAGTTGACTCCGAATGGAGGCACTTTTCCCCAAGAAGCCAAACTCAAGAGCCCACTTGGCATATGTCATTTTGTAGGGCGCGTTTGGGCCTCCGATGGCAGCCAGGTTTGGAGGAGGGGGCAGCTTTGGTCTGGGAGAAATCCTCGTCCTTATGGAATTTTTGTAGGCAAAAGCCCAGGACGGGCTGCAGGCAAGTTGACTCCGAATGGAGGCACTTTTCCCCAAGAAGCCAAACTCAAGAGCCCACTTGGCAGGTGTCATTTTGTAGGGCGCGTTTGGGCCTCTGATGGCAGCCAGGTTAGGAGGAGGGGGCAGCTTTGGTCTGGGAGAAATCCTCGTCCTTATGGAATTTTTGTAGGCAAAAGCCCAGGACGGGCTGCAGGCAAGTTAGGCATGTTGGCTTTGAAAGGAGGCACTTTTCCCCAAGAAGCCAAACTCAAGAGCCCACTTGGCAGATGTCATTTTGTAGGGCGCGTTTGGGCCTCCGATGGCAGCCAGGTTTGGAGGAGGGGGCAGCTTTGGTCTGGGAGAAATCCTCGTCCTTATGGATTTTTTGTAGGCAAAAGCCCAGGACGGGCCGCAGGCAAGTTGACTCCGAATGGAGGCACTTTTCCCCAAGAAGCCAAACTCAAGAGCCCACTTGGCAGGTGTCATTTTGTAGGGCGCGTTTGGGCCTCTGATGGCAGCCAGGTTTGGAGGAGGGGGCAGCTTTGGTCTGGGAGAAATCCTCGTCCTTATGGAATTTTTGTAGGCAAAAGCCCTGCATGGGCCGCAGGCAAGTTGACTCCGAAAGGAGGCACTTTTCCCCAAGAAGCCAAACTCAAGAGCCCACTTGGCAGATGTCATTTTGTAGGGCGCGTTTGGGCCTCCGATGGCAGCCAGGTTTGGAGGAGGGGGCAGCTTTGGTCTGGGAGAAATCCTCGTCCTTATGGAATTTTAGTAGGCAAAAGCCCTGCATGGGCCACAGGCAAGTTGACTCCGAAAGGAGGCACTTTTCCCCAAGAAGCCAAACTCAAGAGCCCACTTGGCATATGTCATTTTGTAGGGCGCGTTTGGGCCTCCGATGGCAGCCAGGTTTGGAGGAGGGGGCAGCTTTGGTCTGGGAGAAATCCTCGTCCTTATGGAATTTTTGTAGGCAAAAGCCCTGGACGGGCTGCAGGCAAGTTAGGCATGTTGGATTTGAAAGGAGGCACTTTTCCCCAAGAAGCCAAACTCAAGAACCCACAATGCAGATGTCATTTTGTAGGGCGCGTTTGGGCCTCCGATGGCAGCCAGGTTTGGAGGAGGGGGCAGCTTTGGTCTGGGAGAAATCCTCGTCCTTATGGATTTTTTGTAGGCAAAAGCCCAGGACGGGCCGCAGGCAAGTTGACTCCGAATGGAGGCACTTTTCCCCAAGAAGCCAAACTCAAGAGCCCACTTGGCAGGTGTCATTTTGTAGGGCGCGTTTGGGCCTCTGATGGCAGCCAGGTTTGGAGGAGGGGGCAGCTTTGGTCTGGGAGAAATCCTCGTCCTTATGGAATTTTTGTAGGCAAAAGCCCTGCATGGGCCGCAGGCAAGTTGACTCCGAAAGGAGGCACTTTTCCCCAAGAAGCCAAACTCAAGAGCCCACTTGGCATATGTCATTTTGTAGGGCGCGTTTGGGCCTCCGATGGCAGCCAGGTTTGGAGGAGGGGGCAGCTTTGGTCTGGGAGAAATCCTCGTCCTTATGGAATTTTTGTAGGCAAAAGCCCAGGACGGGCCGCAGGCAAGTTGACTCCGAATGGAGGCACTTTTCCCCAAGAAGCCAAACTCAAGAGCCCACTTGGCAGATGTCATTTTGTAGGGCGCGTTTGGGCCTCCGATTGCAGCCAGGTTTGGAGGAGGGGGCAGCTTTGGTCTGGTAGAAATCCTCGTCCTTATGGAATTTTTGTAGGCAAAAGCCCTGGACGGGCTGCAGGCAAGTTAGGCATGTTGGCTTTGAAAGGAGGCACTTTTCCCCAAGAAGCCAAACTCAAGAACCCACAATGCAGATGTCATTTTGTAGGGCGCGTTTGGGCCTCCGATGGCAGCCAGGTTTGGAGGAGGGGGCAGCTTTGGTCTGGGAGAAATCCTCGTCCTTATGGAATTTTTGTAGGCAAAAGCCCAGGACGGGCCGCAGGCAAGTTGACTCCGAAAGGAGGCACTTTTCCCCAAGAAACCAAACTCAAGAGCCCACTTGGCAGGTGTCATTTTGTAGGGCGCGTTTGGGCCTCTGATGGCAGCCAGGTTTGGAGGAGGGGGCAGCTTTGGTCTGGGAGAAATCCTCGTCCTTATGGAATTTTTGTAGGCAAAAGCCCTGCATGGGCCGCAGGCAAGTTGACTCCGAAAGGAGGCACTTTTCCCCAAGAAGCCAAACTCAAGAGCCCACTTGGCATATGTCATTTTGTAGGGCGCGTTTGGGCCTCCGATGGCAGCCAGGTTTGGAGGAGGGGGCAGCTTTGGTCTGGGAGAAATCCTCGTCCTTATGGAATTTTTGTAGGCAAAAGCCCAGGACGGGCTGCAGGCAAGTTGACTCCGAATGGAGGCACTTTTCCCCAAGAAGCCAAACTCAAGAGCCCACTTGGCAGATGTCATTTTGTAGGGCGCGTTTGGGCCTCTGATGGCAGCCAGGTTAGGAGGAGGGGGCAGCTTTGGTCTGGGAGAAATCCTCGTCCTTATGGAATTTTTGTAGGCAAAAGCCCTGGACGGGCTGCAGGCAAGTTAGGCATGTTGACTCCGAATGGAGGCACTTTTCCCCAAGAAGCCAAACTCAAGAACCCACAATGCAGATGTCATTTTGTAGGGCGCGTTTGGGCCTCCGATGGCAGCCAGGTTTGGAGGAGGGGGCAGCTTTGGTCTGGGAGAAATCCTCGTCCTTATGGAATTTTTGTAGGCAAAAGCCCTGCATGGGCCGCAGGCAAGTTGACTCCGAATGGAGGCACTTTTCCCCAAGAAGCCAAACTCAAGAGCCCACTTGGCAGGTGTCATTTTGTAGGGCGCGTTTGGGCCTCTGATGGCAGCCAGGTTTGGAGGAGGGGGCAGCTTTGGTCTGGGAGAAATCCTCGTCCTTATGGAATTTTTGTAGGCAAAAGCCCAGGACGGGCCGCAGGCAAGTTGACTCCGAAAGGAGGCACTTTTCCCCAAGAAGCCAAACTCAAGAGCCCACTTGGCATATGTTATTTTGTAGGGCGCGTTTGGGCCTCCGATGGCAGCCAGGTTTGGAGGAGGGGGCAGCTTTGGTCTGGGAGAAATCCTCGTCCTTATGGAATTTTTGTAGGCAAAAGCCCAGGACGGGCTGCAGGCAAGTTGACTCCGAATGGAGGCACTTTTCCCCAAGAAGCCAAACTCAAGAGCCCACTTGGCAGATGTCATTTTGTAGGGCGCGTTTGGGCCTCTGATGGCAGCCAGGTTAGGAGGAGGGGGCAGCTTTGGTCTGGGAGAAATCCTCGTCCTTATGGAATTTTTGTAGGCAAAAGCCCTGGACGGGCTGCAGGCAAGTTAGGCATGTTGGCTTTGAAAGGAGGCACTTTTCCCTAAGAAGCCAAACTCAAGAACCCACAATGCAGATGTCATTTTGTAGGGCGCGTTTGGGCCTCCGATGGCAGCCAGGTTTGGAGGAGGGGGCAGCTTTGGTCTGGGAGAAATCCTCGTCCTTATGGAATTTTTGTAGGCAAAAGCCCAGGACGGGCTGCAGGCAAGTTGACTCCGAAAGGAGGCACTTTTCCCCAAGAAGCCAAACTCAAGAGCCCACTTGGCAGGTGTCATTTTGTAGGGCGCGTTTGGGCCTCTGATGGCAGCCAGGTTTGGAGGAGGGGGCAGCTTTGGTCTGGGAGAAATCCTCGTCCTTATGGAATTTTTGTAGGCAAAAGCCCTGCATGGGCCGCAGGCAAGTTGACTCCGAATGGAGGCACTTTTCCCCAAGAAGCCAAACTCAAGAGCCCACTTGGCAGATGTCATTTTGTAGGGCGCGTTTGGGCCTCCGATGGCAGCCAGGTTTGGAGGAGGGGGCAGCTTTGGTCTGGGAGAAATCCTCGTCCTTATGGAATTTTTGTAGGCAAAAGCCCAGGACGGGCTGCAGGCAAGTTGACTCCGAATGGAGGCACTTTTCCCCAAGAAGCCAAACTCAAGAGCCCACTTGGCAGGTGTCATTTTGTAGGGCGCGTTTGGGCCTCTGATGGCAGCCAGGTTAGGAGGAGGGGGCAGCTTTGGTCTGGGAGAAATCCTCGTCCTTATGGAATTTTTGTAGGCAAAAGCCCAGGACGGGCTGCAGGCAAGTTAGGCATGTTGGCTTTGAAAGGAGGCACTTTTCCCCAAGAAGCCAAACTCAAGAACCCGCAATGCAGATGTCATTTTGTAGGGCGCGTTTGGGCCTCCGATGGCAGCCAGGTTTGGAGGAGGGGGCAGCTTTGGTCTGGGAGAAATCCTCGTCCTTATGGATTTTTTGTAGGCAAAAGCCCAGGACGGGCCGCAGGCAAGTTGACTCCGAATGGAGGCACTTTTCCCCAAGAAGCCAAACTCAAGAGCCCACTTGGCAGGTGTCATTTTGTAGGGCGCGTTTGGGCCTCTGATGGCAGCCAGGTTTGGAGGAGGGGGCAGCTTTGGTCTGGGAGAAATCCTCGTCCTTATGGAATTTTTGTAGGCAAAAGCCCTGCATGGGCCGCAGGCAAGTTGACTCCGAAAGGAGGCACTTTTCCCCAAGAAGCCAAACTCAAGAGCCCACTTGGCAGATGTCATTTTGTAGGGCGCGTTTGGGCCTCCGATGGCAGCCAGGTTTGGAGGAGGGGGCAGCTTTGGTCTGGGAGAAATCCTCGTCCTTATGGAATTTTTGTAGGCAAAAGGCCAGGACGGGACGCAGGCAAGTTGACTCCGAATGGAGGCACTTTTCCCCAAGAAGCCAAACTCAAGAGCCCACTTGGCAGATGTCATTTTGTAGGGCGCGTTTGGGCCTCTGATGGCAGCCAGGTTAGGAGGAGGGGGCAGCTTTGGTCTGGGAGAAATCCTCGTCCTTATGGAATTTTTGTAGGCAAAAGCCCTGGACGGGCTGCAGGCAAGTTAGGCATGTTGGCTTTGAAAGGAGGCACTTTTCCCCAAGAAGCCAAACTCAAGAACCCACAATGCAGATGTCATTTTATAGGGCGCGTTTGGGCCTCCGATGGCAGCCAGGTTTGGAGGAGGGGGCAGCTTTGGTCTGGGAGAAATCCTCGTCCTTATGGAATTTTTGTAGGCAAAAGCCCAGGACGGGCCGCAGGCAAGTTGACTCCGAATGGAGGCACTTTTCCCCAAGAAGCCAAACTCAAGAGCCCACTTGGCAGGTGTCATTTTGTAGGGCGCATTTGGGCCTCTGATGGCAGCCAGGTTTGGAGGAGGGGGCAGCTTTGGTCTGGGAGAAATCCTCGTCCTTATGGAATTTTTGTAGGCAAAAGCCCTGCATGGGCCGCAGGCAAGTTGACTCCGAAAGGAGGCACTTTTCCCCAAGAAGCCAAACTCAAGAGCCCACTTGGCATATGTCATTTTGTAGGGCGCGTTTGGGCCTCCGATGGCAGCCAGGTTTGGAGGAGGGGGCAGCTTTGGTCTGGGAGAAATCCTCGTCCTTATGGAATTTTTGTAGGCAAAAGCCCTGGACGGGCTGCAGGCAAGTTGACTCCGAATGGAGGCACTTTTCCCCAAGAAGCCAAACTCAAGAGCCCACTTGGCAGATGTCATTTTGTAGGGCGCGTTTGGGCCTCTGATGGCAGCCAGGTTAGGAGGAGGGGGCAGCTTTGGTCTGGGAGAAATCCTCGTCCTTATGGAATTTTTGTAGGCAAAAGCCCAGGACGGGCTGCAGGCAAGTTAGGCATGTTGGCTTTGAAAGGAGGCACTTTTCCCCAAGAAGCCAAACTCAAGAACCCACAATGCAGATGTCATTTTGTAGGGCGCGTTTGGGCCTCCGATGGCAGCCAGGTTTGGAGGAGGGGGCAGCTTTGGTCTGGGAGAAATCCTCGTCCTTATGGAATTTTTGTAGGCAAAAGCCCAGGACGGGCCGCAGGCAAGTTGACTCCGAATGGAGGCACTTTTCCCCAAGAAGCCAAACTCAAGAGCCCACTTGGCAGGTGTCATTTTGTAGGGCGCGTTTGGGCCTCTGATGGCAGCCAGGTTAGGAGGAGGGGGCAGCTTTGGTCTGGGAGAAATCCTCGTCCTTATGGAATTTTTGTAGGCAAAAGCCCAGGACGGGCCGCAGGGAAGTTGACTCCGAATGGAGGCACTTTTACCCAAGAAACCAAACTCAAGAGCCCACTTGGCAGGTGTCATTTTGTAGGGCGCGTTTGGGCCTCTGATGGCAGCCAGGTTTGGAGGAGGGGGCAGCTTTGGTCTGGGAGAAATCCTCGTCCTTATGGAATTTTTGTAGGCAAAAGCCCTGCATGGGCCGCAGGCAAGTTGATTCCGAAAGGAGGCACTTTTCCCCAAGAAGCCAAACTCAAGAGCCCACTTAGCATATGTCATTTTGTAGGGCGCGTTTGGGTCTCTGATGGCAGCCAGGTTAGGAGGAGGGGGCAGCTTTGGTCTGGGAGAAATCCTCGTCCTTATGGAATTTTTGTAGGCAAAAGCCCAGGACGGGCTGCAGACAAGTTAGGCATGTTGGCTTTGAAAGGAGGCACTTTTCCCCAAGAAGCCAAACTCAAGAACCCACAATGCAGATGTCATTTTGTAGGGCGCGTTTGGGCCTCCGATGGCAGCCAGGTTTGGAGGAGGGGGCAGCTTTGGTCTGGGAGAAATCCTCGTCCTTATGGAATTTTTGTAGGCAAAAGCCCTGGACGGGCCGCAGGCAAGTTGACTCCGAATGGAGGCACTTTTCCCCAAGAAGCCAAACTCAAGAGCCCACTTGGCAGGTGTCATTTTGTAGGGCGCGTTTGGGCCTCTGATGGCAGCCAGGTTAGGAGGAGGGGGCAGCTTTGGTCTGGGAGAAATCCTCGTCCTTATGGAATTTTTGTAGGCAAAAGCCCAGGACGGGCCGCAGGCAAGTTGACTCCGAATGGAGGCACTTTTCCCCAAGAAACCAAACTCAAGAGCCCACTTGGCAGGTGTCATTTTGTAGGGCGCGTTTGGGCCTCTGATGGCAGCCAGGTTTGGAGGAGGGGGCAGCTTTGGTCTGGGAGAAATCCTCGTCCTTATGGAATTTTTGTAGGCAAAAGCCCTGCATGGGCCGCAGGCAAGTTGATTCCGAAAGGAGGCACTTTTCCCCAAGAAGCCAAAATCAAGAGCCCACTTGGCATATGTCATTTTGTAGGGCGCGTTTGGGCCTCCGATGGCAGCCAGGTTTGGAGGAGGGGGCAGCTTTGGTCTGGGAGAAATCCTCGTCCTTATGGAATTTTTGTAGGCAAAAGCCCAGGACGGGCTGCAGGCAAGTTGACTCCGAATGGAGGCACTTTTCCCCAAGAAGCCAAACTCAAGAGCCCACTTGGCAGATGTCATTTTGTAGGGCGCGTTTGGGCCTCTGATGGCAGCCAGGTTAGGAGGAGGGGGCAGCTTTGGTCTGGGAGAAATCCTCGTCCTTATGGAATTTTTGTAGGCAAAAGCCCTGGACGGGCTGCAGGCAAGTTAGGCATGTTGACTCCGAATGGAGGCACTTTTCCCCAAGAAGCCAAACTCAAGAACCCACAATGCAGATGTCATTTTGTAGGGCGCGTTTGGGCCTCCGATGGCAGCCAGGTTTGGAGGAGGGGGCAGCTTTGGTCTGGGAGAAATCCTCGTCCTTATGGAATTTTTGTAGGCAAAAGCCCAGGACGGGCTGCAGGCAAGTTGACTCCGAATGGAGGCACTTTTCCCCAAGAAGCCAAACTCAAGAGCCCACTTGGCAGATGTCATTTTGTAGGGCGCGTTTGGGCCTCTGATGGCAGCCAGGTTAGGAGGAGGGGGCAGCTTTGGTCTGGGAGAAATCCTCGTCCTTATGGAATTTTTGTAGGCAAAAGCCCTGGACGGGCTGCAGGCAAGTTAGGCATGTTGGCTTTGAAAGGAGGCACTTTTCCCTAAGAAGCCAAACTCAAGAACCCACTTGGCATATGTCATTTTGTAGGGCGCGTTTGGGCTTCCGATGGCAGCCAGGTTTGGAGGAGGGGGCAGCTTTGGTCTGGGAGAAATCCTCGTCCTTATGGAATTTTTGTAGGCAAAAGCCCAGGATGGGCTGCAGGCAAATTGACTCCGAATGGAGGCACTTTTCCCCAAGAAGCCAAACTCAAGAGCCCACTTGGCAGGTGTCATTTTGTAGGGCGCGTTTGGGCCTCTGATGGCAGCCAGGTTAGGAGGAGGGGGCAGCTTTGGTCTGGGAGAAATCCTCGTCCTTATGGAATTTTTGTAGGCAAAAGCCCTGCATGGGCCGCAGGCAAGTTGACTCCGAAAGGAGGCACTTTTCCCCAAGAAGCCAAACTCAAGAGCCCACTTGGCAGATGTCATTTTGTAGGGCGCGTTTGGGCCTCCGATGGCAGCCAGGTTTGGAGGAGGGGGCAGCTTTGGTCTGGGAGAAATCCTCGTCCTTATGGAATTTTTGTAGGCAAAAGCCCAGGACGGGCTGCAGGCAAGTTGACTCCGAATGGAGGCACTTTTCCCCAAGAAGCCAAACTCAAGAGCCCACTTGGCAGGTGTCATTTTGTAGGGCGCGTTTGGGCCTCTGATGGCAGCCAGGTTTGGAGGAGGGGGCAGCTTTGGTCTGGGAGAAATCCTCGTCCTTATGGAATTTTTGTAGGCAAAAGCCCAGGACGGGCTGCAGGCAAGTTAGGCATGTTGGCTTTGAAAGGAGGCACTTTTCCCCAAGAAGCCAAACTCAAGAACCCACAATGCAGATGTCATTTTGTAGGGCGCGTTTGGGCCTCCGATGGCAGCCAGGTTTGGAGGAGGGGGCAGCTTTGGTCTGGGAGAAATCCTCGTCCTTATGGAATTTTTGTAGGCAAAAGCCCAGGACGGGCCGCAGGCAAGTTGACTCCGAATGGAGGCACTTTTCCCCAAGAAGCCAAACTCAAGAGCCCACTTGGCAGGTGTCATTTTGTAGGGCGCGTTTGGGCCTCTGATGGCAGCCAGGTTAGGAGGAGGGGGCAGCTTTGGTCTGGGAGAAATCCTCGTCCTTATGGAATTTTTGTAGGCAAAAGCCCAGGACGGGCCGCAGGCAAGTTGACTCCGAATGGAGGCACTTTTCCCCAAGAAACCAAACTCAAGAGCCCACTTGGCAGGTGTCATTTTGTAGGGCGCGTTTGGGCCTCTGATGGCAGCCAGGTTTGGAGGAGGGGGCAGCTTTGGTCTGGGAGAAATCCTCGTCCTTATGGAATTTTTGTAGGCAAAAGCCCTGCATGGGCCGCAGGCAAGTTGATTCCGAAAGGAGGCACTTTTCCCCAAGAAGCCAAACTCAAGAGCCCACTTAGCATATGTCATTTTGTAGGGCGCGTTTGGGCCTCCGATGGCAGCCAGGTTTGGAGGAGGGGGCAGCTTTGGTCTGGGAGAAATCCTCGTCCTTATGGAATTTTTGTAGGCAAAAGCCCAGGACGGGCTGCAGGCAAGTTGACTCCGAATGGAGGCACTTTTCCCCAAGAAGCCAAACTCAAGAGCCCACTTGGCAGATGTCATTTTGTAGGGCGCGTTTGGGCCTCTGATGGCAGCCAGGTTAGGAGGAGGGGGCAGCTTTGGTCTGGGAGAAATCCTCGTCCTTATGGAATTTTTGTAGGCAAAAGCCCTGGACGGGCTGCAGGCAAGTTAGGCATGTTGGCTTTGAAAGGAGGCATTTTTCCCTAAGAAGCCAAACTCAAGAACCCACTTGGCATATGTCATTTTGTAGGGCGCGTTTGGGCTTCCGATGGCAGCCAGGTTTGGAGGAGGGGGCAGCTTTGGTCTGGGAGAAATCCTCGTCCTTATGGAATTTTTGTAGGCAAAAGCCCAGGACGGGCTGCAGGCAAGTTGACTCCGAATGGAGGCACTTTTCCCCAAGAAGCCAAACTCAAGAGCCCACTTGGCAGGTGTCATTTTGTAGGGCGCGTTTGGGCCTCTGATGGCAGCCAGGTTAGGAGGAGGGGGCAGCTTTGGTCTGGGAGAAATCCTCGTCCTTATGGAATTTTTGTAGGCAAAAGCCCTGCATGGGCCGCAGGCAAGTTGACTCCGAAAGGAGGCACTTTTCCCCAAGAAGCCAAACTCAAGAGCCCACTTGGCAGATGTCATTTTGTAGGGCGCGTTTGGGCCTCCGATGGCAGCCAGGTTTGGAGGAGGGGGCAGCTTTGGTCTGGGAGAAATCCTCGTCCTTATGGAATTTTTGTAGGCAAAAGCCCAGGACGGGCTGCAGGCAAGTTGACTCCGAATGGAGGCACTTTTCCCCAAGAAGCCAAACTCAAGAGCCCACTTGGCAGATGTCATTTTGTAGGGCGCGTTTGGGCCTCTGATGGCAGCCGGGTTTGGAGGAGGGGGCAGCTTTGGTCTGGGAGAAATCCTCGTCCTTATGGAATTTTTGTAGGCAAAAGCCCAGGACGGGCTGCAGGCAAGTTAGGCATGTTGGCTTTGAAAGGAGGCACTTTTCCCCAAGAAGCCAAACTCAAGAACCCACAATGCAGATGTCATTTTGTAGGGCGCGTTTGGGCCTCCGATGGCAGCCAGGTTTGGAGGAGGGGGCAGCTTTGGTCTGGGAGAAATCCTCGTCCTTATGGATTTTTTGTAGGCAAAAGCCCAGGACGGGCCGCAGGCAAGTTGACTCCGAATGGAGGCACTTTTCCCCAAGAAGCCAAACTCAAGAGCCCACTTGGCAGGTGTCATTTTGTAGGGCGCGTTTGGGCCTCTGATGGCAGCCAGGTTTGGAGGAGGGGGCAGCTTTGGTCTGGGAGAAATCCTCGTCCTTCTGGAATTTTTGTAGGCAAAAGCCCAGGACGGGCCGCAGGAAAGTTGACTCCGAAAGGAGGCACTTTTCCCCAAGAAGCCAAACTCAAGAGCCCACTTGGCATATGTCATTTTGTAGGGCGCGTTTGGGCCTCCGATGGCAGCCAGGTTTGGAGGAGGGGGCAGCTTTGGTCTGGGAGAAATCCTCGTCCTTATGGAATTTTTGTAGGCAAAAGCCCAGGACGGGCTGCAGGCAAGTTGACTCCGAATGGAGGCACTTTTCCCCAAGAAGCCAAACTCAAGAGCCCACTTGGCAGATGTCATTTTGTAGGGCGCGTTTGGGCCTCTGATGGCAGCCAGGTTAGGAGGAGGGGGCAGCTTTGGTCTGGGAGAAATCCTCGTCCTTATGGAATTTTTGTAGGCAAAAGCCCTGGACGGGCTGCAGGCAAGTTAGGCAAGTTGACTCCGAATGGAGGCACTTTTCCCCAAGAAGCCAAACTCAAGAGCCCACTTGGCAGGTGTCATTTTGTAGGGCGCGTTTGGGCCTCCGATGGCAGCCAGGTTAGGAGGAGGGGGCAGCTTTGGTCTGGGAGAAATCCTCGTCCTTATGGAATTTTTGTAGGCAAAAGCCCAGGACGGGCTGCAGGCAAGTTGACTCCGAATGGAGGCACTTTTCCCCAAGAAGCCAAACTCAAGAGCCCACTTGGCAGATGTCATTTTGTAGGGCGCGTTTGGGCCTCTGATGGCAGCCAGGTTTGGAGGAGGGGGCAGCTTTGGTCTGGGAGAAATCCTCGTCCTTATGGAGTTTTTGTAGGCAAAAGCCCAGGACGGGCTGCAGGCAAGTTAGGCATGTTGGCTTTGAAAGGAGGCACTTTTCCCCAAGAAGCCAAACTCAAGAGCCCACTTGGCAGATGTCATTTTGTAGGGCGCGTTTGGGCCTCCGATGGCAGCCAGGTTTGGAGGAGGGGGCAGCTTTGGTCTGGGAGAAATCCTCGTCCTTATGGAATTTTTGTAGGCAAAAGCCCAGGACGGGCTGCAGGCAAGTTGACTCCGAAAGGAGGCACTTTTCCCCAAGAAGCCAAACTCAAGAGCCCACTTGGCAGATGTCATTTTGTAGGGCGCGTTTGGGCCTCTGATGGCAGCCAGGTTTGGAGGAGGGGGCAGCTTTGGTCTGGGAGAAATCCTCGTCCTTATGGAATTTTTGTAGGCAAAAGCCCTGGACGGGCTGCAGGCAAGTTAGGCATGTTGGATTTGAAAGGAGGCACTTTTCCCCAAGAAGCCAAACTCAAGAGCCCACTTGGCAGGTGTCATTTTATAGGGCGCGTTTGGGCCTCTGATGGCAGCCAGGTTTGGAGGAGGGGGCAGCTTTGGTCTGGGAGAAATCCTCGTCCTTATGGAATTTTTGTAGGCAAAAGCCCTGCATGGGCCGCAGGCAAGTTGACTCCGAAAGGAGGCACTTTTCCCCAAGAAGCCAAACTCAAGAGCCCACTTGGCATATGTCATTTTGTAGGGCGCGTTTGGGCCTCTGATGGCAGCCAGGTTTGGAGGAGGGGGCAGCTTTGGTCTGGGAGAAATCCTCGTCCTTATGGAATTTTTGTAGGCAAAAGCCCAGGACGGGCCGCAGGCAAGTTGACTCCGAAAGGAGGCACTTTTCCCCAAGAAGCCAAACTCAAGAGCCCACTTGGCACATGTCATTTTGTACGGCGCGTTTGGGCCTCTGATGGCAGCCAGGTTTGGAGGAGGGGGCAGCTTTGGTCTGGGAGAAATCCTCGTCCTTATGGAATTTTTGTAGGCAAAAGCCCTGCATGGGCCGCAGGCAAGTTGACTCCGAAAGGAGGCACTTTTCCCCAAGAAGCCAAACTCAAGAGCCCACTTGGCACATGTCATTTTGTAGGGCGCGTTTGGGCCTCTGATGGCAGCCAGGTTTGGAGGAGGGGGCAGCTTTGGTCTGGGAGAAATCCTCGTCCTTATGGAATTTTTGTAGGCAAAAGCCCTGCATGGGCCGCAGGCAAGTTGACTCCGAAAGGAGGCACTTTTCCCCAAGAAGCCAAACTCAAGAGCCCACTTGGCATATGTCATTTTGTAGGGCGCGTTTGGGCCTCCGATGGCAGCCAGGTTTGGAGGAGGGGGCAGCTTTGGTCTGGGAGAAATCCTCGTCCTTATGGAATTTTTGTAGGCAAAAGCCCAGGACGGGCTGCAGGCAAGTTGACTCCGAATGGAGGCACTTTTCCCCAAGAAGCCAAACTCAAGAGCCCACTTGGCAGATGTCATTTTGTAGGGCGCGTTTGGGCCTCTGATGGCAGCCAGGTTAGGAGGAGGGGGCAGCTTTGGTCTGGGAGAAATCCTCGTCCTTATGGAATTTTTGTAGGCAAAAGCCCTGGACGGGCTGCAGGCAAGTTAGGCATGTTGGATTTGAAAGGAGGCACTTTTCCCCAAGAATCCAAACTCAAGAGCCCACTTGGCAGATGTCATTTTGTAGGGCGCGTTTGGGCTTCCGATGGCAGCCAGGTTTGGAGGAGGGGGCAGCTTTGGTCTGGGAGAAATCCTCGTCCTTATGGAATTTTTGTAGGCAAAAGCCCAGGACGGGCTGCAGGCAAGTTGACTCCGAATGGAGGCACTTTTCCCCAAGAAGCCAAACTCAAGAGCCCACTTGGCAGGTGTCATTTTGTAGGGCGCGTTTGGGCCTCCGATGGCAGCCAGGTTTGGAGGAGGGGGCAGCTTTGGTCTGGGAGAAATCCTCGTCCTTATGGAATTTTTGTAGGCAAAAGCCCTGCATGGGCCGCAGGCAAGTTGACTCCGAAAGGAGGCACTTTTCCCCAAGAAGCCAAACTCAAGAGCCCACTTGGCATATGTCATTTTGTAGGGCGCGTTTGGGCCTCCGATGGCAGCCAGGTTTGGAGGAGGGGGCAGCTTTGGTCTGGGAGAAATCCTCGTCCTTATGGAATTTTTGTAGGCAAAAGCCCAGGACGGGCTGCAGGCAAGTTGACTCCGAAAGGAGGCACTTTTCCCCAAGAAGCCAAACTCAAGAGCCCACTTGGCATATGTCATTTTGTAGGGCGCGTTTGGGCCTCTGATGGCAGCCAGGTTTGGAGGAGGGGGCAGCTTTGGTCTGGGAGAAATCCTCGTCCTTATGGAATTTTTGTAGGCAAAAGCCCTGCATGGGCCGCAGGCAAGTTGACTCCGAAAGGAGGCACTTTTCCCCAAGAAGCCAAACTCAAGAGCCCACTTGGCATATGTCATTTTGTAGGGCGCGTTTGGGCCTCCGATGGCAGCCAGGTTTGGAGGAGGGGGCAGCTTTGGTCTGGGAGAAATCCTCGTCCTTATGGAATTTTTGTAGGCAAAAGCCCAGGACGGGCTGCAGGCAAGTTGACTCCGAATGGAGGCACTTTTCCCCAAGAAGCCAAACTCAAGAGCCCACTTGGCAGATGTCATTTTGTAGGGCGCGTTTGGGCCTCTGATGGCAGCCAGGTTAGGAGGAGGGGGCAGCTTTGGTCTGGGAGAAATCCTCGTCCTTATGGAATTTTTGTAGGCAAAAGCCCTGGACGGGCTGCAGGCAAGTTAGGCATGTTGGCTTTGAAAGGAGGCACTTTTCCCCAAGAAGCCAAACTCAAGAGCCCACTTGGCATATGTCATTTTGTAGGGCGCGTTTGGGCCTCCGATGGCAGCCAGGTTTGGAGGAGGGGGCAGCTTTGGTCTGGGAGAAATCCTCGTCCTTATGGAATTTTTGTAGGCAAAAGCCCAGGACGGACCGCAGGCAAGTTGACTCCGAAAGGAGGCACTTTTCCCCAAGAAGCCAAACTCAAGAGCCCACTTGGCAGGTGTCATTTTGTAGGGCGCGTTTGGGCCTCTGATGGCAGCAAGGTTTGGAGGAGGGGGCAGCTTTGGTCTGGGAGAAATCCTCGTCCTTATGGAATTTTTGTAGGCAAAAGCCCTGCATGGGCCGCAGGCAAGTTGACTCCGAAAGGAGGCACTTTTCCCCAAGAAGCCAAACTCAAGAGCCCACTTGGCAGATGTCATTTTGTAGGGCGCGTTTGGGCCTCCGATGGCAGCCAGGTTTGGAGGAGGGGGCAGCTTTGGTCTGGGAGAAATCCTCGTCCTTATGGAATTTTTGTAGGCAAAAGCCCAGGACGGGCTGCAGGCAAGTTGACTCCGAATGGAGGCACTTTTCCCCAAGAAGCCAAACTCAAGAGCCCACTTGGCAGATGTCATTTTGTAGGGCGCGTTTGGGCCTCCGATGGCAGCCAGGTTTGGAGGAGGGGGCAGCTTTGGTCTGGGAGAAATCCTCGTCCTTATGGAATTTTTGTAGGCAAAAGCCCATGACGGGCCGCAGGCAAGTTGACTCCGAAAGGAGGCACTTTTCCCCAAGAAGCCAAACTCAAGAGCCCACTTGGCAGGTGTCATTTTATAGGGCGCGTTTGGGCCTCTGATGGCAGCCAGGTTTGGAGGAGGGGGCAGCTTTGGTCTGGGAGAAATCCTCGTCCTTATGGAATTTTTGTAGGCAAAAGCCCTGCATGGGCCGCAGGCAAGTTGACTCCGAAAGGAGGCACTTTTCCCCAAGAAGCCAAACTCAAGAGCCCACTTGGCATATGTCATTTTGTAGGGCGCGTTTGGGCCTCCGATGGCAGCCAGGTTTGGAGGAGGGGGCAGCTTTGGTCTGGGAGAAATCCTCGTCCTTATGGAATTTTTGTAGGCAAAAGCCCAGGACGGGCCGCAGGCAAGTTGACTCCGAAAGGAGGCACTTTTCCCCAAGAAGCCAAACTCAAGAGCCCACTTGGCAGGTGTCATTTTGTACGGCGCGTTTGGGCCTCTGATGGCAGCCAGGTTTGGAGGAGGGGGCAGCTTTGGTCTGGGAGAAATCCTCGTCCTTATGGAATTTTTGTAGGCAAAAGCCCTGCATGGGCCGCAGGCAAGTTGACTCCGAAAGGAGGCACTTTTCCCCAAGAAGCCAAACTCAAGAGCCCACTTGGCATACGTCATTTTGTAGGGCGCGTTTGGGCCTCTGATGGCAGCCAGGTTTGGAGGAGGGGGCAGCTTTGGTCTGGGAGAAATCCTCGTCCTTATGGAATTTTTGTAGGCAAAAGCCCTGCATGGGCCGCAGGCAAGTTGACTCCGAATGGAGGCACTTTTCCCCAAGAAGCCAAACTCAAGAGCCCACTTGGCATATGTCATTTTGTAGGGCGCGTTTGGGCCTCCGATGGCAGCCAGGTTTGGAGGAGGGGGCAGCTTTGGTCTGGGAGAAATCCTCGTCATTATGGAATTTTTGTAGGCAAAAGCCCAGGACGGGCTGCAGGCAAGTTGACTCCGAATGGAGGCACTTTTCCCCAAGAAGCCAAACTCAAGAGCCCACTTGGCAGATGTCATTTTGTAGGGCGCGTTTGGGCCTCTGATGGCAGCCAGGTTAGGAGGAGGGGGCAGCTTTGGTCTGGGAGAAATCCTCGTCCTTATGGAATTTTTGTAGGCAAAAGCCCTGCATGGGCTGCAGGCAAGTTAGGCATGTTGGATTTGAAAGGAGGCACTTTTCCCCAAGAATCCAAACTCAAGAGCCCACTTGGCAGATGTCATTTTGTAGGGCGCGTTTGGGCCTCCGATGGCAGCCAGGTTTGGAGGAGGGGGCAGCTTTGGTCTGGTAGAAATCCTCGTCCTTATGGAATTTTTGTAGGCAAAAGCCCAGGACGGGCTGCAGGCAAGTTGACTCCGAATGGAGGCACTTTTCCCCAAGAAGCCAAACTCAAGAGCCCACTTGGCAGGTGTCATTTTGTAGGGCGCGTTTGGGCCTCTGATGGCAGCCAGGTTTGGAGGAGGGGGCAGCTTTGGTCTGGGAGAAATCCTCGTCCTTATGGAATTTTTGTAGGCAAAAGCCCTGCATGGGCCGCAGGCAAGTTGACTCCGAAAGGAGGCACTTTTCCCCAAGAAGCCAAACTCAAGAGCCCACTTGGCATATGTCATTTTGTAGGGCGCGTTTGGGCCTCCGATGGCAGCCAGGTTTGGAGGAGGGGGCAGCTTTGGTCTGGGAGAAATCCTCGTCCTTATGGAATTTTTGTAGGCAAAAGCCCAGGACGGGCTGCAGGCAAGTTGACTCCGAATGGAGGCACTTTTCCCCAAGAAGCCAAACTCAAGAGCCCACTTGGCAGATGTCATTTTGTAGGGCGCGTTTGGGCCTCTGATGGCAGCCAGGTTAGGAGGAGGGGGCAGCTTTGGTCTGGGAGAAATCCTCGTCCTTATGGAATTTTTGTAGGCAAAAGCCCTGGACGGGCTGCAGGCAAGTTAGGCATGTTGGCTTTGAAAGGAGGCACTTTTCCCCAAGAAGCCAAACTCAAGAACCCACAATGCAGATGTCATTTTGTAGGGCGCGTTTGGGCCTCCGATGGCAGCCAGGTTTGGAGGAGGGGGCAGCTTTGGTCTGGGAGAAATCCTCGTCCTTATGGAATTTTTGTAGGCAAAAGCCCAGGACGGGCCGCAGGCAAGTTGACTCCGAATGGAGGCACTTTTCCCCAAGAAGCCAAACTCAAGAGCCCACTTGGCAGGTGTCATTTTGTAGGGCGCGTTTGGGCCTCTGATGGCAGCCAGGTTTGGAGGAGGGGGCAGCTTTGGTCTGGGAGAAATCCTCGTCCTTATGGAATTTTTGTAGGCAAAAGCCCTGCATGGGCCGCAGGCAAGTTGACTCCGAAAGGAGGCACTTTTCCCCAAGAAGCCAAACTCAAGAGCCCACTTGGCATATGTCATTTTGTAGGGCGCGTTTGGGCCTCCGATGGCAGCCAGGTTTGGAGGAGGGGGCAGCTTTGGTCTGGGAGAAATCCTCGTCCTTATGGAATTTTTGTAGGCAAAAGCCCAGGACGGGCCGCAGGCAAGTTGACTCCGAAAGGAGGCACTTTTCCCCAAGAAGCCAAACTCAAGAGCCCACTTGGCAGGTGTCATTTTGTACGGCGCGTTTGGGCCTCTGATGGCAGCCAGGTTTGGAGGAGGGGGCAGCTTTGGTCTGGGAGAAATCCTCGTCCTTATGGAATTTTTGTAGGCAAAAGCCCTGCATGGGCCGCAGGCAAGTTGACTCCGAAAGGAGGCACTTTTCCCCAAGAAGCCAAACTCAAGAGCCCACTTGGCATATGTCATTTTGTAGGGCGCATTTGGGCCTCTGATGGCAGCCAGGTTTGGAGGAGGGGGCAGCTTTGGTCTGGGAGAAATCCTCGTCCTTATGGAATTTTTGTAGGCAAAAGCCCTGCATGGGCCGCAGGCAAGTTGACTCCGAAAGGAGGCACTTTTCCCCAAGAAGCCAAACTCAAGAGCCCACTTGGCATATGTCATTTTGTAGGGCGCGTTTGGGCCTCCGATGGCAGCCAGGTTTGGAGGAGGGGGCAGCTTTGGTCTGGGAGAAATCCTCGTCCTTATGGAATTTTTGTAGGCAAAAGCCCAGGACGGGCTGCAGGCAAGTTGACTCCGAATGGAGGCACTTTTCCCCAAGAAGCCAAACTCAAGAGCCCACTTGGCAGATGTCATTTTGTAGGGCGCGTTTGGGCCTCTGATGGCAGCCAGGTTAGGAGGAGGGGGCAGGTTTGGTCTGGGAGAAATCCTCGTCCTTATGGAATTTTTGTAGGCAAAAGCCCTGGACGGGCTGCAGGCAAGTTAGGCATGTTGGATTTGAAAGGAGGCACTTTTCCCCAAGAATCCAAACTCAAGAGCCCACTTGGCAGATGTCATTTTGTAGGGCGCGTTTGGGCCTCCGATGGCAGCCAGGTTTGGAGGAGGGGGCAGCTTTGGTCTGGGAGAAATCCTCGTCCTTATGGAATTTTTGTAGGCAAAAGCCCAGGACGGGCTGCAGGCAAGTTGACTCCGAATGGAGGCACTTTTCCCCAAGAAGCCAAACTCAAGAGCCCACTTGGCAGGTGTCATTTTGTAGGGCGCGTTTGGGCCTCTGATGGCAGCCAGGTTTGGAGGAGGGGGCAGCTTTGGTCTGGGAGAAATCCTCGTCCTTATGGAATTTTTGTAGGCAAAAGCCCTGCATGGGCCGCAGGCAAGTTGACTGCGAAAGGAGGCACTTTTCCCCAAGAAGCCAAACTCAAGAGCCCACTTGGCATATGTCATTTTGTAGGGCGCGTTTGGGCCTCCGATGGCAGCCAGGTTTGGAGGAGGGGGCAGCTTTGGTCTGGGAGAAATCCTCGTCCTTATGGAATTTTTGTAGGCAAAAGCCCAGGACGGGCTGCAGGCAAGTTGACTCCGAATGGAGGCACTTTTCCCCAAGAAGCCAAACTCAAGAGCCCACTTGGCAGATGTCATTTTGTAGGGCGCGTTTGGGCCTCTGATGGCAGCCAGGTTAGGAGGAGGGGGCAGCTTTGGTCTGGGAGAAATCCTCGTCCTTATGGAATTTTTGTAGGCAAAAGCCCAGGACGGACCGCAGGCAAGTTGACTCCGAATGGAGGCACTTTTCCCCAAGAAGCCAAACTCAAGAGCCCACTTGGCAGGTGTCATTTTGTAGGGCGCGTTTGGGCCTCTGATGGCAGCCAGGTTTGGAGGAGGGGGCAGCTTTGGTCTGGGAGAAATCCTCGTCCTTATGGAATTTTTGTAGGCAAAAGCCCTGCATGGGCCGCAGGCAAGTTGACTCCGAAAGGAGGCACTTTTCCCCAAGAAGCCAAACTCAAGAGCCCACTTGGCAGATGTCATTTTGTAGGGCGCGTTTGGGCCTCCGATGGCAGCCAGGTTTGGAGGAGGGGGCAGCTTTGGTCTGGGAGAAATCCTCGTCCTTATGGAATTTTTGTAGGCAAAAGCCCAGGACGGGCTGCAGGCAAGTTGACTCCGAATGGAGGCACTTTTCCCCAAGAAGCCAAACTCAAGAGCCCACTTGGCAAATGTCATTTTGTAGGGCGCGTTTGGGCCTCCGATGGCAGCCAGGTTTGGAGGAGGGGGCAGCTTTGGTCTGGGAGAAATCCTCGTCCTTATGGAATTTTTGTAGGCAAAAGCCCATGACGGGCCGCAGGCAAGTTGACTCCGAAAGGAGGCACTTTTCCCCAAGAAGCCAAACTCAAGAGCCCACTTGGCAGGTGTCATTTTATAGGGCGCGTTTGGGCCTCTGATGGCAGCCAGGTTAGGAGGAGGGGGCAGCTTTGGTCTGGGAGAAATCCTCGTCCTTATGGAATTTTTGTAGGCAAAAGCCCTGCATGGGCCGCAGGCAAGTTGACTCCGAAAGGAGGCACTTTTCCCCAAGAAGCCAAACTCAAGAGCCCACTTGGCATATGTCATTTTGTAGGGCGCGTTTGGGCCTCTGATGGCAGCCAGGTTTGGAGGAGGGGGCAGCTTTGGTCTGGGAGAAATCCTCGTCCTTATGGAATTTTTGTAGGCAAAAGCCCAGGACGGGCCGCAGGCAAGTTGACTCCGAAAGGAGGCACTTTTCCCCAAGAAGCCAAACTCAAGAGCCCACTTGGCAGGTGTCATTTTGTACGGCGCGTTTGGGCCTCTGATGGCAGCCAGGTTTGGAGGAGGGGGCAGCTTTGGTCTGGGAGAAATCCTCGTCCTTATGGAATTTTTGTAGGCAAAAGCCCTGCATGGGCCGCAGGCAAGTTGACTCCGAAAGGAGGCACTTTTCCCCAAGAAGCCAAACTCAAGAGCCCACTTGGCATATGTCATTTTGTAGGGCGCGTTTGGGCCTCTGATGGCAGCCAGGTTTGGAGGAGGGGGCAGCTTTGGTCTGGGAGAAATCCTCGTCCTTATGGAATTTTTGTAGGCAAAAGCCCTGCATGGGCCGCAGGCAAGTTGACTCCGAATGGAGGCACTTTTCCCCAAGAAGCCAAACTCAAGAGCCCACTTGGCATATGTCATTTTGTAGGGCGCGTTTGGGCCTCCGATGGCAGCCAGGTTTGGAGGAGGGGGCAGCTTTGGTCTGGGAGAAATCCTCGTCCTTATGGAATTTTTGTAGGCAAAAGCCCAGGACGGGCTGCAGGCAAGTTGACTCCGAATGGAGGCACTTTTCCCCAAGAAGCCAAACTCAAGAGCCCACTTGGCAGATGTCATTTTGTAGGGCGCGTTTGGGCCTCTGATGGCAGCCAGGTTTGGAGGAGGGGGCAGCTTTGGTCTGGGAGAAATCCTCGTCCTTATGGAATTTTTGTAGGCAAAAGCCCTGCATGGGCTGCAGGCAAGTTAGGCATGTTGGATTTGAAAGGAGGCACTTTTCCCCAAGAATCCAAACTCAAGAGCCCACTTGGCAGATGTCATTTTGTAGGGCGCGTTTGGGCCTCCGATGGCAGCCAGGTTTGGAGGAGGGGGCAGCTTTGGTCTGGGAGAAATCCTCGTCCTTATGGAATTTTTGTAGGCAAAAGCCCAGGACGGGCTGCAGGCAAGTTGACTCCGAATGGAGGCACTTTTCCCCAAGAAGCCAAACTCAAGAGCCCACTTGGCAGGTGTCATTTTGTAGGGCGCGTTTGGGCCTCTGATGGCAGCCAGGTTTGGAGGAGGGGGCAGCTTTGGTCTGGGAGAAATCCTCGTCCTTATGGAATTTTTGTAGGCAAAAGCCCTGCATGGGCCGCAGGCAAGTTGACTCCGAAAGGAGGCACTTTTCCCCAAGAAGCCAAACTCAAGAGCCCACTTGGCATATGTCATTTTGTAGGGCGCGTTTGGGCCTCCGATGGCAGCCAGGTTTGGAGGAGGGGGCAGCTTTGGTCTGGGAGAAATCCTCGTCCTTATGGAATTTTTGTAGGCAAAAGCCCAGGACGGGCTACAGGCAAGTTGACTCCGAATGGAGGCACTTTTCCCCAAGAAGCCAAACTCAAGAGCCCACTTGGCAGATGTCATTTTGTAGGGCGCGTTTGGGCCTCTGATGGCAGCCAGGTTAGGAGGAGGGGGCAGCTTTGGTCTGGGAGAAATCCTCGTCCTTATGGAATTTTTGTAGGCAAAAGCCCTGGACGGGCTGCAGGCAAGTTAGGCATGTTGGCTTTGAAAGGAGGCACTTTTCCCCAAGAAGCCAAACTCAAGAACCCACAATGCAGATGTCATTTTGTAGGGCGCGTTTGGGCCTCTGATGGCAGCCAGGTTTGGAGGAGGGGGCAGCTTTGGTCTGGGAGAAATCCTCGTCCTTATGGAATTTTTGTAGGCAAAAGCCCTGCATGGGCCGCAGGCAAGTTGACTCCGAAAGGAGGCACTTTTCCCCAAGAAGCCAAACTCAAGAGCCCACTTGGCATATGTCATTTTGTAGGGCGCGTTTGGGCCTCCGATGGCAGCCAGGTTTGGAGGAGGGGGCAGCTTTGGTCTGGGAGAAATCCTCGTCCTTATGGAATTTTTGTAGGCAAAAGCCCAGGACGGGCTACAGGCAAGTTGACTCCGAATGGAGGCACTTTTCCCCAAGAAGCCAAACTCAAGAGCCCACTTGGCAGATGTCATTTTGTAGGGCGCGTTTGGGCCTCTGATGGCAGCCAGGTTAGGAGGAGGGGGCAGCTTTGGTCTGGGAGAAATCCTCGTCCTTATGGAATTTTTGTAGGCAAAAGCCCTGGACGGGCTGCAGGCAAGTTAGGCATGTTGGCTTTGAAAGGAGGCACTTTTCCCCAAGAAGCCAAACTCAAGAACCCACAATGCAGATGTCATTTTGTAGGGCGCGTTTGGGCCTCTGATGGCAGCCAGGTTTGGAGGAGGGGGCAGCTTTGGTCTGGGAGAAATCCTCGTCCTTATGGAATTTTTGTAGGCAAAAGCCCAGGACGGGCTGCAGGCAAGTTGACTCCGAAAGGAGGCACTTTTCCCCAAGAAGCCAAACTCAAGAGCCCACTTGGCAGGTGTCATTTTGTAGGGCGCGTTTGGGCCTCTGATGGCAGCCAGGTTTGGAGGAGGGGGCAGCTTTGGTCTGGGAGAAATCCTCGTCCTTATGGAATTTTTGTAGGCAAAAGCCCTGCATGGGCCGCAGGCAAGTTGACTCCGAAAGGAGGCACTTTTCCCCAAGAAGCCAAACTCAAGAGACCACTTGGCATATGTCATTTTGTAGGGCGCGTTTGGGCCTCCGATGGCAGCCAGGTTTGGAGGAGGGGGCAGCTTTGGTCTGGGAGAAATCCTCGTCCTTATGGAATTTTTGTAGGCAAAAGCCCAGGACGGGCCGCAGGCAAGTTGACTCCGAAAGGAGGCACTTTTCCCCAAGAAGCCAAACTCAAGAGCCCACTTGGCAGGTGTCATTTTGTACGGCGCGTTTGGGCCTCTGATGGCAGCCAGGTTTGGAGGAGGGGGCAGCTTTGGTCTGGGAGAAATCCTCGTCCTTATGGAATTTTTGTAGGCAAAAGCCCTGCATGGGCCGCAGGCAAGTTGACTCCGAAAGGAGGCACTTTTCCCCAAGAAGCCAAACTCAAGAGCCCACTTGGCATATGTCATTTTGTAGGGCGCGTTTGGGCCTCTGATGGCAGCCAGGTTAGGAGGAGGGGGCAGCTTTGGTCTGGGAGAAATCCTCGTCCTTATGGAATTTTTGTAGGCAAAAGCCCTGCATGGGCCGCAGGCAAGTTGACTCCGAAAGGAGGCACTTTTCCCCAAGAAGCCAAACTCAAGAGCCCACTTGGCATATGTCATTTTGTAGGGCGCGTTTGGGCCTCCGATGGCAGCCAGGTTTGGAGGAGGGGGCAGCTTTGGTCTGGGAGAAATCCTCGTCCTTATGGAATTTTTGTAGGCAAAAGCCCAGGACGGGCTGCAGGCAAGTTGACTCCGAATGGAGGCACTTTTCCCCAAGAAGCCAAACTCAAGAGCCCACTTGGCAGATGTCATTTTTTAGGGCGCGTTTGGGCCTCTGATGGCAGCCAGGTTAGGAGGAGGGGGCAGCTTTGGTCTGGGAGAAATCCTCGTCCTTATGGAATTTTTGTAGGCAAAAGCCCTGGACGGGCTGCAGGCAAGTTAGGCATGTTGGCTTTGAAAGGAGGCACTTTTCCCCAAGAAGCCAAACTCAAGAACCCACAATGCAGATGTCATTTTGTAGGGCGCGTTTGGGCCTCTGATGGCAGCCAGGTTTGGAGGAGGGGGCAGCTTTGGTCTGGGAGAAATCCTCGTCCTTATGGAATTTTTGTAGGCAAAAGCCCTGCATGGGCCGCAGGCAAGTTGACTCCGAAAGGAGGCACTTTTCCCCAAGAAGCCAAACTCAAGAGCCCACTTGGCATATGTCATTTTGTAGGGCGCGTTTGGGCCTCCGATGGCAGCCAGGTTTGGAGGAGGGGGCAGCTTTGGTCTGGGAGAAATCCTCGTCCTTATGGAATTTTTGTAGGCAAAAGCCCAGGACGGGCTACAGGCAAGTTGACTCCGAATGGAGGCACTTTTCCCCAAGAAGCCAAACTCAAGAGCCCACTTGGCAGATGTCATTTTGTAGGGCGCGTTTGGGCCTCTGATGGCAGCCAGGTTAGGAGGAGGGGGCAGCTTTGGTCTGGGAGAAATCCTCGTCCTTATGGAATTTTTGTAGGCAAAAGCCCTGGACGGGCTGCAGGCAAGTTAGGCATGTTGGCTTTGAAAGGAGGCACTTTTCCCCAAGAAGCCAAACTCAAGAACCCACAATGCAGATGTCATTTTGTAGGGCGCGTTTGGGCCTCTGATGGCAGCCAGGTTTGGAGGAGGGGGCAGCTTTGGTCTGGGAGAAATCCTCGTCCTTATGGAATTTTTGTAGGCAAAAGCCCAGGACGGGCTGCAGGCAAGTTGACTCCGAAAGGAGGCACTTTTCCCCAAGAAGCCAAACTCAAGAGCCCACTTGGCAGGTGTCATTTTGTAGGGCGCGTTTGGGCCTCTGATGGCAGCCAGGTTTGGAGGAGGGGGCAGCTTTGGTCTGGGAGAAATCCTCGTCCTTATGGAATTTTTGTAGGCAAAAGCCCTGCATGGGCCGCAGGCAAGTTGACTCCGAAAGGAGGCACTTTTCCCCAAGAAGCCAAACTCAAGAGACCACTTGGCATATGTCATTTTGTAGGGCGCGTTTGGGCCTCCGATGGCAGCCAGGTTTGGAGGAGGGGGCAGCTTTGGTCTGGGAGAAATCCTCGTCCTTATGGAATTTTTGTAGGCAAAAGCCCAGGACGGGCCGCAGGCAAGTTGACTCCGAAAGGAGGCACTTTTCCCCAAGAAGCCAAACTCAAGAGCCCACTTGGCAGGTGTCATTTTGTACGGCGCGTTTGGGCCTCTGATGGCAGCCAGGTTTGGAGGAGGGGGCAGCTTTGGTCTGGGAGAAATCCTCGTCCTTATGGAATTTTTGTAGGCAAAAGCCCTGCATGGGCCGCAGGCAAGTTGACTCCGAAAGGAGGCACTTTTCCCCAAGAAGCCAAACTCAAGAGCCCACTTGGCATATGTCATTTTGTAGGGCGCGTTTGGGCCTCTGATGGCAGCCAGGTTAGGAGGAGGGGGCAGCTTTGGTCTGGGAGAAATCCTCGTCCTTATGGAATTTTTGTAGGCAAAAGCCCTGCATGGGCCGCAGGCAAGTTGACTCCGAAAGGAGGCACTTTTCCCCAAGAAGCCAAACTCAAGAGCCCACTTGGCATATGTCATTTTGTAGGGCGCGTTTGGGCCTCCGATGGCAGCCAGGTTTGGAGGAGGGGGCAGCTTTGGTCTGGGAGAAATCCTCGTCCTTATGGAATTTTTGTAGGCAAAAGCCCAGGACGGGCTGCAGGCAAGTTGACTCCGAATGGAGGCACTTTTCCCCAAGAAGCCAAACTCAAGAGCCCACTTGGCAGATGTCATTTTTTAGGGCGCGTTTGGGCCTCTGATGGCAGCCAGGTTAGGAGGAGGGGGCAGCTTTGGTCTGGGAGAAATCCTCGTCCTTATGGAATTTTTGTAGGCAAAAGCCCTGGACGGGCTGCAGGCAAGTTAGGCATGTTGGATTTGAAAGGAGGCACTTTTCCCCAAGAATCCAAACTCAAGAGCCCACTTGGCAGATGTCATTTTGTAGGGCGCGTTTGGGCCTCCGATGGCAGCCAGGTTTGGAGGAGGGGGCAGCTTTGGTCTGGGAGAAATCCTCGTCCTTATGGAATTTTTGTAGGCAAAAGCCCAGGACGGGCTGCAGGCAAGTTGACTCCGAATGGAGGCACTTTTCCCCAAGAAGCCAAACTCAAGAGCCCACTTGGCAGGTGTCATTTTGTAGGGCGCGTTTGGGCCTCTGATGGTAGCCAGGTTTGGAGGAGGGGGCAGCTTTGGTCTGGGAGAAATCCTCGTCCTTATGGAATTTTTGTAGGCAAAAGCCCTGCATAGGCCGCATGCAAGTTGACTCCGAAAGGAGGCACTTTTCCCCAAGAAGCCAAACTCAAGAGCCCACTTGGCATATGTCATTTTGTAGGGCGCGTTTGGGCCTCCGATGGCAGCCAGGTTTGGAGGAGGGGGCAGCTTTGGTCTGGGAGAAATCCTCGTCCTTATGGAATTTTTGTAGGCAAAAGCCCAGGACGGGCTGCAGGCAAGTTGACTCCGAATGGAGGCACTTTTCCCCAAGAAGCCAAACTCAAGAGCCCACTTGGCAGATGTCATTTTGTAGGGCGCGTTTGGGCCTCTGATGGCAGCCAGGTTAGGAGGAGGGGGCAGCTTTGGTCTGGGAGAAATCCTCGTCCTTATGGAATTTTTGTAGGCAAAAGCCCTGGACGGGCTGCAGGCAAGTTAGGCATGTTGGCTTTGAAAGGAGGCACTTTTCCCCAAGAAGCCAAACTCAAGAACCCACAATGCAGATGTCATTTTGTAGGGCGCGTTTGGGCCTCCGATGGCAGCCAGGTTTGGAGGAGGGGGCAGCTTTGGTCTGGGAGAAATCCTCGTCCTTATGGAATTTTTGTAGGCAAAAGCCCAGGACGGGCCGCAGGCAAGTTGACTCCGAATGGAGGCACTTTTCCCCAAGAAGCCAAACACAAGAGCCCACTTGGCATATGTCATTTTGTACGGCGCGTTTGGGCCTCTGATGGCAGCCAGGTTAGGAGGAGGGGGCAGCTTTGGTCTGGGAGAAATCCTCGTCCTTATGGAATTTTTGTAGGCAAAAGCCCTGCATGGGCCGCAGGCAAGTTGACTCCGAAAGGAGGCACTTTTCCCCAAGAAGCCAAACTCAAGAGCCCACTTGGCATATGTCATTTTGTAGGGCGCGTTTGGGCCTCCGATGGCAGCCAGGTTTGGAGGAGGGGGCAGCTTTGGTCTGGGAGAAATCCTCGTCCTTATGGAATTTTTGTAGGCAAAAGCCCAGGACGGGCCGCAGGCAAGTTGACTCCGAAAGGAGGCACTTTTCCACAAGAAGCCAAACTCAAGAGCCCACTTGGCATATGTCATTTTGTAGGGCGCGTTTGGGCCTCCGATGGCAGCCAGGTTTGGAGGAGGGGGCAGCTTTGGTCTGGGAGAAATCTTCGTCCTTATGGAATTTTTGTAGGCAAAAGCCCAGGACGGGCTGCAGGCAAGTTGACTCCGAATGGAGGCACTTTTCCCCAAGAAGCCAAACTCAAGAGCCCACTTGGCAGATGTCATTTTGTAGGGCGCGTTTGGGCCTCTGATGGCAGCCAGGTTAGGAGGAGGGGGCAGCTTTGGTCTGGGAGAAATCCTCGTCCTTATGGAATTTTTGTAGGCAAAAGCCCTGGACGGGCTGCAGGCAAGTTAGGCATGTTGGCTTTGAAAGGAGGCACTTTTCCCCAAGAAGCCAAACTCAAGAACCCACAATGCAGATGTCATTTTGTAGGGCGCGTTTGGGCCTCCGATGGCAGCCAGGTTTGGAGGAGGGGGCAGCTTTGGTCTGGAAGAAATCCTCGTCCTTATGGAATTTTTGTAGGCAAAAGCCCAGGACGGGCTGCAGGCAAGTTGACACCGAATGGAGGCACTTTTCCACAAGAAGCCAAACTCAAGAGCCCACTTGGCAGGTGTCATTTTGTAGGGCGCGTTTGGGCCTCTGATGGCAGCCAGGTTTGGAGGAGGGGGCAGCTTTGGTCTGGGAGAAATCCTCGTCCTTATGGAATTTTTGTAGGCAAAAGCCCTGCATGGGCCGCAGGCAAGTTGACTCCGAAAGGAGGCACTTTTCCCAAGAAGCCAAACTCAAGAGCCCACTTGGCAGGTGTCATTTTGTAGGGCGCGTTTGGGCCTCCGATGGCAGCCAGGTTTGGAGGAGGGGGCAGCTTTGGTCTGGGAGAAATCCTCGTCCTTATGGAATTTTTGTAGGCAAAAGCCCAGGACGGGCTGCAGGCAAGTTGACTCCGAATGGAGGCACTTTTCCCCAAGAAGCCAAACTCAAGAGCCCACTTGGCAGATGTCATTTTGTAGGGCGCGTTTGGGCCTCTGATGGCAGCCAGGTTAGGAGGAGGGGGCAGCTTTGGTCTGGGAGAAATCCTCGTCCTTATGGAATTTTTGTAGGCAAAAGCCCTGGACGGGCTGCAGGCAAGTTAGGCATGTTGGCTTTGAAAGGAGGCACTTTTCCCTAAGAAGCCAAACTCAAGAACCCACAATGCAGATGTCATTTTGTAGGGCGCGTTTGGGCCTCCGATGGCAGCCAGGTTTGGAGGAGGGGGCAGCTTTGGTCTGGGAGAAATCCTCGTCCTTATGGAATTTTTGTAGGCAAAAGCCCTGCATGGGCCGCAGGCAAGTTGACTCCGAATGGAGGCACTTTTCCCCAAGAAGCCAAACTCAAGAGCCCACTTGGCAGGTGTCATTTTGTAGGGCGCGTTTGGGCCTCTGATGGCAGCCAGGTTTGGAGGAGGGGGCAGCTTTGGTCTGGGAGAAATCCTCGTCCTTATGGAATTTTTGTAGGCAAAAGCCCTGCATGGGCCGCAGGCAAGTTGACTCCGAAAGGAGGCACTTTTCCCCAAGAAGCCAAACTCAAGAGCCCACTTGGCATATGTCATTTTGTAGGGCGCGTTTGGGCCTCTGATGGCAGCCAGGTTAGGAGGAGGGGGCAGCTTTGGTCTGGGAGAAATCCTCGTCCTTATGGAATTTTTGTAGGCAAAAGCCCTGCATGGGCCGCAGGCAAGTTGACTCCGAAAGGAGGCACTTTTCCCCAAGAAGCCAAACTCAAGAGCCCACTTGGCATATGTCATTTTGTAGGGCGCGTTTGGGCCTCCGATGGCAGCCAGGTTTGGAGGAGGGGGCAGCTTTGGTCTGGGAGAAATCCTCGTCCTTATGGAATTTTTGTAGGCAAAAGCCCAGGACGGGCTGCAGGCAAGTTGACTCCGAATGGAGGCACTTTTCCCCAAGAAGCCAAACTCAAGAGCCCACTTGGCAGATGTCATTTTTTAGGGCGCGTTTGGGCCTCTGATGGCAGCCAGGTTAGGAGGAGGGGGCAGCTTTGGTCTGGGAGAAATCCTCGTCCTTATGGAATTTTTGTAGGCAAAAGCCCTGGACGGGCTGCAGGCAAGTTAGGCATGTTGGATTTGAAAGGAGGCACTTTTCCCCAAGAATCCAAACTCAAGAGCCCACTTGGCAGATGTCATTTTGTAGGGCGCGTTTGGGCCTCCGATGGCAGCCAGGTTTGGAGGAGGGGGCAGCTTTGGTCTGGGAGAAATCCTCGTCCTTATGGAATTTTTGTAGGCAAAAGCCCAGGACGGGCTGCAGGCAAGTTGACTCCGAATGGAGGCACTTTTCCCCAAGAAGCCAAACTCAAGAGCCCACTTGGCAGGTGTCATTTTGTAGGGCGCGTTTGGGCCTCTGATGGTAGCCAGGTTTGGAGGAGGGGGCAGCTTTGGTCTGGGAGAAATCCTCGTCCTTATGGAATTTTTGTAGGCAAAAGCCCTGCATGGGCCGCAGGCAAGTTGACTCCGAAAGGAGGCACTTTTCCCCAAGAAGCCAAACTCAAGAGCCCACTTGGCATATGTCATTTTGTAGGGCGCGTTTGGGCCTCCGATGGCAGCCAGGTTTGGAGGAGGGGGCAGTTTTGGTCTGGGAGAAATCCTCGTCCTTATGGAATTTTTGTAGGCAAAAGCCCAGGACGGGCTGCAGGCAAGTTGACTCCGAATGGAGGCACTTTTCCCCAAGAAGCCAAACTCAAGAGCCCACTTGGCAGATGTCATTTTGTAGGGCGCGTTTGGGCCTCTGATGGCAGCCAGGTTAGGAGGAGGGGGCAGCTTTGGTCTGGGAGAAATCCTCGTCCTTATGGAATTTTTGTAGGCAAAAGCCCTGGACGGGCTGCAGGCAAGTTAGGCATGTTGGCTTTGAAAGGAGGCACTTTTCCCCAAGAAGCCAAACTCAAGAACCCACAATGCAGATGTCATTTTGTAGGGCGCGTTTGGGCCTCCGATGGCAGCCAGGTTTGGAGGAGGGGGCAGCTTTGGTCTGGGAGAAATCCTCGTCCTTATGGAATTTTTGTAGGCAAAAGCCCAGGACGGGCCGCAGGCAAGTTGACTCCGAATGGAGGCACTTTTCCCCAAGAAGCCAAACACAAGAGCCCACTTGGCATATGTCATTTTGTACGGCGCGTTTGGGCCTCTGATGGCAGCCAGGTTAGGAGGAGGGGGCAGCTTTGGTCTGGGAGAAATCCTCGTCCTTATGGAATTTTTGTAGGCAAAAGCCCTGCATGGGCCGCAGGCAAGTTGACTCCGAAAGGAGGCACTTTTCCCCAAGAAGCCAAACTCAAGAGCCCACTTGGCATATGTCATTTTGTAGGGCGCGTTTGGGCCTCCGATGGCAGCCAGGTTTGGAGGAGGGGGCAGCTTTGGTCTGGGAGAAATCCTCGTCCTTATGGAATTTTTGTAGGCAAAAGCCCAGGACGGGCCGCAGGCAAGTTGACTCCGAAAGGAGGCACTTTTCCACAAGAAGCCAAACTCAAGAGCCCACTTGGCATATGTCATTTTGTAGGGCGCGTTTGGGCCTCCGATGGCAGCCAGGTTTGGAGGAGGGGGCAGCTTTGGTCTGGGAGAAATCTTCGTCCTTATGGAATTTTTGTAGGCAAAAGCCCAGGACGGGCTGCAGGCAAGTTGACTCCGAATGGAGGCACTTTTCCCCAAGAAGCCAAACTCAAGAGCCCACTTGGCAGATGTCATTTTGTAGGGCGCGTTTGGGCCTCTGATGGCAGCCAGGTTAGGAGGAGGGGGCAGCTTTGGTCTGGGAGAAATCCTCGTCCTTATGGAATTTTTGTAGGCAAAAGCCCTGGACGGGCTGCAGGCAAGTTAGGCATGTTGGCTTTGAAAGGAGGCACTTTTCCCTAAGAAGCCAAACTCAAGAACCCACAATGCAGATGTCATTTTGTAGGGCGCGTTTGGGCCTCCGATGGCAGCCAGGTTTGGAGGAGGGGGCAGCTTTGGTCTGGGAGAAATCCTCGTCCTTATGGAATTTTTGTAGGCAAAAGCCCTGCATGGGCCGCAGGCAAGTTGACTCCGAATGGAGGCACTTTTCCCCAAGAAGCCAAACTCAAGAGCCCACTTGGCAGGTGTCATTTTGTAGGGCGCGTTTGGGCCTCTGATGGCAGCCAGGTTTGGAGGAGGGGGCAGCTTTGGTCTGGGAGAAATCCTCGTCCTTATGGAATTTTTGTAGGCAAAAGCCCTGCATGGGCCGCAGGCAAGTTGACTCCGAAAGGAGGCACTTTTCCCCAAGAAGCCAAACTCAAGAGCCCACTTGGCATATGTCATTTTGTAGGGCGCGTTTGGGCCTCCGATGGCAGCCAGGTTTGGAGGAGGGGGCAGCTTTGGTCTGGGAGAAATCCTCGTCCTTATGGAATTTTTGTAGGCAAAAGCCCTGCATGGGCTGCAGGCAAGTTGACTCCGAAAGGAGGCACTTTTCCCCAAGAAGCCAAACTCAAGAGCCCACTTGGCAGATGTCATTTTGTAGGGCGCGTTTGGGCCTCCGATGGCAGCCAGGTTTGGAGGAGGGGGCAGCTTTGGTCTGGGAGAAATCTTCGTCCTTATGCAATTTTTGTAGGCAAAAGCCCAGGACGGGCTGCAGGCAAGTTGACTCCGAATGGAGGCACTTTTCCCCAAGAAGCCAAACTCAAGAGCCCACTTGGCAGATGTCATTTTGTAGGGCGCGTTTGGGCCTCTGATGGCAGCCAGGTTAGGAGGAGGGGGCAGCTTTGGTCTGGGAGAAATCCTCGTCCTTATGGAATTTTTGTAGGCAAAAGCCCTGGACGGGCTGCAGGCAAGTTAGGCATGTTGGCTTTGAAAGGAGGCACTTTTCCCCAAGAAGCCAAACTCAAGAACCCACAATGCAGATGTCATTTTGTAGGGCGCGTTTGGGCCTCCGATGGCAGCCAGGTTTGGAGGAGGGGGCAGCTTTGGTCTGGGAGAAATCCTCGTCCTTATGGAATTTTTGTAGGCAAAAGCCCAGGACGGGCCGCAGGCAAGTTGACTCCGAATGGAGGCACTTTTCCCCAAGAAGCCAAACACAAGAGCCCACTTGGCATATGTCATTTTGTACGGCGCGTTTGGGCCTCTGATGGCAGCCAGGTTAGGAGGAGGGGGCAGCTTTGGTCTGGGAGAAATCCTCGTCCTTATGGAATTTTTGTAGGCAAAAGCCCTGCATGGGCCGCAGGCAAGTTGACTCCGAAAGGAGGCACTTTTCCCCAAGAAGCCAAACTCAAGAGCCCACTTGGCATATGTCATTTTGTAGGGCGCGTTTGGGCCTCCGATGGCAGCCAGGTTTGGAGGAGGGGGCAGCTTTGGTCTGGGAGAAATCCTCGTCCTTATGGAATTTTTGTAGGCAAAAGCCCAGGACGGGCCGCAGGCAAGTTGACTCCGAAAGGAGGCACTTTTCCACAAGAAGCCAAACTCAAGAGCCCACTTGGCATATGTCATTTTGTAGGGCGCGTTTGGGCCTCCGATGGCAGCCAGGTTTGGAGGAGGGGGCAGCTTTGGTCTGGGAGAAATCTTCGTCCTTATGGAATTTTTGTAGGCAAAAGCCCAGGACGGGCTGCAGGCAAGTTGACTCCGAATGGAGGCACTTTTCCCCAAGAAGCCAAACTCAAGAGCCCACTTGGCAGATGTCATTTTGTAGGGCGCGTTTGGGCCTCTGATGGCAGCCAGGTTTGGAGGAGGGGGCAGCTTTGGTCTGGGAGAAATCCTCGTCCTTATGGAATTTTTGTAGGCAAAAGCCCTGGACGGGCTGCAGGCAAGTTAGGCATGTTGGCTTTGAAAGGAGGCACTTTTCCCCAAGAAGCCAAACTCAAGAACCCACAATGCAGATGTCATTTTGTAGGGCGCGTTTGGGCCTCCGATGGCAGCCAGGTTTGGAGGAGGGGGCAGCTTTGGTCTGGAAGAAATCCTCGTCCTTATGGAATTTTTGTAGGCAAAAGCCCAGGACGGGCTGCAGGCAAGTTGACACCGAATGGAGGCACGTTTCCACAAGAAGCCAAACTCAAGAGCCCACTTGGCAGGTGTCATTTTGTAGGGCGCGTTTGGGCCTCTGATGGCAGCCAGGTTTGGAGGAGGGGGCAGCTTTGGTCTGGGAGAAATCCTCGTCCTTATGGAATTTTTGTAGGCAAAAGCCCTGCATGGGCCGCAGGCAAGTTGACTCCGAAAGGAGGCACTTTTCCCCAAGAAGCCAAACTCAAGAGCCCACTTGGCAGGTGTCATTTTGTAGGGCGCGTTTGGGCCTCCGATGGCAGCCAGGTTTGGAGGAGGGGGCAGCTTTGGTCTGGGAGAAATCCTCGTCCTTATGGAATTTTTGTAGGCAAAAGCCCAGGACGGGCTGCAGGCAAGTTGACTCCGAATGGAGGCACTTTTCCCCAAGAAGCCAAACTCAAGAGCCCACTTGGCAGATGTCATTTTGTAGGGCGCGTTTGGGCCTCTGATGGCAGCCAGGTTAGGAGGAGGGGGCAGCTTTGGTCTGGGAGAAATCCTCGTCCTTATGGAATTTTTGTAGGCAAAAGCCCTGGATGGGCTGCAGGCAAGTTAGGCATGTTGGCTTTGAAAGGAGGCACTTTTCCCTAAGAAGCCTAACTCAAGAACCCACAATGCAGATGTCATTTTGTAGGGCGCGTTTGGGCCTCCGATGGCAGCCAGGTTTGGAGGAGGGGGCAGCTTTGGTCTGGGAGAAATCCTCGTCCTTATGGAATTTTTGTAGGCAAAAGCCCTGCATGGGCCGCAGGCAAGTTGACTCCGAATGGAGGCACTTTTCCCCAAGAAGCCAAACTCAAGAGCCCACTTGGCAGGTGTCATTTTGTAGGGCGCGTTTGGGCCTCTGATGGCAGCCAGGTTTGGAGGAGGGGGCAGCTTTGGTCTGGGAGAAATCCTCGTCCTTATGGAATTTTTGTAGGCAAAAGCCCTGCATGGGCCGCAGGCAAGTTGACTCCGAAAGGAGGCACTTTTCCCCAAGAAGCCAAACTCAAGAGCCCACTTGGCATATGTCATTTTGTAGGGCGCGTTTGGGCCTCCGATGGCAGCCAGGTTTGGAGGAGGGGGCAGCTTTGGTCTGGGAGAAATCCTCGTCCTTATGGAATTTTTGTAGGCAAAAGCCCTGCATGGGCCGCAGGCAAGTTGACTCCGAATGGAGGCACTTTTCCCCAAGAAGCCAAACTCAAGAGCCCACTTGGCAGATGTCATTTTGTAGGGCGCGTTTGGGCCTCCGATGGCAGCCAGGTTTGGAGGAGGGGGCAGCTTTGGTCTGGGAGAAATCTTCGTCCTTATGGAATTTTTGTAGGCAAAAGCCCAGGACGGGCTGCAGGCAAGTTGACTCCGAATGGAGGCACTTTTCCCCAAGAAGCCAAACTCAAGAGCCCACTTGGCAGATGTCATTTTGTAGGGCGCGTTTGGGCCTCTGATGGCAGCCAGGTTAGGAGGAGGGGGCAGCTTTGGTCTGGGAGAAATCCTCGTCCTTATGGAATTTTTGTAGGCAAAAGCCCTGGACGGGCTGCAGGCAAGTTAGGCATGTTGGCTTTGAAAGGAGGCACTTTTCCCCAAGAAGCCAAACTCAAGAGCCCACTTGGCATATGTCATTTTGTAGGGCGCGTTTGGGCCTCCGATGGCAGACAGGTTTGGAGGAGGGGGCAGCTTTGGTCTGGGAGAAATCCTCGTCCTTATGGAATTTTTGTAGGCAAAAGCCCAGGACGGGCTGCAGGCAAGTTGACTCCGAATGGAGGCACTTTTCCCCAAGAAGCCAAACTCAAGAGCCCACTTGGCAGATGTCATTTTGTAGGGCGCGTTTGGGCCTCTGATGGCAGCCAGGTTAGGAGGAGGGGGCAGCTTTGGTCTGGGAGAAATCCTCGTCCTTATGGAATTTTTGTAGGCAAAAGCCCAGGACGGGCTGCAGGCAAGTTAGGCATGTTGGCTTTGAAAGGAGGCACTTTTCCCCAAGAAGCCAAACTCAAGAACCCACAATGCAGATGTCATTTTGTAGGGCGCGTTTGGGCCTCCGATGGCAGCCAGGTTTGGAGGAGGGGGCAGCTTTGGTCTGGGAGAAATCCTCGTCCTTATGGAATTTTTGTATGCAAAAGCCCAGGACTGGCCGCAGGCAAGTTGACTCCGAATGGAGGCACTTTTCCCCAAGAAGCCAAACTCAAGAGCCCACTTGGCAGGTGTCATTTTGTAGGGCGCGTTTGGGCCTCTGATGGCAGCCAGGTTTGGAGGAGGGGGCAGCTTTGGTCTGGGAGAAATCCTCGTCCTTATGGAATTTTTGTAGGCAAAAGCCCTGCATGGGCCGCAGGCAAGTTGACTCCGAAAGGAGGCACTTTTCCCCAAGAAGCCAAACTCAAGAGCCCACTTGGCATATGTCATTTTGTAGGGCGCGTTTGGGCCTCCGATGGCAGCCAGGTTTGGAGGAGGGGGCAGCTTTGGTCTGGGATAAATCCTCGTCCTTATGGAATTTTTGTAGGCAAAAGCCCAGGACGGGCTGCAGGCAAGTTGACTCCGAATGGAGGCACTTTTCCCCAAGAAGCCAAACTCAAGAGCCCACTTGGCAGATGTCATTTTGTAGGGCGCGTTTGGGCCTCTGATGGCAGCCAGGTTAGGAGGAGGGGGCAGCTTTGGTCTGGGAGAAATCCTCGTCCTTATGGAATTTTTGTAGGCAAAAGCCCTGGACGGGCTGCAGGCAAGTTAGGCATGTTGGCTTTGAAAGGAGGCACTTTTCCCCAAGAAGCCAAACTCAAGAACCCACAATGCAGATGTCATTTTGTAGGGCGCGTTTGGGCCTCCGATGGCAGCCAGGTTTGGAGGAGGGGGCAGCTTTGGTCTGGGAGAAATCCTCGTCCTTATGGAATTTTTGTAGGCAAAAGCCCAGGACTGGCCGCAGGCAAGTTGACTCCGAATGGAGGCACTTTTCCCCAAGAAGCCAAACTCAAGAGCCCACTTGGCAGGTGTCATTTTGTAGGGCGCGTTTGGGCCTCTGATGGCAGCCAGGTTTGGAGGAGGGGGCAGCTTTGGTCTGGGAGAAATCCTCGTCCTTATGGAATTTTTGTAGGCAAAAGCCCTGCATGGGCCGCAGGCAAGTTGACTCCGAAAGGAGGCACTTTTCCCCAAGAAGCCAAACTCAAGAGCCCACTTGGCATATGTCATTTTGTAGGGCGCGTTTGGGCCTCCGATGGCAGCCAGGTTTGGAGGAGGGGGCAGCTTTGGTCTGGGAGAAATCCTCGTCCTTATGGAATTTTTGTAGGCAAAAGCCCAGGACGGGCTGCAGGCAAGTTGACTCCGAATGGAGGCACTTTTCCCCAAGAAGCCAAACTCAAGAGCCCACTTGGCAGATGTCATTTTGTAGGGCGCGTTTGGGCCTCCGATGGCAGCCAGGTTTGGAGGAGGGGGCAGCTTTGGTCTGGGAGAAATCTTCGTCCTTATGCAATTTTTGTAGGCAAAAGCCCAGGACGGGCTGCAGGCAAGTTGACTCCGAATGGAGGCACTTTTCCCCAAGAAGCCAAACTCAAGAGCCCACTTGGCAGATGTCATTTTGTAGGGCGCGTTTGGGCCTCTGATGGCAGCCAGGTTAGGAGGAGGGGGCAGCTTTGGTCTGGGAGAAATCCTCGTCCTTATGGAATTTTTGTAGGCAAAAGCCCTGGACGGGCTGCAGGCAAGTTAGGCATGTTGGCTTTGAAAGGAGGCACTTTTCCCCAAGAAGCCAAACTCAAGAACCCACAATGCAGATGTCATTTTGTAGGGCGCGTTTGGGCCTCCGATGGCAGCCAGGTTTGGAGGAGGGGGCAGCTTTGGTCTGGGAGAAATCCTCGTCCTTATGGAATTTTTGTAGGCAAAAGCCCTGCATGGGCCGCAGGCAAGTTGACTCCGAAAGGAGGCACTTTTCCCCAAGAAGCCAAACTCAAGAGCCCACTTGGCATATGTCATTTTGTAGGGCGCGTTTGGGCCTCCGATGGCAGCCAGGTTTGGAGGAGGGGGCAGCTTTGGTCTGGGAGAAATCCTCGTCCTTATGGAATTTTTGTAGGCAAAAGCCCAGGACGGGCTGCAGGCAAGTTGACTCCGAATGGAGGCACTTTTCCCCAAGAAGCCAAACTCAAGAGCCCACTTGGCAGATGTCATTTTGTAGGGCGCGTTTGGGCCTCCGATGGCAGCCAGGTTTGGAGGAGGGGGCAGCTTTGGTCTGGGAGAAATCTTCGTCCTTATACAATTTTTGTAGGCAAAAGCCCAGGACGGGCTGCAGGCAAGTTGACTCCGAATGGAGGCACTTTTCCCAAGAAGCCAAACTCAAGAGCCCACTTGGCAGATGTCATTTTGTAGGGCGCGTTTGGGCCTCTGATGGCAGCCAGGTTAGGAGGAGGGGGCAGCTTTGGTCTGGGAGAAATCCTCGTCCTTATGGAATTTTTGTAGGCAAAAGCCCTGGACGGGCTGCAGGCAAGTTAGGCATGTTGGCTTTGAAAGGAGGCACTTTTCCCCAAGAAGCCAAACTCAAGAACCCACAATGCAGATGTCATTTTGTAGGGCGCGTTTGGGCCTCCGATGGCAGCCAGGTTTGGAGGAGGGGGCAGCTTTGGTCTGGGAGAAATCTTCGTCCTTATGGAATTTTTGTAGGCAAAAGCCCAGGACGGGCTGCAGGCAAGTTGACTCCGAATGGAGGCACTTTTCCCCAAGAAGCCAAACTCAAGAGCCCACTTGGCAGATGTCATTTTGTAGGGCGCGTTTGGGCCTCCGATGGCAGCCAGGTTAGGAGGAGGGGGCAGCTTTGGTCTGGGAGAAATCCTCGTCCTTATGGAATTTTTGTAGGCAAAAGCCCAGGACGGGCCGCAGGCAAGTTGACTCCGAATGGAGGCACTTTTCCCCAAGAAGCCAAACTCAAGAGCCCACTTGGCAGATGTCATTTTGTAGGGCGCGTTTGGGCCTCTGATGGCAGCCAGGTTAGGAGGAGGGGGCAGCTTTGGTCTGGGAGAAATCCTCGTCCTTATGGAATTTTTGTAGGCAAAAGCCCAGGACGGGCTGCAGGCAAGTTAGGCATGTTGGCTTTGAAAGGAGGCACTTTTCCCCAAGAAGCCAAACTCAAGAACCCACAATGCAGATGTCATTTTGTAGGGCGCGTTTGGGCCTCCGATGGCAGCCAGGTTTGGAGGAGGGGGCAGCTTTGGTCTGGGAGAAATCCTCGTCCTTATGGAATTTTTGTATGCAAAAGCCCAGGACTGGCCGCAGGCAAGTTGACTCCGAATGGAGGCACTTTTCCCCAAGAAGCCAAACTCAAGAGCCCACTTGGCAGGTGTCATTTTGTAGGGCGCGTTTGGGCCTCTGATGGCAGCCAGGTTTGGAGGAGGGGGCAGCTTTGGTCTGGGAGAAATCCTCGTCCTTATGGAATTTTTGTAGGCAAAAGCCCTGCATGGGCCGCAGGCAAGTTGACTCCGAAAGGAGGCACTTTTCCCCAAGAAGCCAAACTCAAGAGCCCACTTGGCAGATGTCATTTTGTAGGGCGCGTTTGGGCCTCCGATGGCAGCCAGGTTTGGAGGAGGGGGCAGCTTTGGTCTGGGATAAATCCTCGTCCTTATGGAATTTTTGTAGGCAAAAGCCCAGGACGGGCTGCAGGCAAGTTGACTCCGAATGGAGGCACTTTTCCCCAAGAAGCCAAACTCAAGAGCCCACTTGGCAGATGTCATTTTGTAGGGCGCGTTTGGGCCTCTGATGGCAGCCAGGTTAGGAGGAGGGGGCAGCTTTGGTCTGGGAGAAATCCTCGTCCTTATGGAATTTTTGTAGGCAAAAGCCCTGGACGGGCTGCAGACAAGTTAGGCATGTTGGATTTGAAAGGAGGCACTTTTCCCCAAGAAGCCAAACTCAAGAGCCCACTTGGCAGATGTCATTTTGTAGGGCGCGTTTGGGCCTCTGATGGCAGCCAGGTTAGGAGGAGGGGGCAGCTTTGGTCTGGGAGAAATCCTCGTCCTTATGGAATTTTTGTAGGCAAAAGCCCAGGACGGGCTGCAGGCAAGTTGACTCCGAATGGAGGCACTTTTCCCCAAGAAGCCAAACTCAAGAGCCCACTTGGAAGGTGTCATTTTGTAGGGCGCGTTTGGGCCTCTGATGGCAGCCAGGTTTGGAGGAGGGGGCAGCTTTGGTCTGGGAGAAATCCTCGTCCTTATGGAATTTTTGTAGGCAAAAGCCCTGCATGGGCCGCAGGCAAGTTGACTCCGAAAGGAGGCACTTTTCCCCAAGAAGCCAAACTCAAGAGCCCACTTGGCATATGTCATTTTGTAGGGCGCGTTTGGGCCTCCGATGGCAGCCAGGTTTGGAGGAGGGGGCAGCTTTGGTCTGGGAGAAATCCTCGTCCTTATGGAATTTTTGTAGGCAAAAGCCCAGGACGGGCTGCAGGCAAGTTGACTCCGAATGGAGGCACTTTTCCCCAAGAAGCCAAACTCAAGAGCCCACTTGGCAGATGTCATTTTGTAGGGCGCGTTTGGGCCTCTGATGGCAGCCAGGTTAGGAGGAGGGGGCAGCTTTGGTCTGGGAGAAATCCTCGTCCTTATGGAATTTTTGTAGGCAAAAGCCCAGGACGGGCTGCAGGCAAGTTAGGCATGTTGGCTTTGAAAGGAGGCACTTTTCCCCAAGAAGCCAAACTCAAGAACCCACAATGCAGATGTCATTTTGTAGGGCGCGTTTGGGCCTCCGATGGCAGCCAGGTTTGGAGGAGGGGGCAGTTTTGGTCTGGGAGAAATCCTCGTCCTTATGGAATTTTTGTAGGCAAAAGCCCAGGACGGGCCGCAGGCAAGTTGACTCCGAATGGAGGCACTTTTCCCCAAGAAGCCAAACTCAAGAGCCCACTTGGCAGATGTCATTTTGTACGGCGCGTTTGGGTCTCTGATGGCAGCCAGGTTAGGAGGAGGGGGCAGCTTTGGTCTGGGAGAAATCCTCGTCCTTATGGAATTTTTGTAGGCAAAAGCCCAGGACGGGCCGCAGGCAAGTTGACTCCGAATGGAGGCACTTTTCCACAAGAAGCCAAACTCAAGAGCCCACTTGGCATATGTCATTTTGTAGGGCGCGTTTGGGCCTCCGATGGCAGCCAGGTTTGGAGGAGGGGGCAGCTTTGGTCTGGGAGAAATCCTCGTCCTTATGGAATTTTTGTAGGCAAAAGCCCAGGACGGGCCGCAGGCAAGTTGATTCCGAAAGGAGGCACTTTTCCACAAGAAGCCAAACTCAAGAGCCCACTTGGCATATGTCATTTTGTAGGGCGCGTTTGGGCCTCCGATGGCAGCCAGGTTTGGAGGAGGGGGCAGCTTTGGTCTGGGAGAAATCTTCGTCCTTATGGAATTTTTGTAGGCAAAAGCCCAGGACGGGCTGCAGGCAAGTTGACTCCGAATGGAGGCACTTTTCCCCAAGAAGCCAAACTCAAGAGCCCACTTGGCAGATGTCATTTTGTAGGGCGCGTTTGGGCCTCTGATGGCAGCCAGGTTAGGAGGAGGGGGCAGCTTTGGTCTGGGAGAAATCCTCGTCCTTATGGAATTTTTGTAGGCAAAAGCCCAGGACGGGCCGCAGGCAAGTTGACTCCGAATGGAGGCACTTTTCCCCAAGAAGCCAAACTCAAGAGCCCACTTGGCAGATGTCATTTTGTAGGGCGCGTTTGGGCCTCTGATGGCAGCCAGGTTAGGAGGAGGGGGCAGCTTTGGTCTGGGAGAAATCCTCGTCCTTATGGAATTTTTGTAGGCAAAAGCCCTGGACGGGCTGCAGGCAAGTTAGGCATGTTGGCTTTGAAAGGAGGCACTTTTCCCCAAGAAGCCAAACTCAAGAGCCCACTTGGCAGGTGTCATTTTGTAGGGCGCGTTTGGGCCTCCGATGGCAGCCAGGTTTGGAGGAGGGGGCAGCTTTGGTCTGGGAGAAATCCTCGTCCTTATGGAATTTTTGTAGGCAAAAGCCCAGGACGGGCCGCAGGCAAGTTGACTCCGAATGGAGGCACTTTTCCCCAAGAAGCCAAACTCAAGAGCCCACTTGGAAGGTGTCATTTTGTAGGGCGCGTTTGGGCCTCTGATGGCAGCCAGGTTTGGAGGAGGGGGCAGCTTTGGTCTGGGAGAAATCCTCGTCCTTATGGAATTTTTGTAGGCAAAAGCCCTGCATGGGCCGCAGGCAAGTTGACTCCGAAAGGAGGCACTTTTCCCCAAGAAGCCAAACTCAAGAGCCCACTTGGCATATGTCATTTTGTAGGGCGCGTTTGGGCCTCCGATGGCAGCCAGGTTTGGAGGAGGGGGCAGCTTTGGTCTGGGAGAAATCCTCGTCCTTATGGAATTTTTGTAGGCAAAAGCCCAGGACGGGCTGCAGGCAAGTTGACTCCGAATGGAGGCACTTTTCCCCAAGAAGCCAAACTCAAGAGCCCACTTGGCAGATGTCATTTTGTAGGGCGCGTTTGGGCCTCTGATGGCAGCCAGGTTAGGAGGAGGGGGCAGCTTTGGTCTGGGAGAAATCCTCGTCCTTATGGAATTTTTGTAGGCAAAAGCCCAGGACGGGCTGCAGGCAAATTAGGCATGTTGGCTTTGAAAGGAGGCACTTTTCCCCAAGAAGCCAAACTCAAGAACCCACAATGCAGATGTCATTTTGTAGGGCGCGTTTGGGCCTCCGATGGCAGCCAGGTTTGGAGGAGGGGGCAGCTTTGGTCTGGGAGAAATCCTCGTCCTTATGGAATTTTTGTAGGCAAAAGCCCTGGACGGGCTGCAGGCAAGTTAGGCATGTTGGCTTTGAAAGGAGGCACTTTTCCCCAAGAAGCCAAACTCAAGAGCCCACTTGGCAGGTGTCATTTTGTAGGGCGCGTTTGGGCCTCCGATGGCAGCCAGGTTTGGAGGAGGGGGCAGCTTTGGTCTGGGAGAAATCCTCGTCCTTATGGAATTTTTGTAGGCAAAAGCCCAGGACGGGCTGCAGGCAAGTTGACTCCGAATGGAGGCACTTTTCCCCAAGAAGCCAAACTCAAGAGCCCACTTGGAAGGTGTCATTTTGTAGGGCGCGTTTGGGCCTCTGATGGCAGCCAGGTTTGGAGGAGGGGGCAGCTTTGGTCTGGGAGAAATCCTCGTCCTTATGGAATTTTTGTAGGCAAAAGCCCTGCATGGGCCGCAGGCAAGTTGACTCCGAAAGGAGGCACTTTTCCCCAAGAAGCCAAACTCAAGAGCCCACTTGGCATATGTCATTTTGTAGGGCGCGTTTGGGCCTCCGATGGCAGCCAGGTTTGGAGGAGGGGGCAGCTTTGGTCTGGGAGAAATCCTCGTCCTTATGGAATTTTTGTAGGCAAAAGCCCAGGACGGGCTGCAGGCAAGTTGACTCCGAATGGAGGCACTTTTCCCCAAGAAGCCAAACTCAAGAGCCCACTTGGCATATGTCATTTTGTAGGGCGAGTTTGGGCCTCCGATGGCAGCCAGGTTAGGAGGAGGGGGCAGCTTTGGTCTGGGAGAAATCCTCGTCCTTATGGAATTTTTGTAGGCAAAAGCCCACGACGGGCTGCAGGCAAATTAGGCATGTTGGCTTTGAAAGGAGGCACTTTTCCCCAAGAAGCCAAACTCAAGAACCCACAATGCAGATGTCATTTTGTAGGGCGCGTTTGGGCCTCCGATGGCAGCCAGGTTTGGAGGAGGGGGCAGCTTTGGTCTGGGAGAAATCCTCGTCCTTATGGAATTTTTGTAGGCAAAAGCCCTGCATGGGCCGCAGGCAAGTTGACTCCGAATGGAGGCACTTTTCCCCAAGAAGCCAAACTCAAGAGCCCACTTGGCATATGTCATTTTGTACGGCGCGTTTGGGTCTCTGATGGCAGCCAGGTTAGGAGGAGGGGGCAGCTTTGGTCTGGGAGAAATCCTCGTCCTTATGGAATTTTTGTAGGCAAAAGCCCTGCATGGGCCGCAGGCAAGTTGACTCCGAAAGGAGGCACTTTTCCCCAAGAAGCCAAACTCAAGAGCCCACTTGGCATATGTCATTTTGTAGGGCGCGTTTGGGCCTCCGATGGCAGCCAGGTTTGGAGGAGGGGGCAGCTTTGGTCTGGGAGAAATCCTCGTCCTTATGGAATTTTTGTAGGCAAAAGCCCAGGACGGGCCGCAGGCAAGTTGACTCCGAAAGGAGGCACTTTTCCACAAGAAGCCAAACTCAAGAGCCCACTTGGCATATGTCATTTTGTAGGGCGCGTTTGGGCCTCCGATGGCAGCCAGGTTTGGAGGAGGGGGCAGCTTTGGTCTGGGAGAAATCTTCGTCCTTATGGAATTTTTGTAGGCAAAAGCCCAGGACGGGCTGCAGGCAAGTTGACTCCGAATGGAGGCACTTTTCCCCAAGAAGCCAAACTCAAGAGCCCACTTGGCAGATGTCATTTTGTAGGGCGCGTTTGGGCCTCTGATGGCAGCCAGGTTAGGAGGAGGGGGCAGCTTTGGTCTGGGAGAAATCCTCGTCCTTATGGAATTTTTGTAGGCAAAAGCCCAGGACGGGCCGCAGGCAAGTTGACTCCGAATGGAGGCACTTTTCCCCAAGAAGCCAAACTCAAGAGCCCACTTGGCAGATGTCATTTTGTAGGGCGCGTTTGGGCCTCTGATGGCAGCCAGGTTAGGAGGAGGGGGCAGCTTTGGTCTGGGAGAAATCCTAGTCCTTATGGAATTTTTGTAGGCAAAAGCCCAGGACGGGCTGCAGGCAAGTTAGGCATGTTGGCTTTGAAAGGAGGCACTTTTCCCCAAGAAGCCAAACTCAAGAACCCACAATGCAGATGTCATTTTGTAGGGCGCGTTTGGGCCTCCGATGGCAGCCAGGTTTGGAGGAGGGGGCAGCTTTGGTCTGGGAGAAATCCTCGTCCTTATGGAATTTTTGTATGCAAAAGCCCAGGACTGGCCGCAGGCAAGTTGACTCCGTATGGAGGCACTTTTCCCCAAGAAGCCAAACTCAAGAGCCCACTTGGCAGGTGTCATTTTGTAGGGCGCGTTTCGGCCTCTGATGGCAGCCAGGTTTGGAGGAGGGGGCAGCTTTGGTCTGGGAGAAATCCTCGTCCTTATGGAATTTTTGTAGGCAAAAGCCCTGCATGGGCCGCAGGCAAGTTGACTCCGAAAGGAGGCACTTTTCCCCAAGAAGCCAAACTCAAGAGCCCACTTGGCATATGTCATTTTGTAGGGCGCGTTTGGGCCTCCGATGGCAGCCAGGTTTGGAGGAGGAGGCAGCTTTGGTCTGGGATAAATCCTCGTCCTTATGGAATTTTTGTAGGCAAAAGCCCAGGACGGGCTGCAGGCAAGTTGACTCCGAATGGAGGCACTTTTCCCCAAGAAGCCAAACTCAAGAGCCCACTTGGCAGATGTCATTTTGTAGGGCGCGTTTGGGCCTCTGATGGCAGCCAGGTTAGGAGGAGGGGGCAGCTTTGGTCTGGGAGAAATCCTCGTCCTTATGGAATTTTTGTAGGCAAAAGCCCTGGACGGGCTGCAGGCAAGTTAGGCATGTTGGATTTGAAAGGAGGCACTTTTCCCCAAGAATCCAAACTCAAGAGCCCACTTGGCAGATGTCATTTTGTAGGGCGCGTTTGGGCCTCCGATGGCAGCCAGGTTTGGAGGAGGGGGCAGCTTTGGTCTGGGAGAAATCCTCGTCCTTATGGAATTTTTGTAGGCAAAAGCCCAGGACGGGCTGCAGGCAAGTTGACTCCGAATGGAGGCACTTTTCCCCAAGAAGCCAAACTCAAGAGCCCACTTGGCAGGTGTCATTTTGTAGGGCGCGTTTGGGCCTCTGATGGCAGCCAGGTTTGGAGGAGGGGGCAGCTTTGGTCTGGGAGAAATCCTCGTCCTTATGGAATTTTTGTAGGCAAAAGCCCTGCATGGGCCGCAGGCAAGTTGACTCCGAAAGGAGGCACTTTTCCCCAAGAAGCCAAACTCAAGAGCCCACTTGGCATATGTCATTTTGTAGGGCGCGTTTGGGCCTCCGATGGCAGCCAGGTTTGGAGGAGGGGGCAGCTTTGGTCTGGGATAAATCCTCGTCCTTATGGAATTTTTGTAGGCAAAAGCCCAGGACGGGCTGCAGGCAAGTTGACTCCGAATGGAGGCACTTTTCCCCAAGAAGCCAAACTCAAGAGCCCACTTGGCAGATGTCATTTTGTAGGGCGCGTTTGGGCCTCTGATGGCAGCCAGGTTAGGAGGAGGGGGCAGCTTTGGTCTGGGAGAAATCCTCGTCCTTATGGAATTTTTGTAGGCAAAAGCCCAGGACGGGCTGCAGGCAAGTTAGGCATGTTGGCTTTGAAAGGAGGCACTTTTCCCCAAGAAGCCAAACTCAAGAACCCACAATGCAGATGTCATTTTGTAGGGCGCGTTTGGGCCTCCGATGGCAGCCAGGTTTGGAGGAGGGGGCAGCTTTGGTCTGGGAGAAATCCTCGTCCTTATGGAATTTTTGTAGGCAAAAGCCCAGGACGGGCCGCAGGCAAGTTGACTCCGAATGGAGGCACTTTTCCCCAAGAAGCCAAACTCAAGAGCCCACTTGGCATATGTCATTTTGTACGGCGCGTTTGGGTCTCTGATGGCAGCCAGGTTAGGAGGAGGGGGCAGCTTTGGTCTGGGAGAAATCCTCGTCCTTATGGAATTTTTGTAGGCAAAAGCCCTGCATGGGCCGCAGGCAAGTTGACTCCGAAAGGAGGCACTTTTCCCCAAGAAGCCAAACTCAAGAGCCCACTTGGCATATGTCATTTTGTAGGGCGCGTTTGGGCCTCCGATGGCAGCCAGGTTTGGAGGAGGGGGCAGCTTTGGTCTGGGAGAAATCTTCGTCCTTATGGAATTTTTGTAGGAAAAAGCCCAGGACGGGCCGCAGGCAAGTTGACTCCGAATGGAGGCACTTTTCCCCAAGAAGCCAAACTCAAGAGCCCACTTGGCAGGTGTCATTTTGTACGGCGCGTTTGGGCCTCTGATGGCAGCCAGGTTTGGAGGAGGGGGCAGCTTTGGTCTGGGAGAAATCCTCGTCCTTATGGAATTTTTGTAGGCAAAAGCCCTGCATGGGCCGCAGGCAAGTTGACTCCGAAAGGAGGCACTTTTCCCCAAGAAGCCAAACTCAAGAGCCCACTTGGCATATGTCATTTTGTAGGGCGCGTTTGGGCCTCTGATGGCAGCCAGGTTTGGAGGAGGGGGCAGCTTTGGTCTGGGATAAATCCTCGTCCTTATGGAATTTTTGTAGGCAAAAGCCCTGCATGGGCCGCAGGCAAGTTGACTCCGAAAGGAGGCACTTTTCCCCAAGAAGCCAAACTCAAGAGCCCACTTGGCATATGTCATTTTGTAGGGCGCGTTTGGGCCTCCGATGGCAGCCAGGTTTGGAGGAGGGGGCAGCTTTGGTCTGGGAGAAATCCTCGTCCTTATGGAATTTTTGTAGGCAAAAGCCCAGGACGGGCTGCAGGCAAGTTGACTCCGAATGGAGGCACTTTTCCCCAAGAAGCCAAACTCAAGAGCCCACTTGGCAGATGTCATTTTGTAGGGCGCGTTTGGGCCTCTGATGGCAGCCAGGTTAGGAGGAGGGGGCAGCTTTGGTCTGGGAGAAATCCTCGTCCTTATGGAATTTTTGTAGGCAAAAGCCCTGGACGGGCTGCAGGCAAGTTAGGCATGTTGGATTTGAAAGGAGGCACTTTTCCCCAAGAATCCAAACTCAAGAGCCCACTTGGCAGATGTCATTTTGTAGGGCGCGTTTGGGCCTCCGATGGCAGCCAGGTTTGGAGGAGGGGGCAGCTTTGGTCTGGGAGAAATCCTCGTCCTTATGGAATTTTTGTAGGCAAAAGCCCAGGACGGGCTGCAGGCAAGTTGACTCCGAATGGAGGCACTTTTCCCCAAGAAGCCAAACTCAAGAGCCCACTTGGCAGGTGTCATTTTGTAGGGCGCGTTTGGGCCTCTGATGGCAGCCAGGTTTGGAGGAGGGGGCAGCTTTGGTCTGGGAGAAATCCTCGTCCTTATGGAATTTTTGTAGGCAAAAGCCCAGGACGGGCCGCAGGCAAGTTGACTCCGAAAGGAGGCACTTTTCCCCAAGAAGCCAAACTCAAGAGCCCACTTGGCATATGTCATTTTGTAGGGCGCGTTTGGGCCTCCGATGGCAGCCAGGTTAGGAGGAGGGGGCAGCTTTGGTCTGGGAGAAATCCTCGTCCTTATGGAATTTTTGTAGGCAAAAGCCCAGGACGGGCCGCAGGCAAGTTGACTCCGAATGGAGGCACTTTTCCCCAAGAAGCCAAACTCAAGAGCCCACTTGGCATATGTCATTTTGTACGGCGCGTTTGGGTCTCTGATGGCAGCCAGGTTAGGAGGAGGGGGCAGCTTTGGTCTGGGAGAAATCCTCGTCCTTATGGAATTTTTGTAGGCAAAAGCCCTGCATGGGCCGCAGGCAAGTTGACTCCGAAAGGAGGCACTTTTCCCCAAGAAGCCAAACTCAAGAGCCCACTTGGCATATGTCATTTTGTAGGGCGCGTTTGGGCCTCCGATGGCAGCCAGGTTTGGAGGAGGGGGCAGCTTTGGTCTGGGAGAAATCTTCGTCCTTATGGAATTTTTGTAGGCAAAAGCCCAGGACGGGCCGCAGGCAAGTTGACTCCGAATGGAGGCACTTTTCCCCAAGAAGCCAAACTCAAGAGCCCACTTGGCAGGTGTCATTTTGTACGGCGCGTTTGGGCCTCTGATGGCAGCCAGGTTTGGAGGAGGGGGCAGCTTTGGTCTGGGAGAAATCCTCGTCCTTATGGAATTTTTGTAGGCAAAAGCCCTGCATGGGCCGCAGGCAAGTTGACTCCGAAAGGAGGCACTTTTCCCCAAGAAGCCAAACTCAAGAGCCCACTTGGCATATGTCATTTTGTAGGGCGCGTTTGGGCCTCTGATGGCAGCCAGGTTTGGAGGAGGGGGCAGCTTTGGTCTGGGATAAATCCTCGTCCTTATGGAATTTTTGTAGGCAAAAGCCCTGCATGGGCCGCAGGCAAGTTGACTCCGAAAGGAGGCACTTTTCCCCAAGAAGCCAAACTCAAGAGCCCACTTGGCATATGTCATTTTGTACGGCGCGTTTGGGCCTCCGATGGCAGCCAGGTTTGGAGGAGGGGGCAGCTTTGGTCTGGGAGAAATCCTCGTCCTTATGGAATTTTTGTAGGCAAAAGCCCAGGACGGGCTGCAGGCAAGTTGACTCCGAATGGAGGCACTTTTCCCCAAGAAGCCAAACTCAAGAGCCCACTTGGCAGATGTCATTTTGTAGGGCGCGTTTGGGCCTCTGATGGCAGCCAGGTTAGGAGGAGGGGGCAGCTTTGGTCTGGGAGAAATCCTCGTCCTTATGGAATTTTTGTAGGCAAAAGCCCTGGACGGGCTGCAGGCAAGTTAGGCATGTTGGATTTGAAAGGAGGCACTTTTCCCCAAGAATCCAAACTCAAGAGCCCACTTGGCAGATGTCATTTTGTAGGGCGCGTTTGGGCCTCCGATGGCAGCCAGGTTTGGAGGAGGGGGCAGCTTTGGTCTGGGAGAAATCCTCGTCCTTATGGAATTTTTGTAGGCAAAAGCCCAGGACGGGCTGCAGGCAAGTTGACTCCGAATGGAGGCACTTTTCCCCAAGAAGCCAAACTCAAGAGCCCACTTGGCAGGTGTCATTTTGTAGGGCGCGTTTGGGCCTCTGATGGCAGCCAGGTTTGGAGGAGGGGGCAGCTTTGGTCTGGGAGAAATCCTCGTCCTTCTGGAATTTTTGTAGGCAAAAGCCCAGGACGGGCCGCAGGCAAGTTGACTCCGAAAGGAGGCACTTTTCCCCAAGAAGCCAAACTCAAGAGCCCACTTGGCATATGTCATTTTGTAGGGCGCGTTTGGGCCTCCGATGGCAGCCAGGTTAGGAGGAGGGGGCAGCTTTGGTCTGGGAGAAATCCTCGTCCTTATGGAATTTTTGTAGGCAAAAGCCCAGGACGGGCCGCAGGCAAGTTGACTCCGAAAGGAGGCACTTTTCCACAAGAAGCCAAACTCAAGAGCCCACTTGGCATATGTCATTTTGTAGGGCGCGTTTGGGCCTCCGATGGCAGCCAGGTTTGGAGGAGGGGGCAGCTTTGGTCTGGGAGAAATCTTCGTCCTTATGGAATTTTTGTAGGCAAAAGCCCAGGACGGGCTGCAGGCAAGTTGACTCCGAATGGAGGCACTTTTCCCCAAGAAGCCAAACTCAAGAGCCCACTTGGCAGATGTCATTTTGTAGGGCGCGTTTGGGCCTCTGATGGCAGCCAGGTTAGGAGGAGGGGGCAGCTTTGGTCTGGGAGAAATCCTCGTCCTTATGGAATTTTTGTAGGCAAAAGCCCTGGACGGGCTGCAGGCAAGTTAGGCATGTTGGCTTTGAAAGGAGGCACTTTTCCCCAAGAAGCCAAACTCAAGAACCCACAATGCAGATGTCATTTTGTAGGGCGCGTTTGGGCCTCCGATGGCAGCCAGGTTTGGAGGAGGGGGCAGCTTTGGTCTGGGAGAAATCCTCGTCCTTATGGAATTTTTGTAGGCAAAAGCCCAGGACGGGCCGCAGGCAAGTTGACTCCGAATGGAGGCACTTTTCCCCAAGAAGCCAAACTCAAGAGCCCACTTGGCATATGTCATTTTGTACGGCGCGTTTGGGCCTCTGATGGCAGCCAGGTTAGGAGGAGGGGGCAGCTTTGGTCTGGGAGAAATCCTCGTCCTTATGGAATTTTTGTAGGCAAAAGCCCTGCATGGGCCGCAGGCAAGTTGACTCCGAAAGGAGGCACTTTTCCCCAAGAAGCCAAACTCAAGAGCCCACTTGGCAGGTGTCATTTTGTAGGGCGCGTTTGGGCCTCCGATGGCAGCCAGGTTTGGAGGAGGGGGCAGCTTTGGTCTGGGAGAAATCCTCGTCCTTATGGAATTTTTGTAGGCAAAAGCCCAGGACGGGCTGCAGGCAAGTTGACTCCGAATGGAGGCACTTTTCCCCAAGAAGCCAAACTCAAGAGCCCACTTGGCATATGTCATTTTGTAGGGCGCGTTTGGGCCTCCGATGGCAGCCAGGTTTGGAGGAGGGGGCAGCTTTGGTCTGGGAGAAATCTTCGTCCTTATGCAATTTTTGTAGGCAAAAGCCCAGGACGGGCTGCAGGCAAGTTGACTCCGAATGGAGGCACTTTTCCCCAAGAAGCCAAACTCAAGAGCCCACTTGGCAGATGTCATTTTGTAGGGCGCGTTTGGGCCTCCGATGGCAGCCAGGTTAGGAGGAGGGGGCAGCTTTGGTCTGGGAGAAATCCTCGTCCTTATGGAATTTTTGTAGGCAAAAGCCCTGGACGGGCTGCAGGCAAGTTAGGCATGTTGGCTTTGAAAGGAGGCACTTTTCCCCAAGAAGCCAAACTCAAGAACCCACAATGCAGATGTCATTTTGTAGGGCGCGTTTGGGCCTCCGATGGCAGCCAGGTTTGGAGGAGGGGGCAGCTTTGGTCTGGGAGAAATCCTCGTCCTTATGGAATTTTTGTAGGCAAAAGCCCTGGACGGGCTGCAGGCAAGTTGACTCCGAAAGGAGGCACTTTTCCCCAAGAAGCCAAACTCAAGAGCCCACTTGGCAGATGTCATTTTGTAGGGCGCGTTTGGGCCTCCGATGGCAGCCAGGTTTGGAGGAGGGGGCAGCTTTGGTCTGGGAGAAATCCTCGTCCTTATGGAATTTTTGTAGGCAAAAGCCCAGGACGGGCTGCAGGCAAGTTGACTCCGAATGGAGGCACTTTTCCCCAAGAAGCCAAACTCAAGAGCCCACTTGGCAGATGTCATTTTGTAGGGCGCGTTTGGGCCTCTGATGGCAGCCAGGTTAGGAGGAGGGGGCAGCTTTGGTCTGGGAGAAATCCTCGTCCTTATGGAATTTTTGTAGGCAAAAGCCCAGGACGGGCTGCAGGCAAGTTAGGCATGTTGGCTTTGAAAGGAGGCACTTTTCCCCAAGAAGCCAAACTCAAGAACCCACAATGCAGATGTCATTTTGTAGGGCGCGTTTGGGCCTCCGATGGCAGCCAGGTTTGGAGGAGGGGGCAGCTTTGGTCTGGGAGAAATCTTCGTCCTTATGGAATTTTTGGAGGCAAAAGCCCAGGACGGGCTGCAGGCAAGTTGACTCCGAATGGAGGCACTTTTCCCCAAGAAGCCAAACTCAAGAGCCCACTTGGCAGATGTCATTTTGTAGGGCGCGTTTGGGCCTCTGATGGCAGCCAGGTTAGGAGGAGGGGGCAGCTTTGGTCTGGGAGAAATCCTCGTCCTTATGGAATTTTTGTAGGCAAAAGCCCAGGACGGGCCGCAGGCAAGTTGACTCCGAAAGGAGGCACTTTTCCCCAAGAAGCCAAACTCAAGAGCCCACTTGGCAGGTGTCATTTTGTACGGCGCGTTTGGGCCTCTGATGGCAGCCAGGTTTGGAGGAGGGGGCAGCTTTGGTCTGGGAGAAATCCTCGTCCTTATGGAATTTTTGTAGGCAAAAGCCCAGGACGGGCCGCAGGCAAGTTGACTCCGAATGGAGGCACTTTTCCCCAAGAAGCCAAACTCAAGAGCCCACTTGGCATATGTCATTTTGTAGGGCGCGTTTGGGCCTCTGATGGCAGCCAGGTTTGGAGGAGGGGGCAGCTTTGGTCTGGGATAAATCCTCGTCCTTATGGAATTTTTGTAGGCAAAAGCCCTGCATGGGCCGCAGGCAAGTTGACTCCGAAAGGAGGCACTTTTCCCCAAGAAGCCAAACTCAAGAGCCCACTTGGCATATGTCATTTTGTAGGGCGCGTTTGGGCCTCCGATGGCAGCCAGGTTTGGAGGAGGGGGCAGCTTTGGTCTGGGAGAAATCCTCGTCCTTATGGAATTTTTGTAGGCAAAAGCCCAGGACGGGCTGCAGGCAAGTTGACTCCGAATGGAGGCACTTTTCCCCAAGAAGCCAAACTCAAGAGCCCACTTGGCAGATGTCATTTTGTAGGGCGCGTTTGGGCCTCTGATGGCAGCCAGGTTAGGAGGAGGGGGCAGCTTTGGTCTGGGAGAAATCCTCGTCCTTATGGAATTTTTGTAGGCAAAAGCCCTGGACGGGCTGCAGGCAAGTTAGGCATGTTGGATTTGAAAGGAGGCACTTTTCCCCAAGAATCCAAACTCAAGAGCCCACTTGGCAGATGTCATTTTGTAGGGCGCGTTTGGGCCTCCGATGGCAGCCAGGTTTGGAGGAGGGGGCAGCTTTGGTCTGGGAGAAATCCTCGTCCTTATGGAATTTTTGTAGGCAAAAGCCCAGGACGGGCTGCAGGCAAGTTGACTCCGAATGGAGGCACTTTTCCCCAAGAAGCCAAACTCAAGAGCCCACTTGGCAGGTGTCATTTTGTAGGGCGCGTTTGGGCCTCTGATGGCAGCCAGGTTTGGAGGAGGGGGCAGCTTTGGTCTGGGAGAAATCCTCGTCCTTATGGAATTTTTGTAGGCAAAAGCCCAGGACGGGCCGCAGGCAAGTTGACTCCGAAAGGAGGCACTTTTCCCCAAGAAGCCAAACTCAAGAGCCCACTTGGCATATGTCATTTTGTAGGGCGCGTTTGGGCCTCCGATGGCAGCCAGGTTTGGAGGAGGGGGCAGCTTTGGTCTGGGAGAAATCCTCGTCCTTATGGAATTTTTGTAGGCAAAAGCCCAGGACGGGCTGCAGGCAAGTTGACTCCGAATGGAGGCACTTTTCCCCAAGAAGCCAAACTCAAGAGCCCACTTGGCAGATGTCATTTTGTAGGGCGCGTTTGGGCCTCTGATGGCAGCCAGGTTAGGAGGAGGGGGCAGCTTTGGTCTGGGAGAAATCCTCGTCCTTATGGAATTTTTGTAGGCAAAAGCCCTGGACGGGCTGCAGGCAAGTTAGGCATGTTGGCTTTGAAAGGAGGCACTTTTCCCCAAGAAGCCAAACTCAAGAACCCACAATGCAGATGTCATTTTGTAGGGCGCGTTTGGGCCTCCGATGGCAGCCAGGTTTGGAGGAGGGGGCAGCTTTGGTCTGGGAGAAATCCTCGTCCTTATGGAATTTTTGTAGGCAAAAGCCCAGGACGGGCCGCAGGCAAGTTGACTCCGAATGGAGGCACTTTTCCCCAAGAAGCCAAACTCAAGAGCCCACTTGGCATATGTCATTTTGTACGGCGCGTTTGGGCCTCTGATGGCAGCCAGGTTAGGAGGAGGGGGCAGCTTTGGTCTGGGAGAAATCCTCGTCCTTATGGAATTTTTGTAGGCAAAAGCCCTGCATGGGCCGCAGGCAAGTTGACTCCGAAAGGAGGCACTTTTCCCCAAGAAGCCAAACTCAAGAGCCCACTTGGCATATGTCATTTTGTAGGGCGCGTTTGGGCCTCCGATGGCAGCCAGGTTAGGAGGAGGGGGCAGCTTTGGTCTGGGAGAAATCCTCGTCCTTATGGAATTTTTGTAGGCAAAAGCCCAGGACGGGCCGCAAGCAAGTTGACTCCGAAAGGAGGCACTTTTCCCCAAGAAGCCAAACTCAAGAGCCCACTTGGCATATGTCATTTTGTAGGGCGCGTTTGGGCCTCCGATGGCAGCCAGGTTTGGAGGAGGGGGCAGCTTTGGTCTGGGAGAAATCTTCGTCCTTATGGAATTTTTGTAGGCAAAAGCCCAGGACGGGCTGCAGGCAAGTTGACTCCGAATGGAGGCACTTTTCCCCAAGAAGCCAAACTCAAGAGCCCACTTGGCAGATGTCATTTTGTAGGGCGCGTTTGGGCCTCTGATGGCAGCCAGGTTAGGAGGAGGGGGCAGCTTTGGTCTGGGAGAAATCCTCGTCCTTATGGAATTTTTGTAGGCAAAAGCCCTGGACGGGCTGCAGGCAAGTTAGGCATGTTGGCTTTGAAAGGAGGCACTTTTCCCCAAGAAGCCAAACTCAAGAACCCACAATGCAGATGTCATTTTGTAGGGCGCGTTTGGGCCTCCGATGGCAGCCAGGTTTGGAGGAGGGGGCAGCTTTGGTCTGGAAGAAATCCTCGTCCTTATGGAATTTTTGTAGGCAAAAGCCCAGGACGGGCCGCAGGCAAGTTGACTCCGAAAGGAGGCACTTTTCCCCAAGAAGCCAAACTCAAGAGCCCACTTGGCAGGTGTCATTTTGTAGGGCGCGTTTGGGCCTCCGATGGCAGCCAGGTTTGGAGGAGGGGGCAGCTTTGGTCTGGGAGAAATCCTCGTCCTTATGGAATTTTTGTAGGCAAAAGCCCAGGACGGGCTGCAGGCAAGTTGACTCCGAATGGAGGCACTTTTCCCCAAGAAGCCAAACTCAAGAGCCCACTTGGCAGATGTCTTTTTGTAGGGCGCGTTTGGGCCTCTGATGGCAGCCAGGTTTGGAGGAGGGGGCAGCTTTGGTCTGGGAGAAATCCTCGTCCTTATGGAATTTTTGTAGGCAAAAGCCCTGCATGGGCCGCAGGCAAGTTGACTCCGAAAGGAGGCACTTTTCCCCAAGAAGCCAAACTCAAGAGCCCACTTGGCATATGTCATTTTGTAGGGCGCGTTTGGGCCTCCGATGGCAGCCAGGTTTGGAGGAGGGGGCAGCTTTGGTCTGGGAGAAATCCTCGTCCTTATGGAATTTTTGTAGGCAAAAGCCCTGGACGGGCTGCAGGCAAGTTGACTCCGAATGGAGGCACTTTTCCCCAAGAAGCCAAACTCAAGAGCCCACTTGGCAGATGTCATTTTGTAGGGCGCGTTTGGGCCTCCGATGGCAGCCAGGTTTGGAGGAGGGGGCAGCTTTGGTCTGGGAGAAATCTTCGTCCTTATGCAATTTTTGTAGGCAAAAGCCCAGGACGGGCTGCAGGCAAGTTGACTCCGAATGGAGGCACTTTTCCCCAAGAAGCCAAACTCAAGAGCCCACTTGGCAGATGTCATTTTGTAGGGCGCGTTTGGGCCTCTGATGGCAGCCAGGTTAGGAGGAGGGGGCAGCTTTGGTCTGGGAGAAATCCTCGTCCTTATGGAATTTTTGTAGGCAAAAGCCCTGGACGGGCTGCAGGCAAGTTAGGCATGTTGGCTTTGAAAGGAGGCACTTTTCCCCAAGAAGCCAAACTCAAGAACCCACAATGCAGATGTCATTTTGTAGGGCGCGTTTGGGCCTCCGATGGCAGCCAGGTTTGGAGGAGGGGGCAGCTTTGGTCTGGGAGAAATCCTCGTCCTTATGGAATTTTTGTAGGCAAAAGCCCTGGACGGGCTGCAGGCAAGTTGACTCCGAAAGGAGGCACTTTTCCCCAAGAAGCCAAACTCAAGAGCCCACTTGGCATATGTCATTTTGTAGGGCGCGTTTGGGCCTCCGATGGCAGCCAGGTTTGGAGGAGGGGGCAGCTTTGGTCTGGGAGAAATCCTCGTCCTTATGGAATTTTTGTAGGCAAAAGCCCAGGACGGGCTGCAGGCAAGTTGACTCCGAATGGAGGCACTTTTCCCCAAGAAGCCAAACTCAAGAGCCCACTTGGCAGATGTCATTTTGTAGGGCGCGTTTGGGCCTCTGATGGCAGCCAGGTTAGGAGGAGGGGGCAGCTTTGGTCTGGGAGAAATCCTCGTCCTTATGGAATTTTTGTAGGCAAAAGCCCAGGACGGGCTGCAGGCAAGTTAGGCATGTTGGCTTTGAAAGGAGGCACTTTTCCCCAAGAAGCCAAACTCAAGAACCCACAATGCAGATGTCATTTTGTAGGGCGCGTTTGGGCCTCCGATGGCAGCCAGGTTTGGAGGAGGGGGCAGCTTTGGTCTGGGAGAAATCCTCGTCCTTATGGAATTTTTGTAGGCAAAAGCCCAGGACTGGCCGCAGGCAAGTTGACTCCGAATGGAGGCACTTTTCCCCAAGAAGCCAAACTCAAGAGCCCACTTGGCAGGTGTCATTTTGTAGGGCGCGTTTGGGCCTCTGATGGCAGCCAGGTTTGGAGGAGGGGGCAGCTTTGGTCTGGGAGAAATCCTCGTCCTTATGGAATTTTTGTAGGCAAAAGCCCTGCATGGGCCGCAGGCAAGTTGACTCCGAAAGGAGGCACTTTTCCCCAAGAAGCCAAACTCAAGAGCCCACTTGGCAGATGTCATTTTGTAGGGCGCGTTTGGGCCTCCGATGGCAGCCAGGTTTGGAGGAGGGGGCAGCTTTGGTCTGGGATAAATCCTCGTCCTTATGGAATTTTTGTAGGCAAAAGCCCAGGACGGGCTGCAGGCAAGTTGACTCCGAATGGAGGCACTTTTCCCCAAGAAGCCAAACTCAAGAGCCCACTTGGCAGATGTCATTTTGTAGGGCGCGTTTGGGCCTCTGATGGCAGCCAGGTTAGGAGGAGGGGGCAGCTTTGGTCTGGGAGAAATCCTCGTCCTTATGGAATTTTTGTAGGCAAAAGCCCTGGACGGGCTGCAGGCAAGTTAGGCATGTTGGATTTGAAAGGAGGAACTTTTCCCCAAGAATCCAAACTCAAGAGCCCACTTGGCAGGTGTCATTTTGTAGGGCGCGTTTGGGCCTCCGATGGCAGCCAGGTTTGGAGGAGGGGGCAGCTTTGGTCTGGGAGAAATCCTCGTCCTTATGGAATTTTTGTAGGCAAAAGCCCAGGACGGGCTGCAGGCAAGTTGACTCCGAATGGAGGCACTTTTCCCCAAGAAGCCAAACTCAAGAGCCCACTTGGCAGATGTCATTTTGTAGGGCGCGTTTGGGCCTCCGATGGCAGCCAGGTTTGGAGGAGGGGGCAGCTTTGGTCTGGGAGAAATCCTCGTCCTTATGGAATTTTTGTAGGCAAAAGCCCAGGACGGGCTGCAGGCAAGTTGACTCCGAATGGAGGCACTTTTCCCCAAGAAGCCAAACTCAAGAGCCCACTTGGCAGATGTCATTTTGTAGGGCGCGTTTGGGCCTCCGATGGCAGCCAGGTTTGGAGGAGGGGGCAGCTTTGGTCTGGGAGAAATCTTCGTCCTTATGCAATTTTTGTAGGCAAAAGCCCAGGACGGGCTGCAGGCAAGTTGACTCCGAAAGGAGGCACTTTTCCCCAAGAAGCCAAACTCAAGAGCCCACTTGGCAGATGTCATTTTGTAGGGCGCGTTTGGGCCTCTGATGGCAGCCAGGTTAGGAGGAGGGGGCAGCTTTGGTCTGGGAGAAATCCTCGTCCTTATGGAATTTTTGTAGGCAAAAGCCCTGGACGGGCTGCAGGCAAGTTAGGCATGTTGGCTTTGAAAGGAGGCACTTTTCCCCAAGAAGTCAAACTCAAGAACCCACAATGCAGATGTCATTTTGTAGGGCGCGTTTGGGCCTCCGATGGCAGCCAGGTTTGGAGGAGGGGGCAGCTTTGGTCTGGGAGAAATCCTCGTCCTTATGGAATTTTTGTAGGCAAAAGCCCTGGACGGGCTGCAGGCAAGTTGACTCCGAAAGGAGGCACTTTTCCCCAAGAAGCCAAACTCAAGAGCCCACTTGGCATATGTCATTTTGTAGGGCGCGTTTGGGCCTCCGATGGCAGCCAGGTTTGGAGGAGGGGGCAGCTTTGGTCTGGGAGAAATCCTCGTCCTTATGGAATTTTTGTAGGCAAAAGCCCAGGACGGGCTGCAGGCAAGTTGACTCCGAATGGAGGCACTTTTCCCCAAGAAGCCAAACTCAAGAGCCCACTTGGCAGATGTCATTTTGTAGGGCGCATTTGGGCCTCTGATGGCAGCCAGGTTAGGAGGAGGGGGCAGCTTTGGTCTGGGAGAAATCCTCGTCCTTATGGAATTTTTGTAGGCAAAAGCCCAGGACGGGCTGCAGGCAAGTTAGGCATGTTGGCTTTGAAAGGAGGCACTTTTCCCCAAGAAGCCAAACTCAAGAACCCACAATGCAGATGTCATTTTGTAGGGCGCGTTTGGGCCTCCGATGGCAGCCAGGTTTGGAGGAGGGGGCAGCTTTGGTCTGGGAGAAATCCTCGTCCTTATGGAATTTTTGTAGGCAAAAGCCCAGGACGGGCTGCAGGCAAGTTAGGCATGTTGGCTTTGAAAGGAGGCACTTTTCCCCAAGAAGCCAAACTCAAGAACCCACAATGCAGATGTCATTTTGTAGGGTGCGTTTGGGCCTCCGATGGCAGCCAGGTTTGGAGGAGGGGGCAGCTTTGGTCTGGGAGAAATCCTCGTCCTTATGGAATTTTTGTATGCAAAAGCCCAGGACTGGCCGCAGGCAAGTTGACTCCGAATGGAGGCACTTTTCCCCAAGAAGCCAAACTCAAGAGCCCACTTGGCAGGTGTCATTTTGTAGGGCGCGTTTGGGCCTCTGATGGCAGCCAGGTTTGGAGGAGGGGGCAGCTTTGGTCTGGGAGAAATCCTCGTCCTTATGGAATTTTTGTAGGCAAAAGCCCTGCATGGGCCGCAGGCAAGTTGACTCCGAAAGGAGGCACTTTTCCCCAAGAAGCCAAACTCAAGAGCCCACTTGGCATATGTCATTTTGTAGGGCGCGTTTGGGCCTCCGATGGCAGCCAGGTTTGGAGGAGGGGGCAGCTTTGGTCTGGGAGAAATCCTCGTCCTTATGGAATTTTTGTAGGCAAAAGCCCAGGACGGGCTGCAGGCAAGTTGACTCCGAATGGAGGCACTTTTCCCCAAGAAGCCAAACTCAAGAGCCCACTTGGCAGATGTCATTTTGTAGGGCGCGTTTGGGCCTCCGATGGCAGCCAGGTTTGGAGGAGGGGGCAGCTTTGGTCTGGGAGAAATCTTCGTCCTTATGGAATTTTTGTAGGCAAAAGCCCAGGACGGGCTGCAGGCAAGTTGACTCCGAAAGGAGGCACTTTTCCCCAAGAAGCCAAACTCAAGAGCCCACTTGGCAGATGTCATTTTGTAGGGCGCGTTTGGGCCTCTGATGGCAGCCAGGTTAGGAGGAGGGGGCAGCTTTGGTCTGGGAGAAATCCTCGTCCTTATGGAATTTTTGTAGGCAAAAGCCCTGGACGGGCTGCAGGCAAGTTAGGCATGTTGGCTTTGAAAGGAGGCACTTTTCCCCAAGAAGTCAAACTCAAGAACCCACAATGCAGATGTCATTTTGTAGGGCGCGTTTGGGCCTCCGATGGCAGCCAGGTTTGGAGGAGGGGGCAGCTTTGGTCTGGGAGAAATCCTCGTCCTTATGGAATTTTTGTAGGCAAAAGCCCTGGACGGGCTGCAGGCAAGTTGACTCCGAAAGGAGGCACTTTTCCCCAAGAAGCCAAACTCAAGAGCCCACTTGGCATATGTCATTTTGTAGGGCGCGTTTGGGCCTCCGATGGCAGCCAGGTTTGGAGGAGGGGGCAGCTTTGGTCTGGGAGAAATCCTCGTCCTTATGGAATTTTTGTAGGCAAAAGCCCAGGACGGGCTGCAGGCAAGTTGACTCCGAATGGAGGCACTTTTCCCCAAGAAGCCAAACTCAAGAGCCCACTTGGCAGATGTCATTTTGTAGGGCGCATTTGGGCCTCTGATGGCAGCCAGGTTAGGAGGAGGGGGCAGCTTTGGTCTGGGAGAAATCCTCGTCCTTATGGAATTTTTGTAGGCAAAAGCCCAGGACGGGCTGCAGGCAAGTTAGGCATGTTGGCTTTGAAAGGAGGCACTTTTCCCCAAGAAGCCAAACTCAAGAACCCACAATGCAGATGTCATTTTGTAGGGCGCGTTTGGGCCTCCGATGGCAGCCAGGTTTGGAGGAGGGGGCAGCTTTGGTCTGGGAGAAATCCTCGTCCTTATGGAATTTTTGTAGGCAAAAGCCCAGGACGGGCTGCAGGCAAGTTAGGCATGTTGGCTTTGAAAGGAGGCACTTTTCCCCAAGAAGCCAAACTCAAGAACCCACAATGCAGATGTCATTTTGTAGGGTGCGTTTGGGCCTCCGATGGCAGCCAGGTTTGGAGGAGGGGGCAGCTTTGGTCTGGGAGAAATCCTCGTCCTTATGGAATTTTTGTATGCAAAAGCCCAGGACTGGCCGCAGGCAAGTTGACTCCGAATGGAGGCACTTTTCCCCAAGAAGCCAAACTCAAGAGCCCACTTGGCAGGTGTCATTTTGTAGGGCGCGTTTGGGCCTCTGATGGCAGCCAGGTTTGGAGGAGGGGGCAGCTTTGGTCTGGGAGAAATCCTCGTCCTTATGGAATTTTTGTAGGCAAAAGCCCTGCATGGGCCGCAGGCAAGTTGACTCCGAAAGGAGGCACTTTTCCCCAAGAAGCCAAACTCAAGAGCCCACTTGGCATATGTCATTTTGTAGGGCGCGTTTGGGCCTCCGATGGCAGCCAGGTTTGGAGGAGGGGGCAGCTTTGGTCTGGGAGAAATCCTCGTCCTTATGGAATTTTTGTAGGCAAAAGCCCAGGACGGGCTGCAGGCAAGTTGACTCCGAATGGAGGCACTTTTCCCCAAGAAGCCAAACTCAAGAGCCCACTTGGCAGATGTCATTTTGTAGGGCGCGTTTGGGCCTCCGATGGCAGCCAGGTTTGGAGGAGGGGGCAGCTTTGGTCTGGGAGAAATCTTCGTCCTTATGGAATTTTTGTAGGCAAAAGCCCAGGACGGGCTGCAGGCAAGTTGACTCCGAAAGGAGGCACTTTTCCCCAAGAAGCCAAACTCAAGAGCCCACTTGGCAGATGTCATTTTGTAGGGCGCGTTTGGGCCTCTGATGGCAGCCAGGTTAGGAGGAGGGGGCAGCTTTGGTCTGGGAGAAATCCTCGTCCTTATGGAATTTTTGTAGGCAAAAGCCCAGGACGGGCCGCAGGCAAGTTGACTCCGAATGGAGGCACTTTTCCCCAAGAAGCCAAACTCAAGAGCCCACTTGGCAGGTGTCATTTTGTAGGGCGCGTTTGGGCCTCTGATGGCAGCCAGGTTTGGAGGAGGGGGCAGCTTTGGTCTGGGAGAAATCTTCGTCCTTATGGAATTTTTGTAGGCAAAAGCCCAGGACGGGCTGCAGGCAAGTTGACTCCGAATGGAGGCACTTTTCCCCAAGAAGCCAAACTCAAGAGCCCACTTGGCAGATGTCATTTTGTAGGGCGCGTTTGGGCCTCTGATGGCAGCCAGGTTAGGAGGAGGGGGCAGCTTTGGTCTGGGAGAAATCCTCGTCCTTATGGAATTTTTGTAGGCAAAAGCCCTGGACGGGCTGCAGGCAAGTTAGGCATGTTGGCTTTGAAAGGAGGCACTTTTCCCCAAGAAGTCAAACTCAAGAACCCACAATGCAGATGTCATTTTGTAGGGCGCGTTTGGGCCTCCGATGGCAGCCAGGTTTGGAGGAGGGGGCAGCTTTGGTCTGGGAGAAATCCTCGTCCTTATGGAATTTTTGTAGGCAAAAGCCCTGGACGGGCTGCAGGCAAGTTGACTCCGAAAGGAGGCACTTTTCCCCAAGAAGCCAAACTCAAGAGCCCACTTGGCATATGTCATTTTGTAGGGCGCGTTTGGGCCTCCGATGGCAGCCAGGTTTGGAGGAGGGGGCAGCTTTGGTCTGGGAGAAATCCTCGTCCTTATGGAATTTTTGTAGGCAAAAGCCCAGGACGGGCTGCAGGCAAGTTGACTCCGAATGGAGGCACTTTTCCCCAAGAAGCCAAACTCAAGAGCCCACTTGGCAGATGTCATTTTGTAGGGCGCGTTTGGGCCTCTGATGGCAGCCAGGTTAGGAGGAGGGGGCAGCTTTGGTCTGGGAGAAATCCTCGTCCTTATGGAATTTTTGTAGGCAAAAGCCCAGGACGGGCTGCAGGCAAGTTAGGCATGTTGGCTTTGAAAGGAGGCACTTTTCCCCAAGAAGCCAAACTCAAGAACCCACAATGCAGATGTCATTTTGTAGGGCGCGTTTGGGCCTCCGATGGCAGCCAGGTTTGGAGGAGGGGGCAGCTTTGGTCTGGGAGAAATCCTCGTCCTTATGGAATTTTTGTATGCAAAAGCCCAGGACTGGCCGCAGGCAAGTTGACTCCGAATGGAGGCACTTTTCCCCAAGAAGCCAAACTCAAGAGCCCACTTGGCAGGTGTCATTTTGTAGGGCGCGTTTGGGCCTCTGATGGCAGCCAGGTTTGGAGGAGGGGGCAGCTTTGGTCTGGGAGAAATCCTCGTCCTTATGGAATTTTTGTAGGCAAAAGGCCTGCATGGGCCGCAGGCAAGTTGACTCCGAAAGGAGGCACTTTTCCCCAAGAAGCCAAACTCAAGAGCCCACTTGGCATATGTCATTTTGTAGGGCGCGTTTGGGCCTCCGATGGCAGCCAGGTTTGGAGGAGGGGGCAGCTTTGGTCTGGGAGAAATCCTCGTCCTTATGGAATTTTTGTAGGCAAAAGCCCTGGACGGGCTGCAGGCAAGTTAGGCATGTTGGATTTGAAAGGAGGAACTTTTCCCCAAGAATCCAAACTCAAGAGCCCACTTGGCAGGTGTCATTTTGTAGGGCGCGTTTGGGCCTCCGATGGCAGCCAGGTTTGGAGGAGGGGGCAGCTTTGGTCTGGGAGAAATCCTCGTCCTTATGGAATTTTTGTAGGCAAAAGCCCAGGACGGGCTGCAGGCAAGTTGACTCCGAATGGAGGCACTTTTCCCCAAGAAGCCAAACTCAAGAGCCCACTTGGCAGATGTCATTTTGTAGGGCGCGTTTGGGCCTCCGATGGCAGCCAGGTTTGGAGGAGGGGGCAGCTTTGGTCTGGGAGAAATCCTCGTCCTTATGGAATTTTTGTAGGCAAAAGCCCAGGACGGGCTGCAGGCAAGTTGACTCCGAATGGAGGCACTTTTCCCCAAGAAGCCAAACTCAAGAGCCCACTTGGCAGATGTCATTTTGTAGGGCGCGTTTGGGCCTCCGATGGCAGCCAGGTTTGGAGGAGGGGGCAGCTTTGGTCTGGGAGAAATCTTCGTCCTTATGCAATTTTTGTAGGCAAAAGCCCAGGACGGGCTGCAGGCAAGTTGACTCCGAAAGGAGGCACTTTTCCCCAAGAAGCCAAACTCAAGAGCCCACTTGGCAGATGTCATTTTGTAGGGCGCGTTTGGGCCTCTGATGGCAGCCAGGTTAGGAGGAGGGGGCAGCTTTGGTCTGGGAGAAATCCTCGTCCTTATGGAATTTTTGTAGGCAAAAGCCCTGGACGGGCTGCAGGCAAGTTAGGCATGTTGGCTTTGAAAGGAGGCACTTTTCCCCAAGAAGCCAAACTCAAGAACCCACAATGCAGATGTCATTTTGTAGGGCGCGTTTGGGCCTCCGATGGCAGCCAGGTTTGGAGGAGGGGGCAGCTTTGGTCTGGGAGAAATCCTCGTCCTTATGGAATTTTTGTAGGCAAAAGCCCTGGACGGGCTGCAGGCAAGTTGACTCCGAAAGGAGGCACTTTTCCCCAAGAAGCCAAACTCAAGAGCCCACTTGGCATATGTCATTTTGTAGGGCGCGTTTGGGCCTCCGATGGCAGCCAGGTTTGGAGGAGGGGGCAGCTTTGGTCTGGGAGAAATCCTCGTCCTTATGGAATTTTTGTAGGCAAAAGCCCAGGACGGGCTGCAGGCAAGTTGACTCCGAATGGAGGCACTTTTCCCCAAGAAGCCAAACTCAAGAGCCCACTTGGCAGATGTCATTTTGTAGGGCGCGTTTGGGCCTCTGATGGCAGCCAGGTTAGGAGGAGGGGGCAGCTTTGGTCTGGGAGAAATCCTCGTCCTTATGGAATTTTTGTAGGCAAAAGCCCAGGACGGGCTGCAGGCAAGTTAGGCATGTTGGCTTTGAAAGGAGGCACTTTTCCCCAAGAAGCCAAACTCAAGAACCCACAATGCAGATGTCATTTTGTAGGGCGCGTTTGGGCCTCCGATGGCAGCCAGGTTTGGAGGAGGGGGCAGCTTTGGTCTGGGAGAAATCCTCGTCCTTATGGAATTTTTGTATGCAAAAGCCCAGGACTGGCCGCAGGCAAGTTGACTCCGAATGGAGGCACTTTTCCCCAAGAAGCCAAACTCAAGAGCCCACTTGGCAGGTGTCATTTTGTAGGGCGCGTTTGGGCCTCTGATGGCAGCCAGGTTTGGAGGAGGGGGCAGCTTTGGTCTGGGAGAAATCCTCGTCCTTATGGAATTTTTGTAGGCAAAAGCCCTGCATGGGCCGCAGGCAAGTTGACTCCGAAAGGAGGCACTTTTCCCCAAGAAGCCAAACTCAAGAGCCCACTTGGCATATGTCATTTTGTAGGGCGCGTTTGGGCCTCCGATGGCAGCCAGGTTTGGAGGAGGGGGCAGCTTTGGTCTGGGAGAAATCCTCGTCCTTATGGAATTTTTGTAGGCAAAAGCCCTGGACGGGCTGCAGGCAAGTTAGGCATGTTGGATTTGAAAGGAGGAACTTTTCCCCAAGAATCCAAACTCAAGAGCCCACTTGGCAGGTGTCATTTTGTAGGGCGCGTTTGGGCCTCCGATGGCAGCCAGGTTTGGAGGAGGGGGCAGCTTTGGTCTGGGAGAAATCCTCGTCCTTATGGAATTTTTGTAGGCAAAAGCCCAGGACGGGCTGCAGGCAAGTTGACTCCGAATGGAGGCACTTTTCCCCAAGAAGCCAAACTCAAGAGCCCACTTGGCAGATGTCATTTTGTAGGGCGCGTTTGGGCCTCCGATGGCAGCCAGGTTTGGAGGAGGGGGCAGCTTTGGTCTGGGAGAAATCCTCGTCCTTATGGAATTTTTGTAGGCAAAAGCCCAGGACGGGCTGCAGGCAAGTTGACTCCGAATGGAGGCACTTTTCCCCAAGAAGCCAAACTCAAGAGCCCACTTGGCAGATGTCATTTTGTAGGGCGCGTTTGGGCCTCCGATGGCAGCCAGGTTTGGAGGAGGGGGCAGCTTTGGTCTGGGAGAAATCTTCGTCCTTATGCAATTTTTGTAGGCAAAAGCCCAGGACGGGCTGCAGGCAAGTTGACTCCGAAAGGAGGCACTTTTCCCCAAGAAGCCAAACTCAAGAGCCCACTTGGCAGATGTCATTTTGTAGGGCGCGTTTGGGCCTCTGATGGCAGCCAGGTTAGGAGGAGGGGGCAGCTTTGGTCTGGGAGAAATCCTCGTCCTTATGGAATTTTTGTAGGCAAAAGCCCTGGACGGGCTGCAGGCAAGTTAGGCATGTTGGCTTTGAAAGGAGGCACTTTTCCCCAAGAAGCCAAACTCAAGAACCCACAATGCAGATGTCGTTTTGTAGGGCGCGTTTGGGCCTCCGATGGCAGCCAGGTTTGGAGGAGGGGGCAGCTTTGGTCTGGGAGAAATCCTCGTCCTTATGGAATTTTTGTATGCAAAAGCCCAGGACTGGCCGCAGGCAAGTTGACTCCGAATGGAGGCACTTTTCCCCAAGAAGCCAAACTCAAGAGCCCACTTGGCAGGTGTCATTTTGTAGGGCGCGTTTGGGCCTCTGATGGCAGCCAGGTTTGGAGGAGGGGGCAGCTTTGGTCTGGGAGAAATCCTCGTCCTTATGGAATTTTTGTAGGCAAAAGCCCTGCATGGGCCGCAGGCAAGTTGACTCCGAAAGGAGGCACTTTTCCCCAAGAAGCCAAACTCAAGAGCCCACTTGGCATATGTCATTTTGTAGGGCGCGTTTGGGCCTCCGATGGCAGCCAGGTTTGGAGGAGGGGGCAGCTTTGGTCTGGGAGAAATCCTCGTCCTTATGGAATTTTTGTAGGCAAAAGCCCAGGACGGGCTGCAGGCAAGTTGACTCCGAATGGAGGCACTTTTCCCCAAGAAGCCAAACTCAAGAGCCCACTTGGCAGATGTCATTTTGTAGGGCGCGTTTGGGCCTCCGATGGCAGCCAGGTTTGGAGGAGGGGGCAGCTTTGGTCTGGGAGAAATCTTCGTCCTTATGGAATTTTTGTAGGCAAAAGCCCAGGACGGGCTGCAGGCAAGTTGACTCCGAAAGGAGGCACTTTTCCCCAAGAAGCCAAACTCAAGAGCCCACTTGGCAGATGTCATTTTGTAGGGCGCGTTTGGGCCTCTGATGGCAGCCAGGTTAGGAGGAGGGGGCAGCTTTGGTCTGGGAGAAATCCTCGTCCTTATGGAATTTTTGTAGGCAAAAGCCCAGGACGGGCCGCAGGCAAGTTGACTCCGAATGGAGGCACTTTTCCCCAAGAAGCCAAACTCAAGAGCCCACTTGGCAGGTGTCATTTTGTAGGGCGCGTTTGGGCCTCTGATGGCAGCCAGGTTTGGAGGAGGGGGCAGCTTTGGTCTGGGAGAAATCTTCGTCCTTATGGAATTTTTGTAGGCAAAAGCCCAGGACGGGCTGCAGGCAAGTTGACTCCGAATGGAGGCACTTTTCCCCAAGAAGCCAAACTCAAGAGCCCACTTGGCAGATGTCATTTTGTAGGGCGCGTTTGGGCCTCTGATGGCAGCCAGGTTAGGAGGAGGGGGCAGCTTTGGTCTGGGAGAAATCCTCGTCCTTATGGAATTTTTGTAGGCAAAAGCCCTGGACGGGCTGCAGGCAAGTTAGGCATGTTGGCTTTGAAAGGAGGCACTTTTCCCCAAGAAGTCAAACTCAAGAACCCACAATGCAGATGTCATTTTGTAGGGCGCGTTTGGGCCTCCGATGGCAGCCAGGTTTGGAGGAGGGGGCAGCTTTGGTCTGGGAGAAATCCTCGTCCTTATGGAATTTTTGTAGGCAAAAGCCCTGGACGGGCTGCAGGCAAGTTGACTCCGAAAGGAGGCACTTTTCCCCAAGAAGCCAAACTCAAGAGCCCACTTGGCATATGTCATTTTGTAGGGCGCGTTTGGGCCTCCGATGGCAGCCAGGTTTGGAGGAGGGGGCAGCTTTGGTCTGGGAGAAATCCTCGTCCTTATGGAATTTTTGTAGGCAAAAGCCCAGGACGGGCTGCAGGCAAGTTGACTCCGAATGGAGGCACTTTTCCCCAAGAAGCCAAACTCAAGAGCCCACTTGGCAGATGTCATTTTGTAGGGCGCGTTTGGGCCTCTGATGGCAGCCAGGTTAGGAGGAGGGGGCAGCTTTGGTCTGGGAGAAATCCTCGTCCTTATGGAATTTTTGTAGGCAAAAGCCCAGGACGGGCTGCAGGCAAGTTAGGCATGTTGGCTTTGAAAGGAGGCACTTTTCCCCAAGAAGCCAAACTCAAGAACCCACAATGCAGATGTCATTTTGTAGGGCGCGTTTGGGCCTCCGATGGCAGCCAGGTTTGGAGGAGGGGGCAGCTTTGGTCTGGGAGAAATCCTCGTCCTTATGGAATTTTTGTATGCAAAAGCCCAGGACTGGCCGCAGGCAAGTTGACTCCGAATGGAGGCACTTTTCCCCAAGAAGCCAAACTCAAGAGCCCACTTGGCAGGTGTCATTTTGTAGGGCGCGTTTGGGCCTCTGATGGCAGCCAGGTTTGGAGGAGGGGGCAGCTTTGGTCTGGGAGAAATCCTCGTCCTTATGGAATTTTTGTAGGCAAAAGGCCTGCATGGGCCGCAGGCAAGTTGACTCCGAAAGGAGGCACTTTTCCCCAAGAAGCCAAACTCAAGAGCCCACTTGGCATATGTCATTTTGTAGGGCGCGTTTGGGCCTCCGATGGCAGCCAGGTTTGGAGGAGGGGGCAGCTTTGGTCTGGGAGAAATCCTCGTCCTTATGGAATTTTTGTAGGCAAAAGCCCTGGACGGGCTGCAGGCAAGTTAGGCATGTTGGATTTGAAAGGAGGAACTTTTCCCCAAGAATCCAAACTCAAGAGCCCACTTGGCAGGTGTCATTTTGTAGGGCGCGTTTGGGCCTCCGATGGCAGCCAGGTTTGGAGGAGGGGGCAGCTTTGGTCTGGGAGAAATCCTCGTCCTTATGGAATTTTTGTAGGCAAAAGCCCAGGACGGGCTGCAGGCAAGTTGACTCCGAATGGAGGCACTTTTCCCCAAGAAGCCAAACTCAAGAGCCCACTTGGCAGATGTCATTTTGTAGGGCGCGTTTGGGCCTCCGATGGCAGCCAGGTTTGGAGGAGGGGGCAGCTTTGGTCTGGGAGAAATCCTCGTCCTTATGGAATTTTTGTAGGCAAAAGCCCAGGACGGGCTGCAGGCAAGTTGACTCCGAATGGAGGCACTTTTCCCCAAGAAGCCAAACTCAAGAGCCCACTTGGCAGATGTCATTTTGTAGGGCGCGTTTGGGCCTCCGATGGCAGCCAGGTTTGGAGGAGGGGGCAGCTTTGGTCTGGGAGAAATCTTCGTCCTTATGCAATTTTTGTAGGCAAAAGCCCAGGACGGGCTGCAGGCAAGTTGACTCCGAAAGGAGGCACTTTTCCCCAAGAAGCCAAACTCAAGAGCCCACTTGGCAGATGTCATTTTGTAGGGCGCGTTTGGGCCTCTGATGGCAGCCAGGTTAGGAGGAGGGGGCAGCTTTGGTCTGGGAGAAATCCTCGTCCTTATGGAATTTTTGTAGGCAAAAGCCCTGGACGGGCTGCAGGCAAGTTAGGCATGTTGGCTTTGAAAGGAGGCACTTTTCCCCAAGAAGCCAAACTCAAGAACCCACAATGCAGATGTCATTTTGTAGGGCGCGTTTGGGCCTCCGATGGCAGCCAGGTTTGGAGGAGGGGGCAGCTTTGGTCTGGGAGAAATCCTCGTCCTTATGGAATTTTTGTAGGCAAAAGCCCTGGACGGGCTGCAGGCAAGTTGACTCCGAAAGGAGGCACTTTTCCCCAAGAAGCCAAACTCAAGAGCCCACTTGGCATATGTCATTTTGTAGGGCGCGTTTGGGCCTCCGATGGCAGCCAGGTTTGGAGGAGGGGGCAGCTTTGGTCTGGGAGAAATCCTCGTCCTTATGGAATTTTTGTAGGCAAAAGCCCAGGACGGGCTGCAGGCAAGTTGACTCCGAATGGAGGCACTTTTCCCCAAGAAGCCAAACTCAAGAGCCCACTTGGCAGATGTCATTTTGTAGGGCGCGTTTGGGCCTCTGATGGCAGCCAGGTTAGGAGGAGGGGGCAGCTTTGGTCTGGGAGAAATCCTCGTCCTTATGGAATTTTTGTAGGCAAAAGCCCAGGACGGGCTGCAGGCAAGTTAGGCATGTTGGCTTTGAAAGGAGGCACTTTTCCCCAAGAAGCCAAACTCAAGAACCCACAATGCAGATGTCATTTTGTAGGGCGCGTTTGGGCCTCCGATGGCAGCCAGGTTTGGAGGAGGGGGCAGCTTTGGTCTGGGAGAAATCCTCGTCCTTATGGAATTTTTGTATGCAAAAGCCCAGGACTGGCCGCAGGCAAGTTGACTCCGAATGGAGGCACTTTTCCCCAAGAAGCCAAACTCAAGAGCCCACTTGGCAGGTGTCATTTTGTAGGGCGCGTTTGGGCCTCTGATGGCAGCCAGGTTTGGAGGAGGGGGCAGCTTTGGTCTGGGAGAAATCCTCGTCCTTATGGAATTTTTGTAGGCAAAAGCCCTGCATGGGCCGCAGGCAAGTTGACTCCGAAAGGAGGCACTTTTCCCCAAGAAGCCAAACTCAAGAGCCCACTTGGCATATGTCATTTTGTAGGGCGCGTTTGGGCCTCCGATGGCAGCCAGGTTTGGAGGAGGGGGCAGCTTTGGTCTGGGAGAAATCCTCGTCCTTATGGAATTTTTGTAGGCAAAAGCCCTGGACGGGCTGCAGGCAAGTTAGGCATGTTGGATTTGAAAGGAGGAACTTTTCCCCAAGAATCCAAACTCAAGAGCCCACTTGGCAGGTGTCATTTTGTAGGGCGCGTTTGGGCCTCCGATGGCAGCCAGGTTTGGAGGAGGGGGCAGCTTTGGTCTGGGAGAAATCCTCGTCCTTATGGAATTTTTGTAGGCAAAAGCCCAGGACGGGCTGCAGGCAAGTTGACTCCGAATGGAGGCACTTTTCCCCAAGAAGCCAAACTCAAGAGCCCACTTGGCAGATGTCATTTTGTAGGGCGCGTTTGGGCCTCCGATGGCAGCCAGGTTTGGAGGAGGGGGCAGCTTTGGTCTGGGAGAAATCCTCGTCCTTATGGAATTTTTGTAGGCAAAAGCCCAGGACGGGCTGCAGGCAAGTTGACTCCGAATGGAGGCACTTTTCCCCAAGAAGCCAAACTCAAGAGCCCACTTGGCAGATGTCATTTTGTAGGGCGCGTTTGGGCCTCCGATGGCAGCCAGGTTTGGAGGAGGGGGCAGCTTTGGTCTGGGAGAAATCTTCGTCCTTATGCAATTTTTGTAGGCAAAAGCCCAGGACGGGCTGCAGGCAAGTTGACTCCGAAAGGAGGCACTTTTCCCCAAGAAGCCAAACTCAAGAGCCCACTTGGCAGATGTCATTTTGTAGGGCGCGTTTGGGCCTCTGATGGCAGCCAGGTTAGGAGGAGGGGGCAGCTTTGGTCTGGGAGAAATCCTCGTCCTTATGGAATTTTTGTAGGCAAAAGCCCTGGACGGGCTGCAGGCAAGTTAGGCATGTTGGCTTTGAAAGGAGGCACTTTTCCCCAAGAAGCCAAACTCAAGAACCCACAATGCAGATGTCGTTTTGTAGGGCGCGTTTGGGCCTCCGATGGCAGCCAGGTTTGGAGGAGGGGGCAGCTTTGGTCTGGGAGAAATCCTCGTCCTTATGGAATTTTTGTAGGCAAAAGCCCTGGACGGGCTGCAGGCAAGTTGACTCCGAAAGGAGGCACTTTTCCCCAAGAAGCCAAACTCAAGAGCCCACTTGGCATATGTCATTTTGTAGGGCGCGTTTGGGCCTCCGATGGCAGCCAGGTTTGGAGGAGGGGGCAGCTTTGGTCTGGGAGAAATCCTCGTCCTTATGGAATTTTTGTAGGCAAAAGGCCTGCATGGGCCGCAGGCAAGTTGACTCCGAAAGGAGGCACTTTTCCCCAAGAAGCCAAACTCAAGAGCCCACTTGGCATATGTCATTTTGTAGGGCGCGTTTGGGCCTCCGATGGCAGCCAGGTTTGGAGGAGGGGGCAGCTTTGGTCTGGGAGAAATCCTCGTCCTTATGGAATTTTTGTAGGCAAAAGCCCTGGACGGGCTGCAGGCAAGTTAGGCATGTTGGATTTGAAAGGAGGAACTTTTCCCCAAGAATCCAAACTCAAGAGCCCACTTGGCAGGTGTCATTTTGTAGGGCGCGTTTGGGCCTCCGATGGCAGCCAGGTTTGGAGGAGGGGGCAGCTTTGGTCTGGGAGAAATCCTCGTCCTTATGGAATTTTTGTAGGCAAAAGCCCAGGACGGGCTGCAGGCAAGTTGACTCCGAATGGAGGCACTTTTCCCCAAGAAGCCAAACTCAAGAGCCCACTTGGCAGATGTCATTTTATAGGGCGCGTTTGGGCCTCCGATGGCAGCCAGGTTTGGAGGAGGGGGCAGCTTTGGTCTGGGAGAAATCCTCGTCCTTATGGAATTTTTGTAGGCAAAAGCCCAGGACGGGCTGCAGGCAAGTTGACTCCGAATGGAGGCACTTTTCCCCAAGAAGCCAAACTCAAGAGCCCACTTGGCAGATGTCATTTTGTAGGGCGCGTTTGGGCCTCCGATGGCAGCCAGGTTTGGAGGAGGGGGCAGCTTTGGTCTGGGAGAAATCTTCGTCCTTATGCAATTTTTGTAGGCAAAAGCCCAGGACGGGCTGCAGGCAAGTTGACTCCGAAAGGAGGCACTTTTCCCCAAGAAGCCAAACTCAAGAGCCCACTTGGCAGATGTCATTTTGTAGGGCGCGTTTGGGCCTCTGATGGCAGCCAGGTTAGGAGGAGGGGGCAGCTTTGGTCTGGGAGAAATCCTCGTCCTTATGGAATTTTTGTAGGCAAAAGCCCTGGACGAGCTGCAGGCAAGTTAGGCATGTTGGCTTTGAAAGGAGGCACTTTTCCCCAAGAAGCCAAACTCAAGAACCCACAATGCAGATGTCATTTTGTAGGGCGCGTTTGGGCCTCCGATGGCAGCCAGGTTTGGAGGAGGGGGCAGCTTTGGTCTGGGAGAAATCCTCGTCCTTATGGAATTTTTGTAGGCAAAAGCCCTGGACGGGCTGCAGGCAAGTTGACTCCGAAAGGAGGCACTTTTCCCCAAGAAGCCAAACTCAAGAGCCCACTTGGCATATGTCATTTTGTAGGGCGCGTTTGGGCCTCCGATGGCAGCCAGGTTTGGAGGAGGGGGCAGCTTTGGTCTGGGAGAAATCCTCGTCCTTATGGAATTTTTGTAGGCAAAAGCCCAGGACGGGCTGCAGGCAAGTTGACTCCGAATGGAGGCACTTTTCCCCAAGAAGCCAAACTCAAGAGCCCACTTGGCAGATGTCATTTTGTAGGGCGCGTTTGGGCCTCTGATGGCAGCCAGGTTAGGAGGAGGGGGCAGCTTTGGTCTGGGAGAAATCCTCGTCCTTATGGAATTTTTGTAGGCAAAAGCCCAGGACGGGCTGCAGGCAAGTTAGGCATGTTGGCTTTGAAAGGAGGCACTTTTCCCCAAGAAGCCAAACTCAAGAACCCACAATGCAGATGTCATTTTGTAGGGCGCGTTTGGGCCTCCGATGGCAGCCAGGTTTGGAGGAGGGGGCAGCTTTGGTCTGGGAGAAATCCTCGTCCTTATGGAATTTTTGTATGCAAAAGCCCAGGACTGGCCGCAGGCAAGTTGACTCCGAATGGAGGCACTTTTCCCCAAGAAGCCAAACTCAAGAGCCCACTTGGCAGGTGTCATTTTGTAGGGCGCGTTTGGGCCTCTGATGGCAGCCAGGTTTGGAGGAGGGGGCAGCTTTGGTCTGGGAGAAATCCTCGTCCTTATGGAATTTTTGTAGGCAAAAGCCCTGCATGGGCCGCAGGCAAGTTGACTCCGAAAGGAGGCACTTTTCCCCAAGAAGCCAAACTCAAGAGCCCACTTGGCATATGTCATTTTGTAGGGCGCGTTTGGGCCTCCGATGGCAGCCAGGTTTGGAGGAGGGGGCAGCTTTGGTCTGGGAGAAATCCTCGTCCTTATGGAATTTTTGTAGGCAAAAGCCCTGGACGGGCTGCAGGCAAGTTAGGCATGTTGGATTTGAAAGGAGGAACTTTTCCCCAAGAATCCAAACTCAAGAGCCCACTTGGCAGGTGTCATTTTGTAGGGCGCGTTTGGGCCTCCGATGGCAGCCAGGTTTGGAGGAGGGGGCAGCTTTGGTCTGGGAGAAATCCTCGTCCTTATGGAATTTTTGTAGGCAAAAGCCCAGGACGGGCTGCAGGCAAGTTGACTCCGAATGGAGGCACTTTTCCCCAAGAAGCCAAACTCAAGAGCCCACTTGGCAGATGTCATTTTGTAGGGCGCGTTTGGGCCTCCGATGGCAGCCAGGTTTGGAGGAGGGGGCAGCTTTGGTCTGGGAGAAATCCTCGTCCTTATGGAATTTTTGTAGGCAAAAGCCCAGGACGGGCTGCAGGCAAGTTGACTCCGAATGGAGGCACTTTTCCCCAAGAAGCCAAACTCAAGAGCCCACTTGGCAGATGTCATTTTGTAGGGCGCGTTTGGGCCTCCGATGGCAGCCAGGTTTGGAGGAGGGGGCAGCTTTGGTCTGGGAGAAATCTTCGTCCTTATGCAATTTTTGTAGGCAAAAGCCCAGGACGGGCTGCAGGCAAGTTGACTCCGAAAGGAGGCACTTTTCCCCAAGAAGCCAAACTCAAGAGCCCACTTGGCAGATGTCATTTTGTAGGGCGCGTTTGGGCCTCTGATGGCAGCCAGGTTAGGAGGAGGGGGCAGCTTTGGTCTGGGAGAAATCCTCGTCCTTATGGAATTTTTGTAGGCAAAAGCCCTGGACGGGCTGCAGGCAAGTTAGGCATGTTGGCTTTGAAAGGAGGCACTTTTCCCCAAGAAGCCAAACTCAAGAACCCACAATGCAGATGTCGTTTTGTAGGGCGCGTTTGGGCCTCCGATGGCAGCCAGGTTTGGAGGAGGGGGCAGCTTTGGTCTGGGAGAAATCCTCGTCCTTATGGAATTTTTGTAGGCAAAAGCCCAGGACGGGCTGCAGGCAAGTTGACTCCGAATGGAGGCACTTTTCCCCAAGAAGCCAAACTCAAGAGCCCACTTGGCAGATGTCATTTTGTAGGGCGCGTTTGGGCCTCCGATGGCAGCCAGGTTTGGAGGAGGGGGCAGCTTTGGTCTGGGAGAAATCCTCGTCCTTATGGAATTTTTGTAGGCAAAAGCCCAGGACGGGCTGCAGGCAAGTTGACTCCGAATGGAGGCACTTTTCCCCAAGAAGCCAAACTCAAGAGCCCACTTGGCAGATGTCATTTTGTAGGGCGCGTTTGGGCCTCCGATGGCAGCCAGGTTTGGAGGAGGGGGCAGCTTTGGTCTGGGAGAAATCTTCGTCCTTATGCAATTTTTGTAGGCAAAAGCCCAGGACGGGCTGCAGGCAAGTTGACTCCGAAAGGAGGCACTTTTCCCCAAGAAGCCAAACTCAAGAGCCCACTTGGCAGATGTCATTTTGTAGGGCGCGTTTGGGCCTCTGATGGCAGCCAGGTTAGGAGGAGGGGGCAGCTTTGGTCTGGGAGAAATCCTCGTCCTTATGGAATTTTTGTAGGCAAAAGCCCTGGACGGGCTGCAGGCAAGTTAGGCATGTTGGCTTTGAAAGGAGGCACTTTTCCCCAAGAAGCCAAACTCAAGAACCCACAATGCAGATGTCGTTTTGTAGGGCGCGTTTGGGCCTCCGATGGCAGCCAGGTTTGGAGGAGGGGGCAGCTTTGGTCTGGGAGAAATCCTCGTCCTTATGGAATTTTTGTAGGCAAAAGCCCTGGACGGGCTGCAGGCAAGTTGACTCCGAAAGGAGGCACTTTTCCCCAAGAAGCCAAACTCAAGAGCCCACTTGGCATATGTCATTTTGTAGGGCGCGTTTGGGCCTCCGATGGCAGCCAGGTTTGGAGGAGGGGGCAGCTTTGGTCTGGGAGAAATCCTCGTCCTTATGGAATTTTTGTAGGCAAAAGCCCAGGACGGGCTGCAGGCAAGTTGACTCCGAATGGAGGCACTTTTCCCCAAGAAGCCAAACTCAAGAGCCCACTTGGCAGATGTCATTTTGTAGGGCGCGTTTGGGCCTCTGATGGCAGCCAGGTTAGGAGGAGGGGGCAGCTTTGGTCTGGGAGAAATCCTCGTCCTTATGGAATTTTTGTAGGCAAAAGCCCAGGACGGGCTGCAGGCAAGTTAGGCATGTTGGCTTTGAAAGGAGGCACTTTTCCCCAAGAAGCCAAACTCAAGAACCCACAATGCAGATGTCATTTTGTAGGGCGCGTTTGGGCCTCCGATGGCAGCCAGGTTTGGAGGAGGGGGCAGCTTTGGTCTGGGAGAAATCCTCGTCCTTATGGAATTTTTGTATGCAAAAGCCCAGGACTGGCCGCAGGCAAGTTGACTCCGAATGGAGGCACTTTTCCCCAAGAAGCCAAACTCAAGAGCCCACTTGGCAGGTGTCATTTTGTAGGGCGCGTTTGGGCCTCTGATGGCAGCCAGGTTTGGAGGAGGGGGCAGCTTTGGTCTGGGAGAAATCCTCGTCCTTATGGAATTTTTGTAGGCAAAAGCCCTGCATGGGCCGCAGGCAAGTTGACTCCGAAAGGAGGCACTTTTCCCCAAGAAGCCAAACTCAAGAGCCCACTTGGCATATGTCATTTTGTAGGGCGCGTTTGGGCCTCCGATGGCAGCCAGGTTTGGAGGAGGGGGCAGCTTTGGTCTGGGATAAATCCTCGTCCTTATGGAATTTTTGTAGGCAAAAGCCCAGGACGGGCTGCAGGCAAGTTGACTCCGAATGGAGGCACTTTTCCCCAAGAAGCCAAACTCAAGAGCCCACTTGGCAGATGTCATTTTGTAGGGCGCGTTTGGGCCTCTGATGGCAGCCAGGTTAGGAGGAGGGGGCAGCTTTGGTCTGGGAGAAATCCTCGTCCTTATGGAATTTTTGTAGGCAAAAGCCCTGGACGGGCTGCAGGCAAGTTAGGCATGTTGGATTTGAAAGGAGGAACTTTTCCCCAAGAATCCAAACTCAAGAGCCCACTTGGCAGGTGTCATTTTGTAGGGCGCGTTTGGGCCTCCGATGGCAGCCAGGTTTGGAGGAGGGGGCAGCTTTGGTCTGGGAGAAATCCTCGTCCTTATGGAATTTTTGTAGGCAAAAGCCCTGGACGGGCTGCAGGCAAGTTAGGCATGTTGGCTTTGAAAGGAGGCACTTTTCCCTAAGAAGCCAAACTCAAGAACCCACAATGCAGATGTCATTTTGTAGGGCGCGTTTGGGCCTCCGATGGCAGCCAGGTTTGGAGGAGGGGGCAGCTTTGGTCTGGGAGAAATCCTCGTCCTTATGGAATTTTTGTAGGCAAAAGCCCAGGACGGGCTGCAGGCAAGTTGACTCCGAATGGAGGCACTTTTCCCCAAGAAGCCAAACTCAAGAGCCCACTTGGCAGATGTCATTTTGTAGGGCGCGTTTGGGCCTCCGATGGCAGCCAGGTTTGGAGGAGGGGGCAGCTTTGGTCTGGGAGAAATCTTCGTCCTTATGCAATTTTAGTAGGCAAAAGCCCAGGACGGGCTGCAGGCAAGTTGACTCCGAATGGAGGCACTTTTCCCCAAGAAGCCAAACTCAAGAGCCCACTTGGCAGATGTCATTTTGTAGGGCGCGTTTGGGCCTCTGATGGCAGCCAGGTTAGGAGGAGGGGGCAGCTTTGGTCTGGGAGAAATCCTCGTCCTTATGGAATTTTTGTAGGCAAAAGCCCTGGACGGGCTGCAGGCAAGTTAGGCATGTTGGCTTTGAAAGGAGGCACTTTTCCCCAAGAAGCCAAACTCAAGAACCCACTTGGCAGATGTCATTTTGTAGGGCGCGTTTGGGCCTCCGATGGCAGCCAGGTTTGGAGGAGGGGGCAGCTTTGGTCTGGGAGAAATCCTCGTCCTTATGGAATTTTTGTAGGCAAAAGCCCTGGACGGGCTGCAGGCAAGTTGACTCCGAAAGGAGGCACTTTTCCCCAAGAAGCCAAACTCAAGAGCCCACTTGGCATATGTCATTTTGTAGGGCGCGTTTGGGCCTCCGATGGCAGCCAGGTTTGGAGGAGGGGGCAGCTTTGGTCTGGGAGAAATCCTCGTCCTTATGGAATTTTTGTAGGCAAAAGCCCAGGACGGGCTGCAGGCAAGTTGACTCCGAATGGAGGCACTTTTCCCCAAGAAGCCAAACTCAAGAGCCCACTTGGCAGATGTCATTTTGTAGGGCGCGTTTGGGCCTCTGATGGCAGCCAGGTTAGGAGGAGGGGGCAGCTTTGGTCTGGGAGAAATCCTCGTCCTTATGGAATTTTTGTAGGCAAAAGCCCAGGACGGGCTGCAGGCAAGTTAGGCATGTTGGCTTTGAAAGGAGGCACTTTTCCCCAAGAAGCCAAACTCAAGAACCCACAATGCAGATGTCATTTTGTAGGGCGCGTTTGGGCCTCCGATGGCAGCCAGGTTTGGAGGAGGGGGCAGCTTTGGTCTGGGAGAAATCCTCGTCCTTATGGAATTTTTGTATGCAAAAGCCCAGGACTGGCCGCAGGCAAGTTGACTCCGAATGGAGGCACTTTTCCCCAAGAAGCCAAACTCAAGAGCCCACTTGGCAGGTGTCATTTTGTAGGGCGCGTTTGGGCCTCTGATGGCAGCCAGGTTTGGAGGAGGGGGCAGCTTTGGTCTGGGAGAAATCCTCGTCCTTATAGAATTTTTGTAGGCAAAAGCCCTGCATGGGCCGCAGGCAAGTTGACTCCGAAAGGAGGCACTTTTCCCCAAGAAGCCAAACTCAAGAGCCCACTTGGCATATGTCATTTTGTAGGGCGCGTTTGGGCCTCCGATGGCAGCCAGGTTTGGAGGAGGGGGCAGCTTTGGTCTGGGAGAAATCCTCGTCCTTATGGAATTTTTGTAGGCAAAAGCCCAGGACGGGCTGCAGGCAAGTTGACTCCGAATGGAGGCACTTTTCCCCAAGAAGCCAAACTCAAGAGCCCACTTGGCAGATGTCATTTTGTAGGGCGCGTTTGGGCCTCTGATGGCAGCCAGGTTAGGAGGAGGGGGCAGCTTTGGTCTGGGAGAAATCCTCGTCCTTATGGAATTTTTGTAGGCAAAAGCCCTGGACGAACTGCAGGCAAGTTAGGCATGTTGGATTTGAAAGGAGGAACTTTTCCCCAAGAATCCAAACTCAAGAGCCCACTTGGCAGGTGTCATTTTGTAGGGCGCGTTTGGGCCTCCGATGGCAGCCAGGTTTGGAGGAGGGGGCAGCTTTGGTGTGGGAGAAATCCTCGTCCTTATGGAATTTTTGTAGGCAAAAGCCCAGGACGGGCCACAGGCAAGTTGACTCCGAATGGAGGCACTTTTCCCCAAGAAGCCAAACTCAAGAGCCCACTTGGCAGGTGTCATTTTGTAGGGCGCGTTTGGGCCTCTGATGGCAGCCAGGTTTGGAGGAGGGGGCAGCTTTGGTCTGGGAGAAATCCTCGTCCTTATGGAATTTTTGTAGGCAAAAGCCCTGCATGGGCCGCAGGCAAGTTGACTCCGCAAGGAGGCACTTTTCCCCAAGAAGCCAAACTCAAGAGCCCACTTGGCATATGTCATTTTGTAGGGCGCGTTTGGGCCTCCGATGGCAGCCAGGTTTGGAGGAGGGGGCAGCTTTGGTCTGGGAGAAATCCTCGTCCTTATGGAATTTTTGTAGGCAAAAGCCCAGGACGGGCCGCAGGCAAGTTGACTCCGAAAGGAGGCACTTTTCCCCAAGAAGCCAAACTCAAGAGCCCACTTGGCAGATGTCATTTTGTAGGGCGCGTTTGGGCCTCTGATGGCAGCCAGGTTAGGAGGAGGGGGCAGCTTTGGTCTGGGAGAAATCCTCGTCCTTATGGAATTTTTGTAGGCAAAAGCCCTGGACGGGCTGCAGGCAAGTTAGGCATGTTGGCTTTGAAAGGAGGCACTTTTCCCCAAGAAGCCAAACTCAAGAACCCACAATGCAGATGTCATTTTGTAGGGCGCGTTTGGGCCTCCGATGGCAGCCAGGTTTGGAGGAGGGGGCAGCTTTGGTCTGGAAGAAATCCTCGTCCTTATGGAATTTTTGTAGGCAAAAGCCCAGGACGGGCCGCAGGCAAGTTGACACCGAATGGAGGCACTTTTCCACAAGAAGCCAAACTCAAGAGCCCACTTGGCAGGTGTCATTTTGTAGGGCGTGTTTGGGCCTCTGATGGCAGCCAGGTTTGGAGGAGGGGGCAGCTTTGGTCTGGGAGAAATCCTCGTCCTTATGGAATTTTTGTAGGCAAAAGCCCTGCATGGGGCGCAGGCAAGTTGACTCCGAAAGGAGGCACTTTTCCCCAAGAAGCCAAACTCAAGAGCCCACTTGGCAGGTGTCATTTTGTAGGGCGCGTTTGGGCCTCCGATGGCAGCCAGGTTTGGAGGAGGGGGCAGCTTTGGTCTGGGAGAAATCCTCGTCCTTATGGAATTTTTGTAGGCAAAAGCCCAGGACGGGCTGCAGGCAAGTTGACTCCGAATGGAGGCACTTTTCCCCAAGAAGCCAAACTCAAGAGCCCACTTGGCAGATGTCATTTTGTAGGGCGCGTTTGGGCCTCTGATGGCAGCCAGGTTAGGAGGAGGGGGCAGCTTTGGTCTGGGAGAAATCCTCGTCCTTATGGAATTTTTGTAGGCAAAAGCCCAGGACGGGCTGCAGGCAAGTTAGGCATGTTGGCTTTGAAAGGGGGCACTTTTCCCTAAGAAGCCAAACTCAAGAACCCACAATGCAGATGTCATTTTGTAGGGCGCGTTTGGGCCTCCGATGGCAGCCAGGTTTGGAGGAGGGGGCAGCTTTGGTCTGGGAGAAATCCTCGTCCTTATGGAATTTTTGTAGGCAAAAGCCCAGGACTGGCCGCAGGCAAGTTGACTCCGAATGGAGGCACTTTTCCCCAAGAAGCCAAACTCAAGAGCCCACTTGGCAGGTGTCATTTTGTAGGGCGCGTTTGGGCCTCTGATGGCAGCCAGGTTTGGAGGAGGGGGCAGCTTTGGTCTGGGAGAAATCCTCGTCCTTATGGAATTTTTGTAGGCAAAAGCCCTGCATGGGCCGCAGGCAAGTTGACTCCGAAAGGAGGCACTTTTCCCCAAGAAGCCAAACTCAAGAGCCCACTTGGCAGATGTCATTTTGTAGGGCGCGTTTGGGCCTCCGATGGCAGCCAGGTTTGGAGGAGGGGGCAGCTTTGGTCTGGGAGAAATCCTCGTCCTTATGGAATTTTTGTAGGCAAAAGCCCAGGACGGGCTGCAGGCAAGTTGACTCCGAATGGAGGCACTTTTCCCCAAGAAGCCAAACTCAAGAGCCCACTTGGCAGATGTCATTTTGTAGGGCGCGTTTGGGCCTCCGATGGCAGCCAGGTTTGGAGGAGGGGGCAGCTTTGGTCTGGGAGAAATCTTCGTCCTTATGCAATTTTTGTAGGCAAAAGCCCAGGACGGGCTGCAGGCAAGTTGACTCCGAATGGAGGCACTTTTCCCCAAGAAGCCAAACTCAAGAGCCCACTTGGCAGATGTCATTTTGTAGGG